>NC_137614.1:16984520-17437863 GCF_963280865.1 Gymnoscopelus braueri
ACACGCATCAACCCTTGGGGGAAGAGACACAAAAGGTTCTCTCAGTCACACACCGGTAGCTGGAGCCGTGTCAATTAATCTGCCAAAGGTTTATAAAGTTATAACCAGTTTTTTTTAAAAGAGCCAGAACAAACTCTTGGTTACATATTGAAAAATAAGCCTGTGCTGTTCAGTCATCTCCCAGGCCCAGTTTGTGTTAATTAAGTAGAGATATTGCTGGGGGTTTTGTCCCTGTGTCAGTCAAGATGTTGGAACTCGGCAGGAATCTACAACAAGCCCTGTACCCGTGTTTGATTAGGTAAAGAGATAAGCTTCAGTTTAACAGGTAATATCTACCTCTTTGAACACGGGACCTCCAGTGGATTCTCCAAAGAAACTGACAGCACTGCGGGGAGTCATTGCATTTGCAGTGAGGCACAGCACTTTGACTCACAGTGAACATATGCCTTGAGTTATTCTGTTACTTTATGGATTGTAAGTGGGGTTTAGTAACCCTCATGGGCCACAATGATTACACAAGTCTTTGCGGTCCCTGTAAGGACTCACAGGAGCCCCTCTTGTCTGTGTGACAGAGACCCGGACCCTGCCACTCTCCACCCTTGTTAACTCCCCCACCCTTTTTTTCCCCCTTGGCTGCCTTGATTAGAGTCTGCGCACGTTCACACAAATAATGCACTTCCAACGGCGTTATTAGGATTTGAAACACCACTTGATTGGGCATGATATCATTCTGGCACATAAACAGAGACGCTGCATCAAAAACCAACAAGATGCTGTGGGGCTTGGAGCCCGGGAGCAGCTTGGGGAGCAGTCAGTTCACTTCTAGATTTGAATACAGGCTGTGTCGCCAAATAGACGGCCGCCCAGTTCTGAGAAGAACCAGGGGCCTGGAATTAACTCCGATGCACATCTTTTGACCATAGATGAAAAAGAAACCATCTCTAGTACAAATATATTCAAAATAGTTTCTTGACTTTTTTTTTTTTTCCTTCAGGGTTTTGGCCTTATACAGTCAGTGTATTTGCGTTCCTTCGTGGCTCTGCACTGTTTCCAGTAAAACTAGTGTCACTGTTAACATAAGCATTTGGAAAAATTAGTTTCAGGTTGTTGTGTTCATATTCAAGCCTGCCGATTCTTTCCAACTCCCAGTGCTTACTGAGGTGTCTCCGCCTTGACAATTAGCACACCATGCTAAAGCAGACTGTAAATAATGTCCGATGCGTGTGACAGAGTTGTTTTTCTCTCTGATATTCATTAATAAGGGAGATTGCTTACTGGACTCTCGGGGAGGTGGGGGAGTAGGTCCCAGAGGGGAAAGTTGTTCTTTCATGTAGGTCCCTACAGATTTTATCTCATTGTACGCTATCATGCACACAAACGACTTGAGGTAAACAGCCCAGTGTTTCCATAGCAATCGCTATTGCAAGCAATAGCAAAAAGCTCCTGTTGACAGAAATCCACAACAGAAACTTCTTCTCCTAACCACTTTAACATGGCATCCCAATTTTGGAAATGTCTTTATAGGTAAAAAAATATATATTTTTTTTTGTTGAAAATTAAACCTTGCTTGTGGATCGGCTATTTTCAGAATAATTTATACATGTTTTGTGATTAAGTGGTAAAGTCATTAAATAGTAGCTCAGACGGCTTCCATACACCCTTCTGTAAACTCACTGCTGGTTGTTCATCTACAGGCTATTTTCTATAGTGTTATACATCAGAAAAAAATGTATTCAACGCAAAAGATGTCTGACATTTTTGTTAGGCACCTGGAAAGATACTTAGGCAGTGGCTGGCGACCTGCACTCACGCTCCTTATTGTTAACAGAGAAATGTACATAAATAGTCACTAATGGAAAGAAACAACTGTGTAGGGGTCATTTCCTACAAGGAGCTAGAGATTGCAATGCAAAGGAAATCGGTAGTTAAAGCATGAAATACTGAGCACAGTAAACAGAAAAAATGACCTCCACTGCAACACCCAAATGACCTCAATCTTCCTTGGGAGTGTATTTCTGAAAAGAAAAAAAAGCTAAAATTTATGTCTTCCACTTCTTAATAGTTTTTCCAGCCGATTTTTTTTCTTTTTTCTTTTTCTTTTTTTTCTTTGCTGCCCTCTAAAAGGTGACCTTTTCACCCCTGCCTCTAATTGTCTAACACCAAATTGTACAGTAATGTGCCGCTGATGTACCCCCACCCCCCAGAACGACATAATTCTTCAAGTCATTGTTTCAGAGAGGAAGTCCGCAATGTAAATACAGTAACTGAGAAAGCATGTGTGTGGGGAGCACAGGGCACATTGTTTAGCGGCAAGGGTAATCTGTAAACTCACTCAAATTGTATATCCTCTAATGATTCCACAGCTTTGCAAAAGAAAATGAAAACAGGATTTTATGTTGTGCTGACGTGATTTACATAATGCCAGCAATGGCTCACGCATGATTGTTCTTGGCTTTATGGGCTGAGAGAAAATGAAGAGGACTATACCCATTGTTATAGAGAGCGAATTGAGTCTTTAAGATAGAACTTTGTCACTCATATTATCACACATTTTTTCCCCACACACAAATAGTATGCCCAAAGCACAACGTGGTTTATTATCTTACCACAGTGTGGTTGAGTAAAGGGGAGGGAGCCGTAGATTCAATACAACTTTACAAGATAGGAATATAGTCCGTATGTGGCACAAAGGTTGGTATTACTGTATTTCACTGAGCCCCACTTGACAAAGGCATTCCTTCTGACAGTTGGGGGGAGGGAAAGAATATAAAGAACACAAGTTGACAAGTTTGTTTCCAATCCCCGGTGGTCCTGCTGCAGCAGCAAGTAAAGAAAAAAAGGTTATTGATATCATAAACAACCTGTTATAAGCTATTTACAATGTGATAAAGATCTGGACTAGATTTTGAGCCTGGAAAAACTGTTGGAAGGTGAACTTTGGTGGCTCTGGTAATCAAGTGAAAGGTAACAGAGAGCAGTTTCTGCCCTAAAAAGGCAGCCCTGGATATGGAATGCCAGAGGCAGCTGTTCTGGTCTCATCAGAGGACATGTTTTAAAGATAGCCCCGCATGGGTTGAAATAATGCCACCCATTCCTGCCCCAAAGCACACTCTATCATGGCCATTGTTCAGCGAGACTGCACTGGGGGGAAATTTAGACACCATCCAGTATAGTATATTGTTCAGTAAAAGACATGTAAAAAGATGGCAGATAAACCATTTCCCCTATTATCTACTCACGTTACTGCCAACCATATCAAAGATTTTTCTTTTTCATCTTTTTTTTTTTTGGGAGGGGGGGGGGGCGGGTAGAGTGAAGATAATAGAGAGTAGGGTAAAAGCGTCAATGTTTTACGCTTGAATGAATTCAAAACAGCAGCCCTTTACGCCTGATTTATACTTGCGCTTGGTGTCTTGCAAAATAGCCAATCTGCGACACGTTGTGAGCTTGTAGATCTCCTATTTTTGGTGTGAGACACAATGCACAACCAAGTATAAATCAGGCTTTATAGAAACAGTCTTTGTGATACCGCCCCCCCCCCCCCCACAAAACACACACACACACACACACACACACACACACACACACACACACACACACACACACACACACACACACACACACACACACACACACACACACACACACACAATATCCAGCATGTGAGAACCTACGGTATCTCCTGAAATGCCCTAAAGTGCCCAGCATTTCCACTCAACATCCTGACAGCTGTAAAAGCTGTACACCCCCTAAAACCCCCCACCCCCCTGCCCCCCACTCAGTGGCAGGACCACAGCCTCTTGAGGTGAGAGAGAAGATAACATTTCAGGGGTGTCTCTGTGGCGCTGTCATGTGAAGGATTATGTTAGCTGTGTATTCGCTGCTTGTTGTACCAGAGGGGGGCCTGATACCAATCTGCCTGTGGTTTTAGCTGCCTGGGATATTTTCTCTTTTTCTCTGTCAGTGCTTTAAACTCTGAACTGACGATGGAAGGTGTGACTTACAAAGATATGTACAGTATCTCTCTCTCTCTCTCTCTCTCTCTCTCTCTCCCTCTCCTCCCAGTCTTGTGCTGTTATTGTTAAGTGGCTGTGCTTTTGGTTGTTATTAATAGCAGCAGCAGTAACTGTTTGTCCTATGTCACTTTGTTTGTCCAGGGTGAACCTTCAAATTAGCATAAGAGAATGACACTTGCACAACATTTGTTCAAATGTTGGTTTGCGATGAAGGCGTGCCCTGCCCTCATCTGAAAAACCTGTCCATTGAGGGAAAACTTGAGGTTTCTCGAAACTTTAACATAGATCGCTTGTGACAGAACTTTGGCTAATATCTCCTTTTTTGTTTTTCTTGTCTTTTTCCATCAGCTGAAAGGAGTTTATGCACTGAAAAGACCTCAGGAAAATCCAAGATGGCCGCCAAAAGGAAAGGTGGCCTAAAACTCAACGCTATCTGTGCCAAGCTGAGCCGCCAGGTGGTGTTCGACACTAGCTCCCAGAATGCTGAGGGAGAACAGAGCGTGGCTGAGAACAGTGAGCGTGGTAGTTCCCACTACGACGACGAGACCAACTTCCCCGAGACCCTGACCCTGGGCCTTGAGGAGGACCAGAAGAGACGCGAGGCCATCGAGAAGTGGGTCAACGGCGAGTACGGCGATGAGCCACCGCCGGTACCCGGCTGCGGTGACGACCAGGAGCACGAACATAAAGTCGGTCACGATGAAGATGGGCCCCCCGAGGGTGTGTACATGGTACAGCCCAAAGGCTGCAGCGACGAAGAAGACAACGTGGACGAGCCCGAGCCCATGCTGGGCTCTCAGGATGGCAGTTACCACGACGATAAAGACTCCGAAAACGGGCCACCCAAAGAAGAAGTCTACATGCCGCCCAGCGAGCCCCCGAGTCGCCAAGCACCTTTCTCCTCACCAGGTACATTTTCTCTTACCATCTCCCCTGTGTACTCTGTAAGGCCTCGTTATGCACTGATTTAGTACTTATTTGGCTTAAACCAACACTACCTTTGCCCTTCAAAACATTCCGCTCCCTATTGTTAAGGGGGCAAAGCTTAGAAAGAAGATGGGTGGCATGGCTGCATCCACATCAGCTTAAATGGGGCTGTTATTGGAAAGAGAAGCTCTAGAGTTACAATATGAATAACCACTGACAGTATCACCCTAAAGACAGAATCAACTGGCACTCCGGAGAGGAAAACAGGAACTACTGTCAGAGTGTGTGGTTAACTGTATCAAGAAATTCATATTTGGAGTAGGCTTACACTGCAAGGCCGCTTATACATTCTCCCAGCAGCTGTAGGGCCAAGAGCGCTTGGCAGGGCTGGGCTAAGCTTCATATTACACCCGGGATTACATATTGAGTCTTTGATTTTTCCCTAAGCTCACTAAACTTAGCCACCGCTCAAAGCCACGCTATTACATGCGGTAGTAGTCTGTTGTGAAGGAGTTCAGGTTCAGTTCTGGCAAAGATTAGCTCACTATGCTCAAATCCAAGAGATCGGTTGTCAAATAAAGTCAGAAATAGAATCACAGTCCATTTATTGCAGTTCTGTTCTTACTATGAAATCAGAGTAAAGGCCAATGCTTTTATCTGTTGCACTGGCTTATAACATTTATTGTTCACAAACATAGGCATATTTTAATGAATTTATCCATATCTCATAGTTTGTTGTAAATGTCTCGCCATAAGACTCCCATTTAATAATTACACAATGTTCCTTTGGTATCATTTGTGGATTAGCAAAGAGATAAAGGTGGCACACACCTAAAGTGGCAACGGTATGTGTTAACAGCACAAACAGTCTTCTGAGAAATTACTATTTACAGGCTTGAACTTGTTGAACCTGAAAACCGGAAGCATGTCCACCGTATCTCAGAGACTGTCCTGTATATGGTAGAACAAAACACAGAGCAGTAAAACAGAGAGAGGGAAAAAACACAGGTTGATAATAGGAAGAGATAAGGTCTGTTTCACAGACATCTAGTGCAAAAAAAACGAAAAACAAAACAACGTGCAGTTAGGCTCCAGTTGTTGTGGTAGAAAAACAGGTTTTGTTTTCTGCTTGCTCACCTCAGTTTTGCTGTTTTTCTTTCATCTGGGTGTCTGACTCAGAGTCAAATATGTATGCTTATTTTTTTTCTTCTTTTCTCTTCATTCCTTTTTCTGTTTACTCCAAGTGTGTAACAGTAGCTTTTACCGCTCAGACAGAATTGGGGGCAAGAGCTTCTCAGAAAAATCTAGTAAATTTCTTGTCAGAGCAAGGCGAATGAAAGAGGCTTTGTGGTTTTAATTAGTCATTTTGTGTGTTATTTCTTGGCCATAAAAAGGTCTGTCTGTAAATATGTGTTAGTGTTGAAGAAGAGGCTTACACCTGCTCTTCTACAACTTAACATCTCTCAACAAAGCTAGGGTGTTTGAAGACTGTGGAGAGAGCATACTGCATCAGTCGCAACTCTTGTCTTTGGATTCTTTTTTTTTCAGAGTTGCTCTTTGTTGATTGTAACTAGGGCATCTATATTGCCATGTTTCTGCACGGCTCACAATTAAAACATTTTTTTCCCTCCCTCGCTCCCTCTCTCTGCTGTCTTTCAAAGGCTGATGCGGAGTGCGCATAATTATGCATATAAACATAGTGGCTTAATTATCTCTCACAACATCAGTGACAATGTAATTAACAAACATTGCAAGATCAATGAGAGAAACTGCGACCTTCAAAACATTTAACTCCTCACATTGAGGCATCGTGCGGATTTCCTATCTGCACAAAACCCCAGAATACTCTTCCCAGATAATTTAAGATCTTGCATTATTGGAGCCCTCATAAGCAGGTCAATGCAAGAAAAACTATTGAACAGGAACGATGAAATCAATGATACAAATGCACATAGGGATCAAACGGGCCTGACCATGACTTCAAATTGCAATTCAGAGTTCACTGTAAAGGGGTATTGTTCATTTCGAGCCATTTTCAAAGCATTCTCTATTTACTGTCTGTTAATTAACTTAACAAACAGTGAGGAAGTTTGGCGCTCCGTGCTGTTTTGTCTGCGTGTCATTTCAAATTAGTTCGAACCAGTGAACAAAGTGTCCTGCTCAGCCAAACCAGCCATCTGTTATGATACCTCTGTCCATCAACACAACAAAAGCTCTTTTTAAAACCCTCACATTTTAGTGAACTTCTCTAATTCATTTATTGAAGACTGAAGTTCATTCATTCATACAGTAAAAGGAAGTGTTTTTCAAAAAACTTTTTTTTTTTTCAGAAACCTGCCAATGCCTATAAACAAACACATCCCATTTTTCAACGTCTTTTTCTGACTGATCACATGACCCAATGTGAATGCACTGCTTTATGGCCCTTTACGGTGTATTCAGACTGGGCATTAGTCCATATATAGCCACCAGCAAAGCACCTTTATCATCAGCGACACCTCAGTGCTGGGAGCACAGAAGCCATGCCACACTGATGGCCATGTTTGGTCAGTCGAAAGGAGATATAATGCCCGTTTGTTATCACATCTGAGAGGGAAAATGTGGCCTAATTGCCTCAAACATAGACAAGGCCTCGTTCTGTGTTGCGTGTTGGAATTTGCCGGCATGAAGTGGCAAGATTAGGGCCCACTTCTTTTTTAAATTTTCCAGTGACACCAGACTGAGTGATCTGAGAGTGAGTGAATGAAGAGGGGAAAGTCATATGTATGTGAGAGAGAGACAGAGCGAGAGAGAAGTTAGATATTGTCGCTGTCGGGCGTAAACCTAGTATGTCCAAAACTGATACTTTAACTGAAAATGTAGTTATTAATCAGTCACAACAAGCTCTTGTTAATACGTTTCATTTATTCAATATTTATAAAACCCACATACAGACTTAACCACTTTCAGCCTAGCAGCATCCTTATTTTGGACATTTCACAAGCACTCTCAGTGAGAAAATAGCAGATCTACCAGCTCACAATGTGTCACGATGTGACGTGCTGTGAGCTTTTAGATTGGCTATTTTCACAAATTTTGTACAACACTGTCATACAATGAAGTATACAGTAGGGCATTCATATACGAACAATGTAAAAAGATGAGATATGGAAATACAAGGTTTCTGGCCGACGGCGACGAAATAGAGAAACAGCGGTGGGGCCAATCTCACCTTAACCCATAAGCCACGGTTCCTCTCCCAGCGTTCACATGACATCATTAAGAGGGAGGCAGATAAGGCTGGAGGAGAAAACTCATTTACATGGTGTTTTAGAAAGGTTATCTCCTGTCGGGCCCAGCCATAATCCTTTCAGTTCAAGTCCAATCATTTGCCTGCCATTGATAGCATGTCACATGGCCCCACTGCTGAATAATGTGACTTTTTTATAGAACATTCACAATGTAAATACACTACGAAAATGAAATAAGTTAAAATGAAAAAATAATTGTGGTACCCTTGATTGTACCACAAAGATGAGCACAAATGTTATCATTATCACTATACCGCCTACTACTAAGCAACACAAACTAATCAGAATAAACAGGGAGCCGTGATAACCTGGACAATAATCATGATATTGGTATCGTACAGATGGTGTTCATCCTTATCAACTTCATTTCTGAGAGCATAAACTTAGTTGAGTTGTATACCTGAAGGCCTGAAAAGTTTCCCAGAATTCCTAGCTCACCCTATTGAAGTGTTAGTGTAGTTCTGCTCTATCTTGGAGTAACGTGAGTGCAAACATTAACACTAGGTATATGCTGTGCCATGACCTGATATGCCCCAGCCATTGCCGTAGCAGTTAACACACCTAGTAATAAGGTCAGGAAAATAAAACTCAACCTGGGGGTGGGGAGTAGTAAACAAGTACTGGGTATTAACTGCACTAGTACTAACTATGTAAGTAGTGTGAGTAAACATCAAATGTGGTAAATTAAATTGCACCACAATAAACATTGAAATGAAGACTATCTCTGTCACTCCTGCGGTCTCCTGCACATGTGAAAACATGGTGGATTTGAAGAAATGATCCGTGGCAAACATGCAGGTATTTCCTCTCAAATACCTGATCCATTTCTCTTAAATTTTTCATGCCCTTTCGATCTGCCGGATCCTCTTTCATACTGATGTGCCATGAGAAGGCGCAACCCCAACGTGGTGGATGGAAATTTAGGGATTATTTTACATCCCGCGCAGGAGATGTGAAAAGCAGGGGCAGAGTGACCGATTTAGAAATAACACCGAAATCTGAGACAAGACCTGAAATATTTTCGTATTAATTACCAGGGCGGTGGTTGGTATTACCTCTGGCCAGCTTCTGTTTGTGGGTGGGTGGTTGTGGGTGGGTGGGTGGTTGTGTGTGTGTGTGTGTGTGTGTGTGTGTGTGTGTGTGTGTGTGTGTGTGTGCGCGCGCGCATGAGTGTGCATGAGTGAGGCATGCACGCACTGAAAATGTAAAAAGCAATCAAGCAAATGAAAAAATAAAATAATAAAATAAAATAAAAACCTTGGTCCAGAGAGAGTGCCAAGGGTGATCCAATTAAGGCCAAAAGTCTTTCATGACGCCAATGCAGAGTTATCATCTGGTCGGTGTGTACCATGTCTGGGTTCTGGGTTCTTGCCAGACTTGCAAACTGGCACAAGTCTAGATTTTTGAAATAGATTTGGGATCGGCAAAAACAAGCTGCCTCACAGGTTTTATCTCTTGCGCTCCTCTCTTCTCCGTCTCTCTCTCTCTCTCTCTCTCTTGCTCTCTCTCTCTCTATCTCCACCCCCCTGTTTTCATTTTCGTCTATTTTTTTCTTTTTTTTGATCATAACTGGTTATGCTCCTCTCCTATGCTTTCAGGCGAGATAATTTTTTTCACTCTCTGACCCCTTGTGCTAACCTGGATGAAAGTTAATGGGCCAGAATTAATCTCCACATAATGCAATTAAACTATACATTTACTGCTTTTTTACCCATGTCCTTGGGGAGGTTGTCTAATTTAATGGACTCTTAAAATAAAAAAAGTGGTGTTTCAATTCACAAATATGTAAAAGCACAAATATATAAAAGCCTCACTTAAATGTTCTGTGTGTGCGTTTTAAAGGTCATATGATTATTAGGTCATGCATCATAACAAATCCTGTTAAATGTGAAGTTTGTGACTTGCACAGTATCTGTCATCATTTCCTTGAAATAAACAAGTGACAAACAAAAAGCAGATAGCGGTGATGACGTCATTCTTTCTCATAGTCATTCACTGTTATTTGACCAGACGGGGAATTCCAGTAATGCTTGATTCGCTCCCAAAAAGTGAAGTATAATGTTTATAGTAACAGCATAAAATGACCAAAAACGTATAGGTTGAGTGTTTATGCTTCCACCTTTCTCGATTCAAATGGAGAATACCTTTTAACCAATGCTTCCTTTTTTCTATTTTATGTTCCATTTGCTATGAACAGGGAGGATTAACATAAAACCTTTTTCAAAGTGACTACAAGAACAAATGGTGTATCTGATATGGGATCTCTCTTCTGTTTTCCTCTCTTGTTTGTACAGGAGAGGCATCAGCCCTGCGAGACTATGCAGCCAACACCATGACTGAGTTCCTGGGTATGTTTGGGTATGATGACCAGCAGGTAAGGGATGAGCTGGCCAAGAAGATCAGCTTTGAGAAGCTCAAAGCCGCTACCTCAGACCTCTCCTCCATGAGCAGCGAGGAGGCCTCGCGGCGTGCGCGCTTCTCCAAGTACGAGGAGTACATACGCAAACTCAAGGCCGGTGAGACCCTGCCGTGGCCCATGCATACTTCCCCACCGAAACCAGATGACCTCAACCCCAAACTGTCCATAGACAAGAGTGCTACTATGATCCAGGCCACCGGGAGCCTCCCTGGGGCTGAGGCTCAGATCTACCCCTCCACCCTGGAGCCCAAACAGCCTGGAGGAGCCCAGCTAAGTGCCCCTCAGCCCCCCAACCCTTCTCACATTCAGAACATGGCCACCCGCGCCTCCAAATATGACTTTTTCATCCAGAAGCTGAAGATGGGCGAGAGTCTGCGGCAGCAGAACGGCAACACCTACAAGCGTCCCTCCAAGTATGACCTGGAGAACGTCAAGTTTCTGCACCTCTTCAAGCCCGGTGAGGGCAGCCCCGACATGGGCGGTTCCATTGCCTTCAAAACTGGCAAAGTCGGCCGTCCTTCCAAATATGACGTCAGGAACATCCAGAAGCTGATGCCAGGGAAGCCTGAGGCGTCGCCGATGCCCGGCGTCCTCTCCGCAACGCCAGGAACACCGAGCCCTCTGCCGTGTGTCCCTACTGTGGCCACACCTGGGCCTGGCATTGTCCCGGGACTCACCATGGACCAGACAGGACACTTTGGCTTCAACGCAGCCGATTACTTAAAGTCGGCAGTGTCAAGCTTCTCCAAGACTGACTCCATCACCACAGGCACCGTGTCCTCTGTCAAGTAAGTGTGTCTGAACGTGCTGCATATAAAATCTGTGTGTGTACAGTTTACATGGAGGTGTGTATATGACATATGGAATATAGTATATGGCATACTGGGGAGCCAGATGAAAGAGTGCAATATATTTCTTCTTTAAGGTTGTGTAATCAGTGCTTTCATTGACAGTTATTAAAAGTATGTGCTTATTTAGAGAAATGTTGTGAATTATTGCACCAGTGTGTGATGTATTGGGTCTGCACCAAGTGCTTAGAACAACTCATACCTCCAATCAATAAATTATTAAATCACATAAACCGTCGTTAAAACCTCCAGTTTACAGCTAGACAGTGCATATACCAAGCTCAGATGTCTGTGTACTCCTCATTGATTGTCTCTCAGTGGAACACCTTGCAGCTAATGTGTGCCTCACATACACTTAACTGCCACCATGAGTCAGTTAGCCCAACGCAAAGGTAATTGCTACCTCTACAGCAGCCAACGCGAATGTAGTGTGAAATAGCGCGTGGCGCCCAATAGATCCGCAACATGATGAGTAGCGAAGGCACATGAAGTGTTTACTTGCCGTGGCCCTCCGCCGAGACTGATTTAGCACAGTCATCGCAAAGTGACTGACTTCCCTCCGTTCGGCTGGGGTGTAACAACTCTCCCTTTAATTACTTTGGAGCCGTGTCTAACCTCCCGGCGAGTCACACGGGCTGACTCAATGCCGCCTGCCGAGTGCACTTTAAAGCAAGCAAACAAGGAGTTTGGGGAGCTAGCCCGAGCATCTTGGCACACTACCACCAGGAAAACAGCTCCTGGAGCCTGTTTGATTGGTTTTTGACCTTGTCTCTCGTTAGTCAAGGCCTATCAAAGTCCCTCAGTTCAGAGCCCTCAGGCAGCTCTCCCTCAGGCTTTGGCCTTTGACAGGCTGGGTCTCAGCGTCGCCGCGTGCGCCAGGCTAACTAGCTTAGCTCTGGTGCTCATCGCTGGGGAGGACATGGGAGGGATTGCTACTGTAGAGTGTATGCCAGCGCAGCCTTCCCCTCTGGGCCAGATTAACCCCAGGTCACCCCCCTGTGTGGAGCCTCTCATGAGGAGCTAAATGCCAGCGTTGCTTCTGTCACTCTAAAGGTACTGTAGGACCACTGTCAGTGCCATGCAGAGAATGGCATCCGCAGGTGACACAAGATAAACTGCTCTTCAGCATGTTTACCGTGGATAGAACTACTTATCTACAAGCTCTGTGAGCCTGTAGATCTGCTATTTTTGCCAAATGTTCTGCTGTTACGCAGAATGTTCCTCTATTCTTGCTGAACGTTTGCCTATTATAACAGAATAGCCTATTATACCCAGAATAGGAACGCTAAGGTTCATGTGGTTAAGAGCAAAGGGTCCTCAGAGATGACCAGAAAAGACCTTTTCAGAGCTTTTCTCCCCACATCCCCATTATCCAGTTTTGCATATAAGCACTCACCAAAATACCCCTTAAAAGATTAATGCTCCCTTCGTTGGTCGGGAGACCATGCATCAAAGTGCGCTCCATCGCCATCCTCTGATTCATACGGCATGTGAAAACGCTGTTACGCTGCAAAGAAAATGTATATTGATAGCCCAAAGTTTGGAAGCGCCTTGTAAGTAAATACTGTGTCAGTGTGTTTTTATTAACAACAGGCAGCCCAGCCTCACCATTAATCCTGTCCTCTTTTGTGTTTTTCTGTCGTGTTAGGAACGGCCTGCCACCAGAGAAGCCCGCTGGCGATGACATCAACCTCTACCAGAAATATATCGCCAGGTATGCAAATCTCTCCCTGCGCTGGAAAAATACATCCAACATGGAGACAAACCGGTTTATTCAATTAATGGTGTTTTATTCACGTGATGTAACCAGATAGCAGAATGGTATGAGGATGTTTTGTGTGCTATGAGTGAATTAAAGAAGAGGGGTTGAGTTTAGAGAGGATGTATGTAAAAGAATAAGAGAGGCGAGCAGAGTAATGGTTTGATATGGTGGCGTAGGGTTGAAATAAAAACTCAGGACAGTTGTCAGTGATTGAGACAGAGGGGATATGAGCTTAGAGTCCATGTTCTTCTTGTGTTTCTCAATCAAGGTGAGCAGGCTGATTGATTTGAGAGGCAGCCACTCACACCAACTGGGATAAAACAACAGGGGAGGGTGGGAGCTGAAGGAGGGGGGGGTCTTGCATTTCAATGGACAGTGACACACAACAATCAACGATACCCCCCCCCCCCCTACACACACATACACACACCCTATATTCCAGCTTCATTTGAGCTGCCACTAGAAAGGTGATTATCACTTGTTTGTTTATTCGGTTTAAAAAGAAAGAAAAACCGACATTTGAAAAAAGCCAAAGTGGCTTTGGCGTTAATGATTATTTCTCGCAAGCCGTAACATGAAGGGCACAAATCAAAGCCCTGGCACTGACAGACACAGGCACACACCACATATCCTCCTCTGCACGTGCATGCATGCGTGCGCGTGCACACACACACACACACACACACACACACACACACACACACACACACACACACACACACACACACACACACACACACACACACACACACACACACACACACACACACACACAAACCTCTTCCTTGGACTGATTACATTTTGCAAGAAGATTTAATTAAGGAATTTTTAATGAGGCTTCTGCTGGCACTGCCAAGAACTGTTTTGATATTTGCGCTGCATAATGCATAAAATTTGTCTAAACATCTCGGCAGTTGATGCACGGGGAGGCTGCAGATAAGCCCAGATACAGTTTCAATTTCCGTGTTGGGGTAGGGAGGGTGAAAAAAAATATGTGAGAACGGGAAGAAGAAGAGGAGGGAGGGGAGAAAAAAATAGAAAAGGATGGGCTTGTAAAAAGGGCAAATATGGATGGGTAAATTTGGTGGTGCGGCTGGGGGGGAAGGTGAGGGGTTTAGACGGGAGAAGGGAAGGGGGGAGATTCATCTATGGAGCTATGGCTAATGAGTGCATGCTTACGCTAAAAAACAGCTTTGTAGATCTGTTCGGCTCACCGCCACCACCTCCACGACCACCAGCCCTGTGAGAAGTCTTTATCGTCACATCGCACCACAATCTAATGTTTTAAAGAGCTTTCCTTGGTACTGTTTAGTCGCAGTTTTTCCTCTTTAAATGCTTTCATGCACCCACTATTGCCTCGGCACTTTGATCTGCGTGTCTCTATTGTAACGGGAGATGCGCTGCAATCTCTGTATCGTGGCGATATTAATATTTAATCTGCTGCTGAATAGCAGCGGCCCATTAGGCCCCCTGACGCGGCAAGTGGGAATTGTCCAGAGGCAAATTGATACAGCTGGGCAATGAGCAAAGGGGTGGGCCGCAGTCCCAGGGGGGCTCTGTGTGTGTATAGGTGTGTGTGTGTGTGTCTCTGTGTGTGTCTGCAACTCTGCATAGGCGCATAAAGAGAGGAATAGGGCTGAAGAGAGAGAATATTGATGCTGGGCGACATATGTTAGCTTGCTTGTATGGGTGCATAGACATGTAATGCTACTTATTTTTTGACATTTTCTCCGCAGGAATCGTGCAACCTTCCAAAAATCCCTTCTACATCTACCAACTTGTTCTGAACCCCCCACTCCCCGGCTACACCCCCACCCACCACCCCACCCTAACACACAACCAACTTATAAAAGGTAGTGGATTTGCCATTCAATTAGCTTAATGAACTGGGCAAAGTGATCTGTAAATGTAGCACTGGGATAATCCTAACAGCCAAAAAAAAAAGAAATGGAAAAAAATCTATTACTTAGCCCCTTTCCCCCTCTCCTCTGCTCTTCAAGCAGATGGAACTCTTGGCAGCAGCAGCGCAAATGTTTATTTGTGTGTTTTGAGTGGTAATTGGAGAGTTTTTAACAGTCATCATCGTCAGGCTTATAATCAGGCCCGTAAAACGCAGCCGCGCTGTACTCTCTTTTTTATTTAACTACTGTGGAGCCAAGCTGGAATCTGTCTTTTGGACTCCAGACTCATAGAGTGGTGGGGTTCAGTGGGTGAGTGTAGACAGAGCTACTCCAATATCTCCATAGGGCTAACCTTTTTTTCTGTGATTAATGCACTGTGGTTAACCTGGGAGAACTGTGCATTGATTTGGCATGGTTTTAAAAGTGAAGGTAAATGAAGGAATCATATGTGTGTGTGTGTGTGTGTGTGTGTGTGTGTGTGTGTGTGTGTGTGTGTGTGTGTGTGTGTGTGTGTGTGTGTGTGTGTGTGTGTGTGTGTGTGTGTGTGTGTGTGTGTGTGTGTGTGTGTGTGTGTGTGTGTGAGAGTGCATGCATGCGTGTCAGTTGTGGAATAGGGTTACAGTTTAAGTGTCTCTACCCGTTGCTTTGGAAGTAAATTGAGCTAATTTGGTTGAAATTGATGTGACGGACAGGTAAATTGTTGTGGCAGTGTGGAAAGCAGAAGTTGGCTTGAAGGAGTGCAGTGGTAATAGCAACAGATTATGCACAATAGTCCAAGGTCAGGAAGTGTTTCCTTTGTTTAATGTGGATGTGTATTAATGCCATTTGAGACTTACTGTGATTAAGGACTATATTATGGTGTGGGTATTTGTTGCTTTGAAGTTGAGATGATGAAAATGAATTTTGCACTGTATTTGCTCACTTTTGGTAACTGGAGGACCCTTGACTTCCAACATTATGTTTTATTCTATGCTGTTGAAATTGATTAATTAATGAATGTATTAATTGTATTTATTACTTAATACAAAACTGTAACAGTATGCATACACATGATAACTCACTATGATATTAGCTTGTTGAGCACCATTACTACTTCTATTGTTACTCTCACTTTTTCAGTGAGACTAATGCATATTTATGTTTGCCCTGTGACTGTTCCCAGTGCAAGAACTGTTGCAGTTTGATAGGAGCTGGAACAGTTCTGAGGGGCAAACAGGCTTTTGAAAAAAGCAAGTGTAGTGGAAATGCCCTTGCTCTAGAGAATTAAATCCTGATTGCTCCAGTGGAGTTGCTCTGACATTACCAGGTTAAATAATGTTTAAAAAAGAAGTAAATAAATAAATTAAAGTAACACCATTTAGTGTTTTGTCAACCTCAGTCTTTAGCTGGCGCAACTGTGGAACGTCTCCTGTCACTCTGTTTTCAGGTTCTCTGGAAGTCAGCATTGCGGACACATGTCCTGTGCCTACCAGTACAGAGAGCACTACCACTGCATGGACCCCGAGTGCAACTATCAGGTGAGCAATGTACATTTATATCGTTCTGGAGTAGCTTGCATGTTTTATATTCTCTAGGCTCAGAGGCTGGCAGTTCAGATTCTTTAGGCCTTGTTACTTGTCAGAATGAAAAATGGGATTACGTTGTGATACGGTAAAGTTGTAGCCTCAAGGTTCATCGCCCTGCAAGTGGATGTCCTAAAACCACCTAGCAAGTGCTTAAGAAGAGCTGTTCCGTGATATCAAGGTTAGGTTTAAGATGTCTTCATAAGTCAAGAGTCGCATTCATGGCTATCACAACTGTTGAGAAGAGGACTCGTTAAGCCAAGTAACTCATGGCAAAGGGAAAATGGCTAGACAGTAGGATACATAAATGCTGTATAAATAATGTGTTATCTTTTCATCTCTGGTCACACCCAACAAAGGTTTGTTTAGATGAAAACCTTTATTTGATGTTGGGTTTGCTGAACAGGTTCTGACTGTTGGCACTCATTCGGTTTCAGAGCAAAGGCTTGACCCCCCCCCCCCCTCCCCTCCCCTTTTTGTAAGCTGATTCCGGGCACAGTCAGCCTCTGACAATCAGTCTTTTATTTCAGGGGTTAATGGTAAATATGCTTGAAAGATAGCTCAATTTTTCTAGGTGCTGTTTTTTTTTCTGAAGACATCTGCCACTGCTAGGGGGCCTGGTTTTAATCCCCTTTCACGTTATTAATCTTGTCCTGGTCCCGAGAGTTGTCATGGATGGCACAGGAAGGAGAAAGAACACAAAGCATGTCATTATACAAGGCTCATGTTTGCTACAGCATATGGCGTAAAAGAGTTAGACAAACACGGGTAGATTTGTCGAAGACGTCAAAAATCCTTGCACAACCAGTCCAGAACTGTGCAGGTGCTGTGTTTTGTCTTATGTTTATTTTCCCTCGGTTCCTCTCGATTTTGTGAATTAAGGCATCTCCAACCGTAATCTTTGTCTGCTTCTTATCAAGAGAGATTACCGCTCGATAAATTATGTTTATGTGTCGAGGAGCGTTGCAGATCTGGGGCTTCATTTTCCGCACTTCACAGCTTGATGAGACACAATCTGGGAGGAATGCAAAGGAAAAATCATTTCATGTCATTAGATGAGAGTGTTAGTTCAGGTTATCATGGCAATTTCCACGCTCAAGTCCACATTTCTCACTAGCTTTGTGTCACATGGAAAGCGCAGATATGCTCACGCAACCCCAAGCACTCTGGATGTCAATATAAAAAAAAAATAAGTCGAGCTGAGATGAGCGATTCTCCTTTCAAAGCGATAACTCATGAAATGTTACATGACACACACTCCTGGAATATTACCCCACTGGCAGCCTCGGGCCGATTGGCTGAGTGCGGACATTCTCCTTTCATGGGCCTGTGTGTGTGAGAGTGTTGTGTGCATCTTGCCACACTAGTGGGAATCCTAAAATAAATGTAGCAAGTGGCTCCCAACCTTCATCACCACTCAACTGAAAATGAGCTCTTTTTCCCAGTCAGCTCTCCATGGCCTATTTTGGATGCCACGATGGATCGAATGTACTCTGACCGCGGTTCAACTTATCCACCTTCCTACCTACTGCCTTATCATTGACCATCAGCATCTAGAACCCCAAACCTGGATCCAAGCTCAGTTTTGTTTTTTCAATGGGGGAAAAAACTACTCAAAACGTCATGGTCCTTCATTGATGATTAGTAAAACGCACAATGAAGTGTTTAGCCTAGTGAGAAATGAGATTCCTCTGGAAAAATAAATAAATAAACGCCATTGGGACATAGGCCAAGGGCAGAGGAATGAACAGCTGTGCGGGATTGTTACTTTTTAAGTTGTGCGCTGGTGGAACACACGACACAAGGCAATTACCCTACTTTGTACAGCAATTAGCCGTGTTTTAGAAAGGGTTCTTTCTGATATTTTTTCACTTAACTGAAGATAAATATGGATTGTAGACGGCACTGTCTCATTGATTCGCACTTCTCCAGTTACAGTCTCAGTAACATCAGCTTAAGGCCAATTACAGCCGATTTGGTTGCTGTCGGTCTCCGCAGAGTGACTTTTCTGTTTTCCCCTTCCTGACTCCTGGGTGCAGGAGGGATTTTTTAATTTTAGAAAGATATTCTTTCATCATTACAGCAGAAGCTGGCACCGAAAGCAAGCGTTAATGCTTTAATTAAAAATGGAATCATATCTCAGCGAGGGAATTAAAAGGGAAAAGGTTTTTTCTTGGTTGGCTTGTTTGTTTATTTGTTTGTTTCCGTTGTGTTCCCTTTTCTCCATGCGCACGTCTGAAAAACCATCTGCACGGAACGCTATTTTTTCCAAAGCCAGAAACATCAGAACTGTGATCTTGCATGTCAAGTAATCCATCTTAATTAAAACAAAATATATGAAGTACGGAGGGAATGTCAAATAATAAAAGGACAAGTATTAAGGGAAGGAATGTACTAGCTCATGTAGAGACCCTAGAGGCTCCCCTAAAAAAGCACCAGTTCTCAGATAGATCTCGGACCCTGCATTTGGATCGGTCACTGCTTATTTGAGAAATGCGGAATAAATCAGTCACAACCGAACCTGTCACCTTTAAAGACATCCTGGCCCTCTCTCCGTTGCAATGTGTACAGCCCGATACAACTGCCAACTGGCTCCCGCGCCTTGCAGCTGCTGCTTCTGCGGCGATAAAGTAGACTTGTTGCTGATTCTGTGACTGGTTCAAATAAACAACAACCTGTTGCTGTACATTTTTGTCCCCCCTCCCTGACAGAGGTTTACCAGCAAGCAGGACGTAATCAGGCACTACAACATGCACAAGAAGAGGGACAACTCCCTCCAGCATGGCTTCATGCGCTTCAGCCCCCTGGATGACTGCAGCGTGTACTACCACGGTTGCCACCTCAATGGAAAGAGCACCCACTACCACTGCATGCAGGTAGATTACACAGCCTCATTCATCCCCTACCTCTCCTCATACATTCATACATACACGCAAACACACACACACTCATACACATAAGCCCATGAAGCCCCATGTACACACACACACACACCACGTGCACATTTCACTTGTACATGTGCAAATGCACATACAGTACGTAGACATAAACATATGGCCACTTATCCACAAGTATTACATACCCATGACCCATTGTCACTTATGCAGATCCAAGGCTTCTTGTGAAATGGGATTTTGCAGGGTCATGCATAATTCATCAATGTGCATTCCAGAGCCACAACACAACACCGGATATACAACATAGACTGTGGTCAGTTCCCAGTGGATTTACTAATATGAAACCGAGTGTATTGTCAGTTCAAGCAATATGCCAGTATATGGCTCAGGTTGTATGTCCATAAAGAGACTAAAGCCTGGTTGTGTGCCCATAAAGAGCCTAAATACAAGTCAGTTGAGTTATTGTTTGCGCCAATGACACCATTTAGGGGCAATTCAAGATGGCACGGAGTAAAGCGGAAAAAAAAGTTGGAGCGTTGGAGAGCATCACATAGTTGATGCCAGGGACTGGGACAACCAGGACACTCAGGCATAACACATGAGCTCTTGGATGGTAGAGAGTCACACGGTTTTAAAATACATCTATAAAAGGGAATTGCAGCCCCTCCACTTTTTCCATTAATCCCAAAATGCGTTTTAAGAGCAGTTTCACCCGTTTGGCGAAAGGCGTTCTAATATAAATAAAAGGGGGAAATTAAAAGGCCGAACACACGTGAGGCCACTCGTGTGTCCCCCCACCACCTCTTCGCTCTCTCTCACTCCTTAATTGGCATGGATAAAATTCAGTTAGGTGTTTATATAAACTTCACATTTTTCATCTTTTAGTACCAAGCGGCCAGTTGAAGATTATTCCCCTCCTCCGGATTTGTTTAATTTTTTTTACATCTGCTTATTTTCAAGGTGTCATCATGCCGAGCTTTCTTACTGGCAGGGCAGCAGCCCAGCGCAGGATGACCAGAGATATATTCTTCTTTAAACCCCCCTAACTGCGTAATTGTTATTAAGACGTTTCAGCCCTTGTTTTAACAGTGCCTGAGAACCTGCAGATGTTGGCATCGGCACTCTTGATTTACGGGTGGGGGGAAAAAACCAGAGTGGCATTTTTTTCATTGTTTGACTCAATATGGAGAAGTTGCCCCGTTTGTGCGGGTGAAAAGTGCCAGGGATGATATACAATTGCTGCTTTTAATTCAAACATTTGCAGTTTTTTCTCCCTGTGTGCTGGCTCTGAGGTCTCCCAAGTACAGAACGTTTTAAACTAAAGAACATGACATGTCACATCCAACTCCCCTGCTCTCTTTGTCTGTGTGTCTCTCTCTCTCTCTCTCTCTCTCTCTCCCTTTTAAATGTGTTCTCTCAGTTACAGTAAAGGTTGCGGTGACTTCACTATAACTCAAATATGATTTTTCTTTTTTTAAATTTGCAAATGTACATAGGTAGTTTCAGCCACATGCTACCTGCTGTGACCACTGCCTCTTTCAGTCATGTTCTTCCTTCTTCAGTATTTTTCCGTGTCACAGACTCACAGTCACAACATTGTTTCCAACTCGCAACTTTGACTCATATGACTTGAAACTCTGTGTTTATGAGGTATACAGCCCTGGTGCACTTATAACCGCGAGATTAAGGGCGAACATGAGAAAGCGTCTTAACTGCCAGCCACTTCTAGGTCACTAGCATCATTTTAACCACACTGTACTCATTTCTCAACAGCTCATATACTGTACATCTACTAACCTAAACATGTTGCTTTTCTGTAAGACAGCTATTCTTAAAGCATTCTTAACATAGTGAAGCATTGTGAAATGTATGCCCTGGGACGTATTTTTTTCTCCATCTTTCTCTTCTTTCTTTTTTTTTTATCTCTGTTCTGCAGGTGGCCTGCAACAAAGTATACACCAGCACATCTGATGTTATGACCCATGAGAACTTCCACAAGAAGAACGCCCAGCTCATAAATGATGGCTTTCAGAGGTTCCGTGCCACCGAGGATTGTGGCACCGTGGAGTGTCAGTTCTACGGACAAAAGACAACCCACTTCCACTGCAGGTGAGGGGGCTGAATGTACCTTGATGCTTTTCAGCACCTGTCAGTGATGCTTGGTTTATGTATTGCTGTCCCCTAGTTTGCCTCCAGCTCGATCTACTATCAAGGTTTTTCTCATGGCTAGAACACCAGTATGTAAATCTGAGCCGGTCTTTGCAGCTGTGTCTCATTATGGGATGGATGAATGTAGAAATTATTATTAGCACTTATTGAGGATAGCTTTGGTTAGGTCATCAAACTAAAGTGGTGGAATGTCAAATCCATCAGGCAATGGCTGAAAGGCATGACATTTCAGTGAGTTACTGGTGTGTCACCTAAACCCCTTAGCTATCATTCCTCCATTGAGAAGTATTTGAATCATGTGTCACCGCTTCATGACTAGCCAAACTACTACTTACAGTACATGCTTCTTGTCCAACAATGTTTTTCCCTACTTTTTCTATGCATGCTTTCCTCAGGCGCCCCGGCTGTTCTTTCACCTTCAAGAATAAGTGTGACATTGAGAAGCACAAGAGCTACCACATTAAGGACGATGCCTACGCCAAGGACGGCTTTAAGAAGTTCTACAAGTACGAGGAGTGCAAGTACGAGGGCTGCGTGTACAGCAAGGCCACCAACCACTTCCACTGCATCCGCTCCGGCTGCGGCTTCACCTTCACCTCCACCAGCCAGATGACCTCCCACAAGCGCAAGCACGAGCGCCGCCACATCCGCTCATCCGGTGTGATAGGCCTGTCCACCGCCTACATGACGCACAACAAGGATGACCCCGACGAGTCGAGCAACGATGACCTGATGGACTTTTCAACGATCAGCAGCAGGAACTCCAGCCTGAGCGCCTCTCCGACCACCCAGCAGTCTGCTACCGTGCCCCACCTGCTGGCCACGCACACCACCACAGTCTCATCGCCCTCTCCGTCTGGCCACGGCCTGAAGTCCACGACCTCGCTGCAAAATGCCAGCCAGCGCATGTCCAGCCTCCTGGCACAAGCCCTGCCCAGTAACATGCCCGTGGCCCTCGCTCTGTCCAACAGTGCCCTGGCAGCTTCCAACCCATTCTTCCCTCTCATGCCCAGGCTGCCCCTCCAGCTGCCTCACTCGGCCGCCAGTCTGATATCGGCGGTGTCTGCCGCCTCCCACTCCATGCCCATTGACTCGCTGACCATGGGCTGCTCCGCGGGAGGAGTGGGGGCCGAGGGAGCCATGGCCTCTACGCCGACCACCTTCTCCGCCTCCTCAATCATGGAGAAGATCTCAGCTAGCAAGGGCCTCATATCGCCCATGATGGCCCGCCTGGCAGCTGCTGCCCTCAAGCCCTCCCACCACAACCCAGACACAGGTTAGTCATTTAATTTGGGTTTAGGCTCCATCAATGTGCAGCCACATGGTGATTGGTTTGGCTTTTTCCTACACACACGAGAATCATAATCTGTATTCATTCAACCTTTATTTATTTTCTCGGAAATACATCGAGGGCAGAGCCCTCATTTTCAATGATGCCGAGATTACAAAAGGCATAATACAACATTGTAATAATATTGAAAATAAGAACAGCAGCATAAAACAAGTTATATATTGTGAAAACAAGCAAAGAACAGAGTATGAAAAAAATAATAAAGACATGTTAATTAAAACAATGACAATTTAGAACATCTCCTTGACTTAGTAAATTATACCTTTATTGATCATTTACTATTTTACTCTATACAAAAGTCGATTCTTTATTAATGCTACAATTTGTTTTTACGTTACACCACTATAATGCTGTTGTCGTGCTATTTTCAGTCTTATCCATATGCAAACATAACTCATGCCAAATACATACATTTGTCCATCACTGAATTATGTCAGCACTCAAAGAGAAAGGAAGCCAATTCCCTGTCAAATTCGCATCTTTGTTCATGTACCTACTGCACTCCAGCCAGATCCAAGAGTGCATTCAGAGGTCACCGCTATCACTGTCCCACAGTGGAGAGAAAGAGAGAGAGAGGGAGACAGACAGAGAGAGAGAGAGAGAGAGAGAGAGAGAGACCGGGGCTTGAAAACTGCCGCTTTCTGGCTTTGAGGGACATACTGGAGGCATGGTCCTCTGCTCTGGGCTTGTTATTGTGGTGATCGTTTGTTAGATATCCCACAATCCATTTGCAGATAAATGCGCTGACAGGGGAGAGTAGAGCCTGTAAAAGTCTCTTACGGTGCTCACAGTGCGGGGGGGGGGGGGGGGGCTCCCGGGGCTCGTGTGTCGAACATGTTTCCTCATCACTGGTCTCTTATCTGTGCCTGTGCTCGTTCCGAGCAAATGGAGGTGGAATGAAATTAAGTTCAGAAATTGCTTGAACAAAAAATGTTGCTTTTTTTCTCCCCTCCTCCTTCCCCTCTATGCAAACTGATATAAAAACAGAAATCACTCAGGCAGAAATGAGTCAATGCAACCAGATCTGAGAAAGTGGCTGTTTTTTTGTTTTTTTTTGGTTGCTTCTTCTGTGAAACAGGAACGCACTCGCACACACCTATAAAGAATCATTTAGAATTTTTAGAAACCCTTTGTTTCTCACAAAACACATATTTAATTTAGCGTGAACACACTTCACATGAGCTCCCCTGTTTCATTCACACACTGCCATTTGTGTCTCAGTGTCTAAAAGAGTGCAATACAGATAGAGGGCAGAGGAGTTTGAGGTTTTTGTTTCTCTGAAGTTTCTCATGTTTGCTTCAAACAACATGTGTGAACAGGACATTTGGGGCTAAATCGAAGAGGAAGTGGTTTTCAGCGCTCAGTTAAAATGATGTGAGAAAATTGTCAGTTTGTTTGTGGCTAATTTCAGATCAGGTTGTTTGTTTTATTGAGGAGGGTTGTGAAACTTTGCCTCTAATAGGTGAACTGTATTCTTGTTTGTATTTTCCATCTCCGCTTTCACTGTCTTCTCAGTAGAATTTTATATATTTACTGTATACTGTATATATATATATATACACACACACACACACACACACACACACACACACACACACACACACACACACACACACACACACACACACACACACACACACACACACACACTGTACATATTTTTTTTACCCAGAAATCCATGCATCTGAAGGGTTACTAATTAGAGGCATGGTACAGATGATCTTTCACAAGCTCTGTATCTTTTCCGGAGTAATTACACAGTGGTACAAACATTATTCCTGGATAATTTCCAGAAAGATGCCGCTTTGAGTTAAACTCATTTGTTCTCCCTCATTGGGAAACGGGTGAAAACGAAACATACAACTGTAAAACTGATTTTATTCTACACTATAGTACCGTACACCTTAGCGTGCCAATTTTCTGTTTTTATAGCCGGTTACACTAAGAATTCCATGCCTTGACTTTGCCTGGTGGTTGTGTGTGGAATCATCATATAGTGAGTAGTTGCTCTTGAAATAATGGGCTCTCATTTGGTTTTGCAGTTGATGTAATTGCCAGTGACAAGGCAGGGTTTTGTCTGGCTAGTTAATTTTGGGTGGCCCTTTTATCGGGCCGGGCGGGGTGGGGGGTGGTAGGGGGCTGTCGGCGTATGACTTGGATGGAGACTTAGTAAGCATCCAATGACCTCAAACCAGACACAAGACTGTGTGACTATTCCTCTCCCTTGACCCCACCCTCCATTAGCCCCCCACCCCCCCATCTTCACCATTATGAGACTAAACCGACAATGACACTGACACATCCCCATCTCCTAGCGTTCAGCTGACATGGCCCAAGACTGGCTTTTCCACTCCTATTCTGCCTGATATGTCTCTGGGTCATCTTATAGCATGGGGGGGGGGGGATTTGCATTTCCCCCTACGTAGGCTAGTCTTGTTCTCCTTTAGCAAGAAAAGAACAGGGGCCTCACCAGGCTGAGGGCCAAGGGCACACACTTGGTTGCCCATGACCTTGCCTGTCACAATTCCTCATCACCAGCCCCCCATTTCCTAAACAATATACCCCCAACACCACCACCACCACCACCACCAAACCAATCACGGCTGATGCACTCCAGTCTCCCAATGGCTGAGAGGCTACAGCAGGTTCCTCTGTCCCTCCTCCCTGACTATTATTTTTTTCTATTTTAATAAAACTCCACTTACTGTCTACCAAAAGCCGAGCTTTCTCTGTATAGCCCCAGGACAAATTAATATTTCAATCACTTGGGGATTGGGGATGGTGAGGGTGGGGGCAGGACTCACCTTCCTGTCAGCATTTTCTACCCCACCTCGTTTTCCCTGCCTCTTTATTTATTTAATTTCAGCACTCCTCTCCTCACTTGCGGCGTCCGCTGAATACCTATTCAGAGGAGAATGTGATCGAGAGGTCATGCTATTTGAACCAATCTGATTGGCTGTCAGCTCCAATCTGACCAACATAGCCCCCCCTGTTCCTCGTGGGCATGCTCAGTGGCACTGCCTGCCGTCCGTTGTCACGCCAACGAGGAGCCGGGGAAGGGGTGGGGGGGGGTTGACCAATCTTAGACTGCCACTTTCCTTCAGCATTAGCATCTCACTTAATGACCAGTTAAGAGGCAGCCCAGCAAATGAGTTGTGACAAGTGCTGCAGAAAAAGGAGTCTTTTTCCCTCATATATCCCGCCTCTCAATCACCATTTAAAAGGCTTGACGGCCTGACATAATTTGGCAATAATTATCACTCTGAGTATTCTTTTCGGGCCAGGACAGAAGTCAGATTGGATCTCATCACAGGCTAATAATGCTGACCAACAATAACTTTGTTTTCTCTCGTCTCTCCCCGGTGCGGTCCTCAGGGAACGGGCAGCATATCTCGGCAAGCCGGTTCAATCTGGTTCAAGTGAAGCAGGAGCCAGTGGAGGCCCCCTCCCACGACTCCATGCAAGAGCACAGCCTGGACCTGAGCAAGAAAGACAACAGGTATGAGGACCTGGGGAGTTAAAATGCTCTGATGGAATTTTGAAGACACCGAAAATCACTTCAGTTGCCCAGGACAGTAGCCATGGAAGTAATGTTCCTCATAAAATGAATGACCTACTCACAATGGAATGATCAGTACAGTGGGACAATAGAGAACAATACTGCACACATTTTCTATATTTCTTACTTCGTGTCTAATTTTTTTACTCTCAGTTGTTTTAAATGTACATAGGACTTAAGTAAAAATACATAAAGGAATACAGTAATTAAGAAACCTTGATGGATTATATGTATATTAAAGGACCATTTTTGGCAGCTTATCTGCATTGCTTTGTCAAACCCATTACAGTTAGATAAATTTACATATCAATTTATGATCCCCATCAACATATTTCTCAATTTCTGTATGAGAGGGATGTTTACCTAAATCTCAACTCCAATCTTCCCTCTAACTTACAGCGGATCTCATTTCTTGAGAAGCCAGCATTTTTCTTCTTCATTATATATGCACACCTTCCGTGATAAATAGTAATATTTACTGTTCTCATGCAAATCTTGACTAAACATTGTTCATTTTCCTTGTTCCAGTAATGAATCAAACGGACACCCTGTACCGGGGAATACATCTCTTTTATCCTCGCTTATGAATAAGGTAAGATCCATCCATCAAAGCTTTTCATCCCAAGACAAATTAGCGGGACGCGGAGGGGCCTGTTTGTTTTTTAATGTTTCACCGCTAATAAGATGAGTTTGTATCATTTAAATTTTCCAGCCATTTTTCATACAGTGTAATTTTCACAGCACCTCTCACAAATTAATATAATGAAGCAGGAGCCGGGTGCCATGCCAGATATATAGAGATGTTTGTTTTTTGATGAGCTGTTTTGAACTTGCCGTCCATTTTTTTTTATCCTCCTTTCTCCTTTTTCTTCCCTGGGCTCGCTCTGTATTTATTTATGGAGTTTGTAAATTATTTGATTAAAAAGTCAGCAGAGAAAAAAAAGAGGAAGCCATCACCCTCATTTTTTATCACGGGTAAATGTTAGCGTAGGGATCTTTGAGCGTGTGTGTTTTTGTGAAGATTAAAGTGGACATTGTTTTAATCATACATCTTCTTTGACTGATACAAATGTGCCGGGTGGTTTCCATTACCTTGATGATTTAAAGACAGATCAGCCTCTATTTTTTCCCCCTCTGGATGGCTAACTGGCTGAGCCTCCTCCTACACCAATCTCTCATTGCCTTTGACAAGTGTAGTTGCTTTCCACAAGGCAGTTGTTGAACCTCCGTCCTACAGCTTTCGTTGTAATGTCAGCCGTCTTTTGGGGGTCCGGTTCTGAGATGGCGCAGCACTCAATTGCCCTCTGAGGATGCTTGGCACAATGGCACGTGCTCTTGGCTTGTGCTCAAGGCAAAAGCCCGGATGTTTGTCAAATGCGGCTGAGCTTTTTTGCTTTGCCAAGTCATTGTGTTTGTGTGTGTTTGTGTGTGTGTGTGTGTGTGTGTGTGTGTGTGTGTGTGTGTGTGTGTGTGTGTGTGTGTGTGTGTGTGTGTGTGTGTGTGTGTGTGTGTGTGTGTGTGTGTGTGTGGTAACGCAGGCACTGACATGTGCCTTTGGGTGTGTGTGTCTAGCCTAACCTGTGCTCAGCTGTTGGTTTTCTATGCTTTGTGTTTCTCCAGATGTCACAGGTGAACCCTGCCCTGTTCAACGCCATGAACCTGAAGTCAGAGCTGGAGGCCGGCCATGGATCTGCTGCCTCGGAGGCACAGCAGTATATGTGCCGAGTCATGAAGAGGCCAGACAAGCCCTCTGAGATATGGCGGACATACTTGCGCAGGTACTGAAAAACAACTGGAAGGAGCTTTTTACTCACTGCTAGGCTTTCATTCACTTATCACACTGACAGTAGTGTAGTTATTTCAGTGGGGAAAAAAAGACACAATTACTTGCACTGCTGAAATCGGAAGCGGTATGCCTAAAAGATCTGGTTGAGTAAATGCTATTCTTTGTCACTGAAAAGCCCCACAAAATGAAGAGAATCTTGTATTGCGTTAGGGGAATTTAAGTAGAATGACTTACTCCTGCAAGGGTTTGCTGACACATAAGTGGATTTTCACCCAAGCGCCCTCTTGGTATTCATTATTTATCTGAGTATGAGATGTATTTTATTTACAGCATTTCCATGTTTCTACCTCTCTGTTAAGGTTTGACACAGAGGACTACTGCGAGTCTCAGTGTGATTTTCTGCACAAAGTGCATTTCCATTGTTTGGTGGAGGACTGTGGGGCGCTCTTCAGCACTGTGGATGGAGCCATCAAACATGCTAAGTGAGAAGCAACAGTTTGTCTCATAGCTCGATTACCAGCAATGGCTAATAATAGCACTCTAGAGCACAGTTCAGCTTTTGGCTTTATTGATGAAACTGAAATTGAATTCCTGCACTGTCCTGATTGCACAAAATGTGAAATACATTAAGAGTGTTATTACCAAATGAGTTTTCATACAATTCATTCACACCAACGTTACTAAGACAAAATACAGCTACAGCTACTATTCCTGTACAGCTAGCATTGCAGCGTTTTACTGTCATATGAAGTCATTTCTGATTCCGAGCAGGAAAAAAAGATTCTAGCCTAAAGTATCATTGTGTTTTCCTAGCTTTCACATCCGATCCAAAGTGAAGACGGAGGAGCATCCCTTTGGCGAAGCCAGGGAGTCTAGAAGCGACGGAGCTCTCCTCCAGCCTGCTGCCCCAGTCTCCATGGCCAGCAACCCCTCCATGGACATGGCCAACCTCACCTCCACTGGTGGTTACGGTTCCCCTCCTCCCTCCTTGCTGGCCTGGAAACAGCTGACGGGCAGCATCCCTCACATGCCCGCCTCCATGCCCAACCTGCCGGCCAACTCCCCCCTGGCCACCACCTCTCTGGAGAATGCCAAGCCACAGGTCAAACCTGGCTTCCTGCAGTTCCAGGAAAAGTAAGAGAGACATCCATGTCTGTTGCATGGTGGTGTGCCATTATCATTATTGTTCTTTTTCATTTGACCAAATCTAAGGTTTTCATTGTGTGCTTCCAGTGATCCCTGTTTGGCCACTGACTGCAAGTACTGCAACAAGTTCCACTTCCACTGCTTGTTTGGGAACTGCAAGTATGTGTGTAAGACCGCTGGCAAGGCCGAATCCCACTGCCTGGACCACATCAACCCCAGCAACAACCTGCTCAATGTCCGTGACCAGTTTGCCTACTACTCTCTCCAGTGTCTCTGTCCTAACCAGGTGGGCTATGGCTGATAACTTGAGCCTCAGGCTCTGTGGGCTTGGAGCTGAATCACCAAACTGTCATATCGCAGAGTTTTTCTAAGCATGAAGTATGCTATCTATTAGACCTGTATTTGAGGTTATTTGACTCAAGGCTTTCACAATCGCTTCCTGCCGTCTTCCATCTCCGCTGAAGAAGACAGTCGACTCACCCCCGTAATGCCTGTTTATATGTCAATGATGTCATTTTGACTGCCGCATTCTCCTCTCAGAAAAGGCCAATTTAGCTGATATTACCCAATAAATCATTGTCACACGCACAGTAAACAAGGCTGTCTGGAATAGGGCAAAAATCAGGGGAATGCTTCGCAAATGAAACCTAAATGGCAGCCCCCCGCCTGCTCTGGTGAGCCCGTATTTGGAAAACCATTTAAATGAATTCATTAATGTGTCGAAAATCACCCCTCTCACAAAAAGAGCCCCTCTATCCTCCTCCTCCTCCTCCTCTAGCCTACCCACCTCCTGAACTGAGCGGATCTTATTTGGCCCACTCCTCTGGGAGTCAGGGCCCGCAAACAGATGGCAGTGTACAGAGTAGACATGTTAAGTCTAGACTAAATAATAAAGAATTGTCCTGCTTAGATATACGGGACCCTCCCCAAATGTGCATAAAGGAAGGATTTGGAAGGCATTCAAATGTTTATTTTGTAATTTTTTATGTTCACGATGCAGTAGTATTGTAAACTTTTGACATAATGATCAGATATCAATCACATCCTGACTTGCCACATCTATCAACCTTCAATCATTTAATTATGGTTTTCTACTGTATATTGTTTGTATATTTAAGTATTGGCAAAATTCTAAAAAGGGAAGACAACAAATTCAAAATGTAAAAATCTAGTATTTTGGAGTGCAGATCTCTTTATTTCTTTGTGATCACTGCAACCAGATTACACACCCTATGCTCAACCATTTAGCCACTTAAGCCCTATTTTATACTTAGTCATACAACAGGGTTACAAGAAAATAGCTGATCTCATCTCAACATGTTTGCTTGTAGATACGCTATCTTCGCTGTTTTTGAAAATGTAGATTTATTTTTTAATGTCTGAAAAAGTTTGCCTATAATGACGTCCCCAAAATACGGAGCCAGGTTTGAAAGTGGTTAAATGCATTAATTGATGTTTGTTTGAAACTCTTTGTCTTGTCTTGTCTTGTCCCACTCCAGCACTGCGAGTTCAGAATGAGGGGCCACTACCACTGTCTGAGGCCAGGCTGCTACTTTGTCACCAACATCACCACCAAACTGCCCTGGCACGTCAAGAAGCACGAAAAGGCAGAGCGCCGCGCCGCCAACGGCTTTAGATATTTCACCAAGAGGGAGGAGTGTGGCAGGCCTGGTAAGCACCGCAGACAAAGTGGTTTTCATACTATGAGTTGTCTTGGTCACCCTGTCTTTCCCCACTTATCTCTGTCACTTTTTTCCTTTATTGGTACCCTGCCTCACCCGCCTTCCTATACACACACGCATACGCACGCGCCGCACACGCACGCACGCACGCACACACACACACACACACACACACACACACACACACACACACACACACACACACACACACACACACACACACACACACACACACACACACACACACACACACACACACACACCCCCACACACACACACACACACACACACACACACACACACACACACACACACACACACACACACACACACACACCAGCACCCATTTCTCCAGCTTTTGATAATGTTTTGCCAATTGGGAGATATATGGGCTAAGGGTGTGAAATCAAGAGAGATGTAGATTGATTTTGTGGTGGATCTTCTCTCTATGTTTACAGAGGGAGAGAGGGAGATGCTCCCAGTGTTGGCAAATGCAATGTCACGCTATCAGAGCAATTCACATGGCATGAAACAAGCCTGGCTCATGCACCTTTTGTTGTGAGCAGTACAGTATGTATGCACCTTGCATTCTGTGCCATCAAGTCCCACCGGTTTTCTTGCCTATGTGCTATAATGAACAATAATGTAAAAAAGAAGGGCCATCATATCTAGGCTGTTTTCGTCTTCGTTTTGCCCCTTCCTGAAATGAGCAATTAGGTTTGTGTTTGTTAATTACCTGGCTTGTCTGGCTTAGCCTGTTGTGAAGCTGCACCTCACAGCCTCCATTGCCATCACACACAAATTAAAAGTGATCTCCTTTTTTTCCCTTTCAGGCAGTTACACAAGCTTTTCAGGGCACGCACACACACACAGACACACGCGCGCGCGCACACACAGACACACGCGCGCGCGCACACACACACACACACACACACACACACACACACACACACACACACACACACACACACACAGCAAACAAAAAAGCGGGGCCTAAACAGCTGTTTTTTGTCTCCAGCCTGATCTGCCTGGCTGTATTGTTTGGGTTGGGGTGGGGGGTGGGGGGGGTGGCTGAAGGGATTACCACTGCTAGCACTCGAGTCATAAAGAATTGATGGGTTATACCAGTATCCATGGCAGCAACATTAAACTGAACACAGGCGATGATGTTACCTGGTTCCTGTCTCACAAAGGGCCCTCCATGTTGCGGGGGTTACTGTTATTTGCTCAACTTTGCGTGTTTAAAACATTGTGTGTACAAAAGCTATTTGATGACACAGACGTGTTGTGCCCTTCACTGGGTGTCATGGTTACTGACATGCTAGCACCTGCCCAGCATACTACTCTTTCAATTATTTCTGCCTGCTTTTATATAATGGTATTTGATTAACAGGCACAAAAAGGAACATTCATTTAATTTAAAATCATAAAGCAATTAGAGCCAGAGCGGTTTAAAAACAGGAGGAAAAGAACAGAAGAATATGAAACAGACGATGCCACTGTAGAAGAACAAAAGGAAGCGGCGACAATGGAGAGATTCTGAAAAATGAATTTAATATGGGAATAATTGTATATTTACTTTGGTTTGCAGGGGTGTGTGCATTATTGGCCCACGGAATATGAGAATTTATTTATGTAAATTCCTAATTGAATAAAGCATGTCAGAGTAATAAAAGAGCTCCACAGGTTTAGTCCACAGAAGCCCAGACTTGCTCAGTGTGACACTGGAGTGATCTAATATTCCTCCTACGTGTAACACTCCGAAACACTTTGAAATGCGATCCCTCTTTTGTCCCTGGCCTTGTCAACATGTCAGAGTGGCATCACGACGTAAAACATCTAAAAGCATTTCCTTTTGATTTTGATCTCATCACACTTTGTCACACTGTCACTAACTGAGTTCGGCTGCTTTCACATACAGTACGTCACAGTTCAGATCAGAACGAAGGCTGTGCAGCCAAGTTTGCAGGTTAAGTGTGAGTTGTTTACCGGTGTACCCTTTGTTTCTTTCTGTAGGCTGCAAGTATAACCAAGTGAACAGCCATTTCCACTGCATCCGTGACGGTTGTCAGTTCTCCTTCCTGCTCAAGCACCAGATGACATCACATGCTCGCAAACACATGAGGCGGATGCTGGGGAAAAACTTTGACAGGGTTCCATCCCAGGTAGAGTACTGTGATGCATTCAATCAGTGTCATGCCCATTTCAAAAGGGAGCACTTAGATTGGGTCTTAACCGTATGAACCCTAGTATCCCTATTCTGGGAATGTCATAATAGGCAAGCATTCAGCAAAAATGTAAGAACATTCTGTAAAAAATAGAAGAACATTCAACTGCGTTGTGAGCTTGTAGATCGGCTGTTTTCGCTATTTGACGTACATCGAAGCATATCGCGGTATCGTGGTTAATTTGTTCATTGTACATCAGCAAGAAAAAACAGAGTTCCTTGCACACCCATGACAAATGTGACAGACATGCCTCGTACAGTAAAGTTAGTAGATTCTTCATTTTTCACCATGCTTCCTGTTCTGCGAGTCACGTGTTATAAATAAGAATAACGAGCACCATGGTTGGCAGTTTGTAAAGTAAAAGAAAATACCTGTCATAGCCTGTCACAGCAGTCAACGACAAATGAAACCTGAAATGGCTTTGATGAAGGTTTCTTTTTTATTGTTAAGCTCTGTGGTATGTACAGTATGCAGAAGAGAGGTGTGCACATGTGGTATTTCTTGTTCTATTTGTTCCATTTTGAACATTTCACATACTGTAAGACAAGCTCTTAGGAAAGGTTGGTGTTGTGTGAAGAAATGTTGTTTGCGTGCCTGCTAGGAAACACTTCATTAGTCATTTTGATGGTGACTTAAATCATACGACGGTTATTCGTTCCAAAATACTGTATATCCATTTACTATTTACTCTGGGAAAAAGAACATGATATTCATTGATCAATATCCAAAAAGACACATTGCATGCTTACTATTTTGCAATTGCGGGACTCAAAACAACAAATTTCATTTCGATCAAGTTCAGCACTCATGTTTAACTTTCCTTCCGACAATCCTTGTCATATTCACTGTCTTATATGTGTTTTAAATGTGTTTTAAAGGTAGGGTAAGTGATTTTGTTGTTGTTGTTAAAATAAGTGTTAAATGGCACTGTATTTTAATCATTGCTAGTATGTGTTTGTTCAGTACAGGGGTCTCTCCAGCTCTTTAGTCAACAGAAAATGCATTTTCGGGTTGGGATACAAATCCCAGGAGAGAGAATTCATACAGGATACAGGATAAACAAGTGAAATTGGAAGTGATGACACAAAGAAATGAGCAGACAAACCACAACACTATAAACTTGAAGCTGATAAATGGGTACTCTCTCCTGATTAAATGAAATTGGCAACCCACCTGAAAATGTATTTTCTGTTTATTAAAGAGCTGAAGAGACATGGAGACCCCTGTTACTGAACAAACACTCTATAGCAATGATTACTATCAGAATATAGTGCTTTAACTTTTACCCTACCTTTAATTGTTGCACTTTTTGTAATCTCGCCAGCATTGCAAATGAGGGTAAAACCTCAATCTTATTTTTGAATAAATAAAGTTATCAATCAATCAATCAGTCTGTATGTGTTACAGTTTTCAAATATCTAAAGCTCCTTACGTGACGAATAAACGATCAGAAAATGCGTTGTGAATATTTCACATCAAACTATTAATTTGATAATGGATACAGGTTGATGCTTTTATTGAAAAGCTAGGTGAGAAATGGACCTAATGTCTGACAATAATTCTGTCTCTTTATCGCTAGGTAATATCTGTGTTCTGTGTGGATGTAATCATGACACAAATAGCAGTTAAATTAATTTAAATCAAGCTACCAGTTTTACCAGCTACCTTTAGTTTGCAATCAAATGATATACTATACATGAAATTGAAATGACAATTGATATCTATTCCTTATTATGATGATGATGATGATGATGATGATTACATTAATATTACTATTAGATATACTATATATTGGTACAATCTACAGTATAGTGTATCTGGCTTTGCCCATGCTAAACACACTGTGCCCCCTTATGCCTCCCAGATGCCCCATGGCCAGAGGGGAGATGAGATGCACATGTCCGGCATGTCCGGCATGGGCGGCCCCCACAGCATGACCTCAGGCTACTCCAACATCATGGATGAAACGGATGACTACATGGACTACATGGGGGGCAGCCCCCTGGGCCTGTCCTCTGAGTCCTCCAACCAGGACCGCAGCTGCACCAGCACCCCTGTGGGCAACGAAGGATCCCCTGCAGGTTAGTTTACAAATATAAGTGATATATGGTCTCTTTTTTTTGTGTGTGTGTGTGTGTGTGGAATGCTATTAAATTGTCGCTGTTGGGTGGAAACCTGTATGTCACTATGTCCAAAACATTACTTTTCAGAAAGAAAAAAAACTGTAGTTATTATTTAGTCACAACTCTTGTTAATCATTTTGTTAATCAACTCTTGTTAACCACTTTCACTTTCTAAGTACAAAAACCAAAAAGGGAAAATAGGCGATCTAGTTCAGCTCACAACCTGTCGCATGGTGACGCATTGTAAGCTTGTAGATCAGCTATTTTAGCTACTTTTGCGTGACACTATTGATTACTATTCATTTACAAAAAAACATAAAGTTGAATAGATGCAAGGTTTATGCCCAACGCTGATGATATTGGACCTTAAATGAGTTTAAAAGGTAGATCTAACTAAGAAGTCATTGTCAAAAAGGAAACCGATTTTGGTTACAATACATCATTAGTCAATTAATTTTTCATACGTCATAATCCATGGTGAAATATTTCCAGTGATTGTTACGTCCGTCCAGACGTGTTATCTCACAGGCTATATTCTGCATCATGGAATTTAGTTTAAAATGGTTGGATGTCACAACAATGCCATATTCCTATATTCTTACAGTACACGTATGCATCTCGGAAAATACATGTCTATCTGCTTGGTCAGCCTCACAAACAGTTTTGAGTTATTGCACTGCAAAATTGAAATTTTCTTTCACCCCATAATCCTGTACTGTGTGAAACTGTGATGAAACGATGACATTCAGCTTAATGACTTCTTTAAACACTTTAGAGTGTTAAACAAAGGTCCTATTTCTTAAACCTATTGAACAGACACACATTTTCTTTTTTTCTCAAAATTCATCATTTATTTGATTTTTCACATTTCTCCATTTGTTGCTAATAAAATCCACTACTCTCATCATTGTTGCTTTGGCTGGTTGTTTGGGTTACTTGTCTTGATTGGGCTTCATTTTGTATCATTCTCTTATCTTCCCCCCTCTTTTTACTTCCCATCCCTGTGTGTATGATTGGATCCTTTGTGTTTTGTGTCTCCCCTCTATGTCTGTCCTCCTCCACCTTTCCCTGGTCAACCTGTCTCTCCAGGACAAGGCTACCCCGTCACCACTTCTTCTGCTTCTTCCACCCCTGCTGACACTAGCGCTCCCCAAAACGCACCTCCTCCTCCACCTCCTCCACCACCACCACCACTTCCTACTTCTATTCTTGCCCTTCATCCTGGCTTCCATCAGTCCCAGGCCCCATCTCTCTCTCCCGCTCTTCTCCGACCTCCTCTTCCCTCACTCCCGTACCTCCTTTCTCCATCCTGTCTGTCATACTCTCTGCTCAGCGCCTCTCTGGGAGCCACTCGGAGTGTTGTCATGCCAACCAACACACCAGCTTTCAGCCCCATCATTGCCACTCCGTCTCCGGTTAAAAATGACGTCCCTATAGTACAGGATGCTGCAGGTACTTATCCCCGGTGCAAATCCAACACTGCACCCTGTCATTCTCAATCTGAGTCCAGTACTTTATTCTACTGTCTTATCCAATATTCTATGACAAATATTTTATGGAAAGCCAAAGACTTCCAAGCATGCAAAAACTGAAAACACCTCTTGGGAAACAAATCTAGGAAAAGTGCATGCTTACCTGTGGTGGGTACAGTAACACAGGACAACATGTCACAGAGCGAATTTTATCTAATTACATCATGTATGCGTTCGTCTCACTATAAGGTAGCATTTCACTTTATTGGAATTTACTGGGCTTTGGAGTCAGTGCCGTAAATTCCAGCACCTGTAGTCCCAAAGCCTTGGCCTTGTTTAGCCTCCATTAACAAAGACTGCATCACCGGCCTCTTATTTTAATCACGCCTCAAGTTTTATCGAGGCCTACTGCTTCCTGTCATGCAGAACAGGGATCACATCATTAGCAGTGACCCCAGGGGTGCTGGAGAAGGTGGGCACCCCTCGTAAAAAACAACATGGAGATAAGAGTGGGCAGTTAAGACCAACAGCTCCGCCTCCGTTTGGAGGCGGTAGACACCCTGTAAAAGTGTCATGTTCCTTTTAGCAGCGAAGCAAATCTGTCATTTTCCCCCTCCTTTAATCTTTGTGGGAATTAAGAATCTCACTGCTTACTCAGCCATTAGCCACTTCTGGCTGAGTAAGGAGGCAACTGCTTGTTGTAGTTAGAGTTTGCACTGTGCTCTGATCAGTCATGTTTGTCTGACGTGCTTACTTTTTATTTGTTCCCTATTTTTAGGCAATACCATCTCCATCCCCACGGCAGCTGGCGCCAAGAAACGCTTCTGGATCATAGAGGACATGTCGCCCTTCGGCAAACGCCGCAAGACGGCCTCGTCTCGCAAGATGCTGGACGAGGGCATGATGCTGGAGGGTTTCCGCCGATACGACCTGTACGAGGACTGCAAGGACCCTAGCTGCCAGTTCTCCCTGAAGGTCACCCACTACCACTGCACGCGCGAGAACTGTGGCTACAAGTTCTGCGGCCGCACCCACATGTACAAGCACGCGCAGCACCACGACCGTGTGGACAACCTCGTGCTGGACGACTTCAAGCGCTTCAAGTCCTCGCTGAGCTGCAACTTCCCTGACTGCCAGTTCTCTGGCAACAGCACCCACTTCCACTGCCTCCGCTGCGGCTTCCGCTGCACCGACAGCACCAAGGTGACGGCCCACCGCAAGCACCATGGCAAACAGGACGTGATCACCGCCGCCGGCTTCTGTCAGTTCAGCTCCAGCCTGGACTGCGAGGTTGCCGACTGCAAGTACAAGCTCAAGTGCTCGCACTTCCACTGCACCTTCCCAGAGTGCAAGCACACTGTGGTGGGCATGTCCCAGATGGACTCCCACAAGCGCAAGCACGAGAAACAGGAGCGAGGAGAGCTGCCATCCGTGTCCCCCCACCAAGAAGTGGCGCACCATCTCGGTGGCGCCATGTCAGCGATTCCCACGGCTTCTCTGGGTCTTCCCTCTCCCGTTGGCCTGCATGGAATCAGCCACAACCACAACCACAACCACCACACCAATGCTCCTTCCATGCTCTACCCGCCGGTCAGCATGCACTCTGAGTATACCCACCCATACCCATCGTCTTCACTCAGCCTAGACAGCTCTCTCAACCTGGGCACAGAACACAGCAGCTCCCTGTTCTTCCTGAAGAATGCAGTCGGCCTGGGCCTCAGCGACTCACTGGACCTCAGCAAGAAGATGCACCACAACTCAACCATGGCAATGGCCCATGGTCCAAACCCTGCATCCCCACCGGGGCTGTCGGCACCGCAGGATGACACCACAGGCACGTCTGGCGACGCCGAAGATGACATGTCGCCAGAAGAGGAGGCGAACCCGGAGGAGGAGGAGGAAGAGGAGGAGGAGGAAGAGGCAGAGGAGGACCTCAACACTGACTCATATGAAGATTCAATGCCTGAGCCTGACGGCGAAAAGGACAATGGCGAGAGTTTCGATGCTTCCGTTAACCACACTGACGCTTCCCAACTGGAAAAGGCAGAGGCTGATGACCCATGAAAAAATTATAATAATACAGACTTGTAGGAATTGAAGATGAACCCTGTGTACTAGGAACAAACAGAAAATAAAGCGGCCTCATTTATCATGTTCATAGACACTTCATATGACAAAAAAAAACCCGGAGAAATGACGGCCCAAAATGATTTATTATGATGTTTACAAGATGACCAACATTATTAATTCAATTATGCATTAAAAAAAAATAACGGAGACACAAAGAATTAGGCCCTCTTTTACACACGGGGCAGCAATGTAAACATTTTACTACACATCAGTCTTTTTGTGTGCGTGCATGTTTGACTTAATTTATTTTATTTCTGTTTTCACTTTTTTGTGTGGAAAAAAGAAAACAAAAAGAAAAACAAAATATCTCTATATAATTATATATGTAAGTGTGTGTGCGTGTGTGCGTGCGTGCGTGTGTGTGTGTGTGAGGATGTTGATATACAAAAGGAAATAGCTGGTCCAGTCAATATGAACTGTGGGGCCCTGGTATAAAAAGGGACATGGATCACTAAGGAGAAATTATGAAAGAGAATGTGTTCAAACATTTGATCATTTTTCTGTAATATTATTATTATTATTATTATTATTACTACACATTTGAGAGCAAAGGGTTAGCATTTTGCTTTAGCCTGTGCCCATCTCTCTCCAACGTTTTGCAAGGTATTTATTGTTATGTTCTCAATGAAATGTAGAATTGACCAGTGACTGCGCAGTCAGTCTCAGCTGCAGATGGGGCATCTACTCGCACCTCATGAGCAAGTTATCAGTGTAAGCAGTCCTCTCTGACATTCTGCTAGAACCTGTTCAACTAGCACCAAAAACCAAGCTCTCCCCCAATGTAATTTCACCCCCCCCCCGCCCCCTCTCTTTCCCCCGCCCACCCCTGTTGAGGAATCAAGTTTTGTGTATGGATAGTGCACTTTTCTATTAGCTGACGGTGACGATGACTATAGATACACGGATCATATATTAAAAAAATATATTTTTGTTACCGTTTTGCATCATTGCATTGACCGTTTTCGTTCCATGTTGTGTTGTTAAGTGAGATGCATATCGATTTGTAAGAGGGCGAGGTCATGACTGATGACCAAGTGGGGGGGGGGTCAAATGGACCGGCAGACAGGATGACTCATTCAGATGCGACGTGGGATGATAGCGTCAGGGAGCTTGTGATGTGTTTGAAAATGTACAGACCCAAAAACATTGTTTTTGTTTTCCATTCACTCTGGCTGTGGTTGAGCTCCTCCTATTGTAAAGATGAATTTATGCTCCGTCGCATGACACCATCACTTGATGACAAGAACCGATTTGAAGAGCTGAACTGAAAATCAATTCTTGTCGGCAAGAGACGCCATCATACTATGGAATATAAATTAGGCTTAACGGTTTTTATTTAATATTTATGTGACCTTCCAATGAGACATTTTTAGGGTGTTATTGCACTTTTTAGGTTCATTTTTACCTTCGGAAGAAATATGACATATATCTTTTAACAGGGAATTTTGCTTTAAGATGTTTTATTTCACTTTTTTTGTTTTGCTTTGATGCACAAATAGATGTTAGTGTGACAAAGAACTGTTGTTCTGTGGTTTATTTAAAGACTGGTTTTTATTTGCTTCTGTCATTGGACGGTATAAAAAAATGCAAAAAAAGGGGGGGAGGCGTGCTGAAAATATGGCGACCTGTCAAGAAACACTAATATGAACTGTGATTATAAATCAATTCTCAACAAGATCATGGCAATGCTCAGATAATGTAGAAACTAAATTACCAACCTGTCAAAAACAGAGGTGTGGACGGACATTGTAGGCCTAATTATGAATTATGTCCTGAACTTGGCTTTGGAAATACATCTTCATAATAGGGAAATAATGTGTGTTAGATGATGATTCTCCAGATATTGTTTTGAGAATAAGAAAAAAAAGGTTGTACAGTATTTTCCTCTGTAAAAAAATAACTATATGAACAAAATGCTCTTTGATGAACAGCTTCCTTTAAAAAGAAAACCATAAAAAGGAGAAATGAATAATAAAAAAGTAAAAAATTGAAATAGCCTCACCATAGTTTGCTTGTGTGCTTGGAATTGTATTTGTATCTTTTTAATTTAAAATCCTAATTGTTCCGTCTGTTATTCTGGAAGAAGTTAGCAAAAACAAGTTAGGACCCTGTTCATATACCGTAGCAATGGCACCGGAGATTCTTTGTTTTGTTTTTGTTTTTATTTTTTTACTTTGATACTTTTGCATCAAAAAAAACTTTCCTCTTTTTTGCAGACAATATTTAAAGCTCATACTAAAACACACTGATTTGCATTTCTTCACAGATGTTTCTGATTTATTTAACAACTTGTTTTATTCATTTTTGTCTATGTGATTTTTGCGTGTGCATTTTGTTTTTAATTAATTGGAATTCTTGGTTTATATATATTTACTTTGCTGTGGGCAAGCCTCGTTCACAGACTGAAGTGTCTCCCCGGACTCGATTGCAAGGCAGTGCATCACTTTATTTGTTTTGTTTCTTTATAAATTGACATGGCTGTTGGGCTGGGAGTCGCTGTGCACTTGAAAACCGTTTATGTGTGTGTGTGTGTGTGTGTGTGTGTGTGTGTGTGTGTGTGTGTGTGTGTGTGTGTGTGTGTGTGTGTGTGTGTGTGTGTGTGTGTGTGTGTGTGTGTGTGTGTGTGTGTGTGTGTGTGTGTGTGTGTGTGTGTGTGTGTGTGTGTGTGTGTGTGTGCGTGCGTGCGTGCGTGCGTGTGTGTGTGTGTGCGTGTGTGCGTGTGTGTGTGTGTGTGTGTGTGTGTGTAAAATAGCAGGATTTGTAAAAAGTTGAAAATAAAGAAACTATAATTATTCTAATGATACTGCTTGATAGTGCTTTAGCCTGAGGACAGGTGTGGTTAGAGAGAGGTGCTACTGGCTGACCCAGGTTAACTATCCCCAAATAGATGCAGCAGGGCATGAGGTCACATTGGTCAGGTGGTGTGTGTGTGTCTCAGTGGTACTACTGAAGGGGTTTGACGGTGTGTGTCTGCCTGCTCTCCAACCCCTGAGAAAGAGACAGATAAATGGCCACTGTAACAGCCGAGACCCGAGGAGCTGCTCTGGCTACTGAGAGCTTTTTCATTACATTGTGCAGCTCTCCTCTGCTTCGTTCCGTTAGGGATTTCTTACAGAGAAGGGCTCATCCAATGGGTTCATCCCAGAATTTGAAGCAAAACATAGAGGGAATCAACAATATTTGTTGGAGGAGTGGGGAGGGTGGGGGACCCGAACCATTACAGTATGGTCTTGCCTGAGATCAGGACTGGGACCGTTCAGCTGAGCCTAATTTGTACTTGGTCGTAAAACTTTTTTTTTTTGCGTTTTTCACTTGAAAGTCTGTTGTTTCCGGCGAGCGACGCGGCCGCACAACAAACTATAAATTAGACTTTACAGGTCTGCCACTGTTACCACCAGTACCAAGATAACTTCCTGTGTCTCCTTTTTTCAATGTTAACAGGGCACTTTTATTTTTGTTTCTGGTTGTTTCTTTTTTCACTTAATCCATGTGCTCTGGGTCCTTCACCTCACCCAGTGGCCAGCATGCTGGTTCTGTCTGTCTGTCTGTCTTTGCCCCAGTCTACAGCTGTTCCCGTCCTTCCTCCACCTCCTCCTCCTCCTTGTGATGTTTCTTTAAATAAATAAAAAAAACACGGGTAAAGGCATCACCATCTGTCAGCCAGCTGGCATCCTGTATATAATCTACCAGGAAAAAAAGAGAATAAACATGAAAATTATATTACACAAAAACCAGACGGAAACGACCTCCAAATCCTGCATAGGCTGCTGCCTGAAACGACAGATCGTTTTACTGTTTTAATTAAGAGAGGGAAAAAAGGGATGGTCTAAAAAAGAGTAGGAGGGAAATAAACTAAGATGTATATCCCCTGCTAACAAAGTGTGATCTGAAAGCAGCGGACTGCTACAGTGTAGTGTATAAACAGAGCAATGTTTTAGCCTCTGTGAAACATATTGCACTTTCGGACTATAAGCCATCACCAGTTCGCAGTCAATTTGGCAAGATTCACAACCATGACAAGGAGGCAAATGAGACATTTTGTATGAAAAGTAGACGAAGCAGTTGAAAAAGTAAAGTCTTCTACTTGAATTTGCTGCCCTCAGCACTACTGTTCATGCTATTAATATTGCATATTTCCACTTGGATACAGTGCTGTACGTCTTCATTGTGCTATATATTTATGTTAATCTTTTGTTTGTGCATGTCTTATGCAAAGATTGAGCTTTTCACTCAATGAAATAAACACAAACTGAACAAAACGTAGGCCTGTTTCAATGTTGCTGTTTATTTTTTTAAACACCTTGATTTCACATATGTCAGCGTATAAGTGTATTGATACCATTGAAGAGTTTACATCATACTGTTTGTGTGTGTGTGATACGTGCGTGCAATTTTGTGTCTGGTATGTGCAGGCGTGATGTGCCCTGGGTTGATATGACAAAAACAGGTTGAGTGACGGGTTGGGATGGTTATAAGGCAGCAAGAGAGGGAACAATCATGGCTAGGAACACACACGACAGGTGTGTGCACTGCACATGTGGTCACATGATGCCTATGAGGCAGATTAGGAACCAAACAGATGAAGCTCTCCTTAATGGCAGCTTTTATTAAGTTCACAAGGGGAGCAGGCATGGGGGTGTGTGGGCAAGACGAGAAGCAGGTGCGGCTGGGTCTAGATATTGTACAGACGAACCTGAAAAGATTGTGGTCACTGGAATGATTTATGGAAATTTGACTGTCCCAACCTCATTGCCTGCTTATCGCCCAAGTCTTCCGTAACAGCCATAAAGGAACTACTAGGAAACACACAAAGAAAGTCCCCACCAAGAAATTAGCCAATCACACTGATCATAATATGTTTTAAAAAAATAAATAAAAAAGAGCTAGTGCAGCTGTGTGTTTATTTTGATAAAGGACTATTTGGTTCTCAATGTTATAAGATGTGTTTTTCTCTCTCAGCACTACAGTTAGTCCATCTCTCCTCTCTTCATCATTGCCCTTTGCAATAGACGTCCATTTATCTATTTTTGCATGTTGAAGGGCTTATTTTGGAAAGACCTTGGTCACACGGTTAAAAAAGAGGGCAGTGTGAGAAAGGCCATTGGTAGCAGCTGTTGCTGCTGAGACACCCCTGAGGAAAGAAAGAATTGGACGCACATTCAGCCAATTTAACATTAACGAGACCTTATTGAAGGCAGGGCCATAGGAACATGCAGCTTCTCTGTATGTGGCTATTTATCTATGCAGCTGTTCTAGTGCATTGGGTTAAAGTGAGATTAAGTTTTATATATATATATATATATATATATATATATATATATATATATATATATATATATATATATATGATATGTGTGTGTGTTGTGAGATTGTAGATCTGCTATTTTAAAACAGCCAATGTATACAGGGTTCAAATGGTTAAACTTATTTTGATGCTATCTTACAGTAAATGCACAAAATCTCTGTAGTTGACATATCTTGAGAACCGTCTGACCGACTTCAAACTCGGCACGCACGCCGGCAATGGCATTTATATGCCTGGCCTCGGCGTCAAGTCGGTCGGATAGGCCGTTGTGCAGAACGTGAATCGAACCACTGAGTGTGAATAGAAAAGCTTAGAAAAGCTGCAGCACCAGCAAACATTGAGGATAGGGAGGAGTGGAGTTGAAGAAGATCTATCTATCTATCTATCTATCTATCTATCTATCTATCTATCTATCTATCTATCTATCTATCTATCTATCTATCTATCTATCTATCTATCTATCTATCTATCTATCTGTCTATCTGTCAAATTATACTACCTATAAATTACATATGGTATAACACTTTGTGATGGGGCCTGACATCCCTGTCACAAAGTGCTGTGAGAGAGGTCATAAGGGGTCAGAAGGAGTCAGAAGGGGTCTGAGGGGTTAACTACTACAGTACATACAGTAGCATGCAAACTATTTGGTATGCATACAAAATAGTACTACATAGTATGCACTATGCATACTATAAAGTATGCATAGTAGTATTATAGTCGTACTATGTAGTATGCATACTATGTAGTATGTACACTATGCATACTATGCAGACTATGTAGTATGCATACTGAAATTATTTCGCTTCAGAAAATGACGTTGGTGTCCTTTCCTTAATTTAACTTCCTTGATGAAGCCACGGAAGTGCACTCTTCTTCCGGGATTGGCTCAGTCCACGCGCCAGTCAGGCGTCATTGACGGCGAATTCATAGACTCTACACTACAACTGCCAGTCCGTTACAGAACTTCCAGCACCTGTGTGAGGCACTCTGTCCTCCCAAGTGATGCTGAGGATCTTCTCAGAGGCATCTCATATGGAAGGCCTCCAGACCTCTGAGATGATGGCTGTAGATGGTCCATGCTCCACCCTTACAGTAATGTGGAGATGCATCACTAAGCTGTAAATCTTCTTAATTTGACATGTGTCCGAGGGGGAATGGGATCGTTTTCTTTCAGGGAAAAAGCCTGGCAGATTGGCTGATAATAAGCGGGAATGGTCCTGTGTCGTGTGATGAGGGCTGGAACACAGGAGAGACGGGGTTCCACACAGTTGTAAAAAGCATTCCCAAGAGTATGCACTCACTTTGGTTATGAAGACTGAGGTTGCTGTTCTGGAAAAGCTTCTCCTTAGACAACCAAATTATTATATGTTGAGGCTTGTTTGAGTCAGTTTTGAATCTCATCATCCATTGTGCAGGTGTGATGGAATTTATTGTCGTACAATAAAGTATATAGGGCTTAAGTGGTTAAGAACATAATGTTCTCCAAGAGCTTGTCAATATTGTCCCTGGAACATTGGCTTTCAAAACATACTTGGCTTGAAAACACATTCAGAACATCTTCAGCCGTGTGCTGAACACATTGAGCCAGAGAGTCCTTCTGCATTTTCACTCTGTACTCTGCTTGGCTTTCAAAACATAATTGAAGAGTATGGGATTTGAACACATAAACTCTATGGCCACTTCTGCCCTCGATGACTTACTTGCTGAGTCCTATGTGACGGTGTTACTGTTTGTGTGAATAGTGTATTTTTGTTATCTATAAATCTTCTAAATGTCAAACTCTTTTCCTTGTTTTGTTATGTGCTGTTTGTGATTGTCTTATGCGCCACAACTGAAGATGCGTATGTATTGTGGTCATTTCCAAGTTTGTGTACATCCCAAGATGTCTAATATAATTTCACACAACATGGAAGGAATCATTGAAAAATTACACAAAAACATGGAAACTCCTCAGATTGAAGAACAGATGAGGGAAAAAAAACAAAAATCACTGCAGGAGCGTCTGTGTCTATGGAAGAACCACTATTAAATACATCCACAGGAAAGTATGAGAGGTTGTGTGATGAGATAATTTCAAACATCAAACAAAAGTTGGTCTACAAGATCTGAAAAAAAAAGAAAGGAGAAAAAAAAGGTTTTCCACCCCTTTTATATTTTCCACAGTTAAAGCAAACCACACCAAGAAAACTAGGTTGTTTTTAAGATTTTCAACATAGCAACCGCTGGTAAGAGTGGGGATACTGACTTCAGCCACTATGATTTCATCCATTAATAAATGTATAATTATGTTTTAGGGGACATGTCTTGAATTGTAACATACAACTTCTATATATGCTCACTGTTTTTGAACCATCAGATCTTTCCTTTTGTGTCACACCTGTGCTTTATGGTTCAGGTTGGGTTGCATTTTTTCTTTGTTTTTCATAAACACACCTTACATGCAGGGTAGAGGAGCTCGGAAACTTTTCCATTCAATGTGAGTATTTTTTCTTTCTTTTTTTTTCCAAAGACATCAAGATAAAACATTCTTTTCACAGTTTTACTGGAACATTCTGTGCGTTCATTAACCTGCCATGTTGTTATTCACTTTGAAAAACCAGAATAACTGGATATAATTCTGGCCTGTTCAAACAGAGAAAATGTTGAGCAAACGTCCCTAAAGACAGTGAAAAGAAATCTTTCTGTCAGCTGCAAGTTGTCAAAATGTATCATATAGTTTGCAAATGGTTTCTGTTATTGGTGATACAATATGTTACTGTGGCAACTGTGATGTATAAGTCAGTAGCTTTCATTTTGGGCTTTTATGTGCTTGATCAGACTGAACATGAACAAAGAATTTGAAGATAGGCTACTGTACCTCAGAATCACAAGACCTGTGTTTATTATGTTTATGCTACAGGGATGCAAGTGACAAAAAGGACAATGCAAAGAGTTAAGGCTAAAATATATGTTGTTGTGGGGAGAAGTGCACGTGTCTATATTGCTAAGTTTATATCATTGTCCACTACATAAGATCGTGCAGTCACACTCAGAACTGACCGCGTTTACTGTTTTGGACTTGGGAACAAATATAGTTAATGTGTTCTCCTCAGCTCTGTTTGAGCTGAACACATTTTCAAAAGGGGGGTTGGGTGTTATGTTGCAGCTAGGGGGATTTTATTTGGTAAACACTCAGTTGTCAGCTCACAAACCACAAACACAATCCAATGGAAAGATTAGTGTTGCGGCCCCATAAACAGCTTTTGAAAAGTGAGACACTTGTCAGCCCTGCTACATAAATGTTTACGGAGAAATACCAAACATTGTGTTCTGTTTGTTTTAGTTTGCCTGAAGTTTGCCCATCACTACATATGAGTCATTCTCAGTGTTAAACAGGAGTTTGCCAGCAGAACAAACAACTAGTAGTGGACAGCAACCAGAAACAAGAGTATAAAACAGTTAATCCAGGCTGGCACGTGGCCACATGGCCATTACCCTTCAAGTAGTTTGCTTTAAAAAATATCAGAACAGAGTGGGAGTGTTTCATCACTGTATCTAATAAGTCTTTCCAAAAGCAGAGAGCTTGGAGCTAAAAAAAATCTAAGCGTTCTCAGAGGAGAAGCCGGTGTGCACAGTAACATCTTCATTCCACTCAGTGTTCGAATGTCGGGTCCATTTGGTTACATTTGTACACTCTCCGAGTTAAACAGACACTCTGGACTTTACAGTGTAATTCTCATTCCAGTTGAATTGCCACAGTGCAGCACCACTCACTGGCAGGCAAGGCCCACTGCTTTCTTGGCAAACGGGCAAAGTTCTTAAGTGCTAAGCTGTAAATTTGCTTAATTTGACGTGTGTCCGAGGGGGAATGGGATCGTTTTCTTTCAGGGAAAAAGCCTGGCAGATTGGCTGACAATAAGCGGGAATGGTCCAACATGGTGTTTGTGTCGTGTGATGAGGGCTGGAACACAGGAGAGACGGGGTTCCACACAGTTGTAAAAAGCATTTGATGCTGGCACCCAGCTTGTATGACTCATTGTTACAGTATGTGAATGCTATAAAAGCCAGATCAGAGTGATTCCAGTGTACAGTTTGAAAATGATGATTTTTCTCTTAAAGTGGTTTGAAAATCAGGACCAGACCATTAACTAGCACTTTGCACACAATTGTACATTTTTGTTTCCGCTAATGAAAAAAATAACCTTGCGGAAGGATGAACATTGCCAAAATACCGGCTAGTCAAACTAACTGGAACAAACTGTAATTGTGGGTTAATATGGTCCTGTTTAAGACCAGTTCAAACACTGGATGCCTTTTCCCAGTAGCCTACTTTTTGCGACTAAAATAAAATCATATAATAAAAAGGAGAAAAGAAAGAAATAGTAAAGAAGAAAGAAAAAATCACATACAAGAATAAGCTCTTGGTACATTGCTGAGGGATTTTGTAATGCAAATACATGAAATAGTTTTGGTTGCCTCTTTTTTTAATGGAGGCATATTTAAAATAGATGACAATGACGTCACTACTGAGCAGCTGTGGGGTTGACTTGTTTGGCAAGAGTGGATAGACTGCAATTGCAATAGCAAAGTGTAATGCATATCTGATAGTGGCAGCATTTTAAATATAGCGGGGGGGTGCCTTTAGACCTCTCACCTCCACTATCTCCACTCCACTGCAGGGGGTCCTTTAAGGTCTAGGTCAGGAAATATCAGTTTCGGAATGCAACAGTTAATCAAACTAATCGATTATTAAAAATAATTGATAATCAGTTTTAATAAAACATTTGCTTTTTGGCCATAACAAGGCTTCAGTATTTAATCAGAATAATCGATTTGGTAGATTAATACTTTTTTTTATTTATTACAAAAACAAACATGCTTCTTAATTGTTCTATTAATTGGAAAAGTAATCAATAGAATAAACACTGCGAAAATAATCCATAGATGCAGCCCTATAGTTTGTGGAGTCATGGAGGTTTGTTTTGTGTCAGGTTAGGTTTCAAGTGGTTACATGAAACCTAACGTTCCTATTCTGGGCCAGACATTCGACAAAAGTAGCAGATCTACATTTATTTACCCAGGGTAGTTAGCTGAGCACAAGTACTCATTTTCAGCAACGCCCCGCACTTACAGTAGACACACACAGACAGACACACACATACTGTATATGCATTGTGAGCATATATATCGGCTATTTTCTGCAAAGATTTGGTGTACACTGTAGAGGGAAAAGAGGAGGGGACTAAGTATAGACCCGGGGACCCATGTCAACTATATAGTTTTAAGTGGTTAAACTCCAGAAGTTCTACTTTGCAGACGTCGTACTTTTTTCTTCATCAGAGTGACTGTGAGTATTACCAGCCCCAGTGGCCACGACAAGAGCCTTTAAAAAGACCGGTTTCAGTGTCACAGCTGCGTCCTTCATAAAACGGAGCAGGGCAACAGGTGGGGATGATGTGTGTGCTAATCTTCCACATTATGGTCGTTGATAACGGACACTTGGCAACCAGCTCAGTTAAAACTCAGTAATTTAATATGGAATATATCAGCAATGTGACATTTGTACCATGGAAGAAGCAAAGGTTGGGAAGATTCTGTTGATGCTAATAATAGAAATCCTCCATCATTCACTTTGGGTTTCTGTTACCAAAGGAATTTGGTGAGTGCCACAGCCTTCCAAAACAAGACATTGGGTGACCAGTGGGGGATTTTGGGATTATTTTTTTCTCTCACGCTCCTTCTCACTAAGGGCATGAAAATGTGGATTGTATTTCGCAGTGACAATCCATGCCAATTTTGGAAGACAAGGTCGCACCGACCATCCTTCTTTACCCATCAAACCGAGCACGTGTCACATGGTGGGTGGTAGTTTGGCCCTCTAGGCCGGGCCAGCACAAAAAGTGATTCAACAACTATGATTAGAGAGCTACAGGGTCAAGTCAGGCTGAGACAAGAAAATGAAATGAATGGTGCAGTAACTACGATTTCTTTTAACTGATAAATGGGTTTAAAAGTGTTTAACTGGTAATTGTTTATCCCCCAAAATCCCCAAAAGGATAATTTGACCTTTGGGATACACAAATAAGTCGGTGTGTCCAAAAACGTAGTTACTGCACTTTGCCTTTGTAGGGCAGACTGGTTTTGTCGTCTCACTGATCATTGATGTTGACTTTTTAGACACATTAGTAGCGAGAGCAATATTATCGGCATGTAGTTGAGTGTAAACAATGTTTGTCCTGAGCTGGGCCCACTGTGTACAGTACTCAAGCCCCGGCAGTTTATTGCCACATCAACCAAGGTTGCACGGAATTTGTCTCGACATTAGGGACACAAGGCAGGACATTAGGGACACACAATACATGCGGGTTCATATACTGTAGGTCTACTGTGTCTTCTGCACAACACCACCACTAGAATGCACATTCAAAGCAGAGAATGCATGAAGATGTAGAAAAGGCACAGAAAAAGCTTTGCTCCATCCCCCACCCCACGTCCCGCCCCACCCCATCCCCCGACCCCTAACACACACACACACACACACACACACACACACCCCGTCTCTGTCCCCCCCTCCCTCTCTTGCCTGCCTGGCCGCTGGCATGCTTCAGGTGTTCCACAATCAGGCCCTGTGATTAGTCTAATTTGCACAAGCGTTGGGGCGAGCGTCGCACCTGTTGCCCCTGCGCCGCCTGCAGCCGTGGTCCTTCAACGGGCTGACAGGCCTACAGCACAGTACGACGCCTGGATAATCCATTCTGCTCACAACAGCAGCGCTGCTGCTTTCCGCTGGTACAGGACAAGGGGTCGTTTTTCCCCCCTCTCTTCCACGTTCTCATATCCGCCGCCATGCTTCTGATGGCTCATTACTGGGCCATTCATAAATATTGCCAGCCACTATCCAATCCCCCCCACCACCACCACCTGCCCCCCACACCACCACTTCCAGGGGCTTTGGTGGTTGAAAGATTTATCTTCCTCTTTTACGGCCCACTATTGTTTTCACAAGGCCCCCTCTCTCACCAGTCCCCCACCGACACCTTCTCTTACCTGCCAATGAGGTGAGTAAAGCCTTCCGTCTATCCCCCTCAAACATACAGCCCCCCCCCCCTTCCACATGACAACCTGCCCGTTTATGTTTGCTCCATTTGGATTTGAAACAGGGCCAGGAGAAAATCAAGTGACACGGGCCACACAGCATGGAAGGGAAGGGGGTGGGAAGGTGGGGGGGAATGTGATCCCACTCGATTGTTGAGAGTTTATATAACGAGTGATGACAAAGTGCTTTATGACTTTGCAGTGTTTGCTGGGCCCTGCGACGGGAGGCCTTATACAGGCAAAGCCCCCCGGTGACCTTGACTTGTCAAACGCTCTCATTTTCACCAGGAAGGAGTCAGTGTTCAGCTGCTGTTAAGGACTAGCGAGCAAACTGCTTTTAGACAGTCAGCTACAGCCTCTGGAGGTGACCCATGCTTACCTACGCCATTCACATGTGATTCAGTGAGATATTGATTAAAAGCCCTATATACTTTGTTGTACAATGAAGGGCGACAATAGGCGATCTACAAGCTTGCGATGCAATGCGTTGTGAGCATTCAGATTAGCTATTTTCACTATTTAAAAGAAAACAAAAAACGATTTATACATTTTATATTTGAAAGAAAATATATAATGACATGCCCAAAATAGGGATGCCAGATTGGAAGGGGTTAAAGTATCGGCCGGAGTCAGAAAATTTAGATGATAATAATTTGCTGCATTCAGTATGTAGCACTGCTATAAAAGACCTACAATGTGAAATGTGAAACCACACTACAGGATTTGAAAAGGATCTGAAAACTTCAAAAAGGCTAGCTGTACTGTGGCTGATTTCCATTGCATAAAAAGTCCAAATAAACCTATTCCCTAGGCAAAGAAACAATAGCCGAATCCTTAGCTATTTTCAAATGATATAGCTGCAGTGTGACCTGTTGGTCATGATAACATCAGTCCAAGAATGGATTCCCTAAGAGTAAAGGGATATTTCCAGAGGGGTAAGGCCTCCACAGGCCTCATGACACATCAAATCTGACATCAAAGTGTTCCAATTCCGCCTTCTCAAATTCTGCACGCCACATGCAGCTTATCTCAAAGGGAAGAGGAAGGGAAAGAATTCCACCACCATGCCCCCTTTCTCCGCCGTCTATGACCTTTTCCGATGCAAAGTTTTTAGGGGACACTTCCTTTGTGAGACGAGAGCAGCGCTGAAGTTCTCTGGGAGCCAATGGAGTGGTGGGTGGAAGTTAACCGTTTCCGTCACCTCAGTCAGAGTGATGGAGAAACAACACTGATCCAGGTTCAGCCTTTGAGGGTTGAAAGCTCAAGGAATTAAGGCCCCCACACTGTTTGCCTTGTTGCACTCTCTCGTTTTTTTCCCCTCTCGTCCGCTTCTGATGCAAGCCAGACACTTTGCCTGTGACTGTCACACTTTTAAACTAGAAGATATCCCTTTCTCAACTCTCAATTCCTATCCCGAGCTTCAACACCAGAGTAGTGCAAAAATGCCCTTTTTGTTTTTGTCAATGCTCGAATGCTGCTTCAGCTTTTGGTTCTCTAACTAATGCCGACTCCTGGCATAGGATACAACAAGCGACATCAGTCGACCGTTTGTGCTGTGTGAAGAGTGTGAGTATCTTTTCAACATCCTTACATCCGATGTCATTCCCTGAGCTCGCGACCTCAGTCTGTGTAGTGAGGACAACAAAGTCTGGTGTGTAGCCCGCTTACACAGCATGGAGTTTCAACCAGTAGTGCTCATGCATGCCGTATGCGTTTGTGTGTGTGTGGGGCTAGACAGGCCCATGGTAGCCCTCTGACTGGCTGCAGTGGGCTAACAACCCTTGCATTGATCCAAGGAGACACTCAGCCCTCTAACCTGCTGAGTGCTCAGTTCCAACGAACAATGGAGTTCAGAGCGCGTCAATACACTATCCTATTGAGTGCTCTCCGTTTAGCAGCAAGATTGATGAGGTTAAGGCAGCTAACCAGAGAGCCAAATGGTGTCAAAATCAAGGTTCCGCTTTGGGCAAACAAGTCCTCTGTGCAGTACCAATGTTGGTACTACTTGCTGGGCAATACTCAAACTCGGTTCTGGACAGGAGTCTTTTTTTTATATTTGCAAGTGTGACTTGTGTTTGCAATGGTATGCAAACTGCAGAGGATGTTGACTGGTGTGCCTTCCCTCTAAAGATGGAGATGAGAATGGGAGATTAGGATAGAGGAGGCTTTCTGGGCAGGAATGCATTGCAAATCCCATAAGACACTAAATGATGTACAAGTGCATTTATTACAGAAGGCCCCTATAAATCTAAGGTTGGCCTGAACTCCAGGGAGAGGTTAATGGATTACAAAGGGATGCCGTATCGAACCTCTGAGAAGTTTATACACCTCATCAATATGTGAAACGCTATTGATCATTCAGACCTTGACAAATTAAATTCATAAACTTGATAATGCATTGGAATATTCAGAATGCCCCGGTATAAGAGAAATTGCCATTTTTTCCTATGCAGCTTGTCTAGCATCAGGGTTTATTGATGTGATCCTTATTGGCAAATCCATAGAAAATAGCATAGTGCTTATTCTGGGAAAACAATTGAGTAATATGAGATTTGAACTACAAAAAGAAGGGGAAAAAAAGAGAAAAAAATCCATCGTCTCCTATTCACTCATATTGAAGATGTAACTAGAAATGGGCGCTCTGCGGAGCACACATCTCCGACAGGCTGGGTTGCTCACCCAGGGGTGTGTCATGGGTTGCAGCCGTCAGGAGCCGAGGAAGCTGCGGGAGGATATAGCAGTTCCATGACGCGTTATTATGGATCCCACCGCAGCTCCAGGCAAACCCCGCTGTGATTGGTCAGTAGTCGCTGTAACTGACAGTTCTCATTTTTGCAACTATGCCTAAACCTAACCTTAACCCTAACCTCAGTAAAACTATGCCAACCTCAGTAAAACTATGCCTAAACCTAACCCTAACCCTAACCTCAGTAAAACTATGCCTAAACCTAACCCTAACCTCAGTAAAACTATGCCTGCCAGGGAGCCAATCAGACAGGTAAGGCGGGTCTATATCCTGGAGCGTAGGTGGGATCCATAATCACGTTTCATGACAATGGTTCAACTTTTTGCATTTGGGGAATTATGGGCATCACTTCCTTTTTTCAGTTATTTGAGGGATCAAATCAGTCAACACAACTATGTGGGAACACAACCTGACAGAAATCAGAAAGGGTCACATTAATCTGCCTACAAGATCTCCCTCCAGCGATTCAAATGAATGACCAATGCTTCTTATCAAGCACTGAAATCACTTAACAAGCACCATTTAACCCCCATGCAGAGATTCAGGTGTCACAGCAGCAACAGCAGCCTGTCAGAATGAAACACAGGACAGGAGTTAGGCTACAGCTAAGAGCAAGTGCTCATGCTCATTTCCTGTTGTCAGTCAATAACAAATAGCCTACACAACCTGACAGAAATCAGAATCAGGGTCATATTAGTCTGCCTACTTTCTCTACAAGATCCAATCTCTCTCACACAGCTGATTCAAATATTGCTAATGATCGATTTGAGTACTTTTTCCACCACTGCTGACTTGTACACAACATTTTTGAAAACGGTTATTCGAATAATCAAAAAGAAATACATAAATAAAAAATAAATTGAAATGAACACCCAGAAAATAGCCAAAACTGAGCACATTTCGATCTATAAGGCCAAATCTCATTTGAAAAAAAAAAAAAAAAAAAAAAAAAATATATATATATATAGAGTATATTAAAGCCAATTAAAATCTTTATACTATTGGAATCTTACACACCTGCTCCCAATAAATTACATCACCACAGCGCAAAAGTAGGTCAAATCAACCAATCTCTCTCTCTGGGAGCGACAACGAGAAACAGTGAATGTAGGTTTTCATAGTCATGGTCGCTTGTTTCTCTCACAGAATCTGGCAACACCGAGAGCCCTCGCTCTGTGTTGTTGTCACACTTCTTCTCTGCTACATGGCTACTCCCAGTCAGCCAAAGAACTGAACATGTCCGGTCGGCTCTGGGTCGGCCGAAAAGGTCCCGACGGACCACCCGACAGACCCCTAACCGACTGGACGACGATATCGAACGCTTCCCGACGCCAAGTCGGCCCAAAATCGGTGCGGTGGAGAGCTGGCTTAAAGGTCCCTCAATATCTGATTCAAATTTAGGGTAAATCAGAAGATGTGTTCATCTGCGGGAGGCCCCTCCCGCAAATATGGTGACAATGGTCATGGCCTATATGGAGAGTTTCAGCATGATCCAAGGTAATGAGGGGTGGGGGAAAAACGTTTTGATTGTACGACCTATGGTTCAAGAGTTAAGGCTACTCTCCACCGCACCGATTTTGGGCTGTTGGCGTCCGGAAGCGTTCGATATCGAGAAAAAAATCCATCGTCTCCTATTCACTCATATTGAAGATGTAACTAGAAATGGGCACTCTGCGGAGCACACATCTCCGACAGGCTGGGTTGCTCACCCAGGGGTGTGTCATGGGTTGCAGCCGTCAGGAGCCGAGGAAGCTGCGGGAGGATATAGCAGTTCCATGACGCGTTATTATGGATCCCACCGCAGCTCCAGGCAAACCCCGCTGTGATTGGTCAGTAGTCGCTGTAACTGACAGTTCTCATTTTTGCAACTATGCCTAAACCTAACCTTAACCCTAACCTCAGTAAAACTATGCCAACCTCAGTAAAACTATGCCTAAACCTAACCCTAACCCTAACCTCAGTAAAACTATGCCTAAACCTAACCCTAACCCTAACCTCAGTAAAACTATGCCTGCCAGGGAGCCAATCAGACAGGTAAGGCGGGTCTATATCCTGGAGCGTAGGTGGGATCCATAATCACGTTTCATGACAATGGTTCAACTTTTTGCATTTGGGGAATTATGGGCATCACTTCCTTTTTTCAGTTATTTGAGGGATCAAATCAGTCAACACAACTATGTGGGAACACAACCTGACAGAAATCAGAAAGGGTCACATTAATCTGCCTACAAGATCTCCCTCCAGCGATTCAAATGAATGACCAATGCTTCTTATCAAGCACTGAAATCACTTAACAAGCACCATTTAAACCCCATGCAGAGATTCAGGTGTCACAGCAGCAACAGCAGCCTGTCAGAATGAAACACAGGACAGGAGTTAGGCTACAGCTAAGAGCAAGTGCTCATGCTCATTTCCTGTTGTCAGTCAATAACAAATAGCCTACACAACCTGACAGAAATCAGAATCAGGGTCATATTAGTCTGCCTACTTTCTCTACAAGATCCAATCTCTCTCACACAGCTGATTCAAATATTGCTAATGATCGATTTGAGTACTTTTTCCACCACTGCTGACTTGTACACAACATTTTTGAAAACGGTTATTCGAATAATCAAAAAGAAATACATAAATAAAAAATAAATTGAAATGAACACCCAGAAAATAGCCAAAACTGAGCACATTTCGATCTATAAGGCCAAATCTCATTTGAAAAAAAAAAAAATATATATATATATATTAGTGATGAGCGGGTCGACCCGTAACCCGCGGGACCCGCGGGTCAACCCGCGGCGCGGGTAGGTCGAGTCAGGATTTCAGAGAAAATTATGCGGGCTGAGGGTGAGCGGGTCAGCCGCTCTCCACGAAAAAAAAAAAAAAAAAAACTATTTTGACCAACATGCTTGTTTATTCAGCCCATGACAATGTTGTGCTACTGTAGACATATAAAGGGACTTTGGGTACTTAAAAGAGCGCTATATAATACATATATATATTCCCACCGCGGGTCGCGGGGCGGGTTGAGCCATAGATTTATATATGGGTTCGCGGGGCGGGTTGAGGCGGGTCGCGTTCCGTCGCGGGTTGGGGCGGGGCGGGTCATGAAAAAACCCGACCCGCACATCACTAATATATATATATAGAGTATATTAAAGCCAATTAAAATCTTTATACTATTGGAATCTTACACACCTGCTCCCAATAAATTACATCACCACAGCGCAAAAGTAGGTCAAATCAACCAATCTCTCTCTCTGGGAGCGACAACGAGAAACAGTGAATGTAGGTTTTCATAGTCATGGTCGCTTGTTTCTCCCACAGAATCTGGCAACACCGAGAGCCCTCGCTCTGTGTTGTTGTCACACTTCTTCTCTGCTACATGGCTACTCCCAGTCAGCCAAAGAACTGAACATGTCCGGTCGGCTCTGGGTCGGCCGAAAAGGTCCCGACGGACCACCCGACGGACCCCTAACCGACTGGACGACGATATCGAACGCTTCCCGACGCCAAGTCGGCCCAAAATCGGTGCGGTGGAGAGCTGGCTTAAAGGTCCCTCAATATCTGATTCAAATTTAGGGTAAATCAGAAGATGTGTTCATCTGCGGGAGGCCCCTCCCGCAAATATGGTGACAATGGTCATGGCCTATATGGAGAGTTTCAGCATGATCCAAGGTAATGAGGGGTGGGGGAAAAACGTTTTGATTGTACGACCTATGGTTCAAGAGTTAAGGCTACTCTCCACCGCACCGATTTTGGGCTGTTGGCGTCCGGAAGCGTTCGATATCGTCGTCCAGTCGGTTAGGGGTCCGTCGGGTGGTCCGTCGGGACCTTTTCGGCCGACCCAGAGCCGACCGGACATGTTCAGTTCTTTGGCTGACTGGGAGTAGCCATGTAGCAGAGAAGAAGTGTGACAACAACACAGAGCGGTGTTGCCAGATTCTGTGAGAGAAACAAGCGACCATGTCTATGAAAACCTACATTCACTGTTTCTCGTTGTCGCTCCCAGAGAGAGAGATTGATTGATTTGACCTACTTTTGCGCTGTGGTGATGTAATTTATTGGGAGCAGGTGTGTAAGATTCCATTAGTATAAACATTTTAATTGGCTTTCATATAATCTTAATGTATTTTTTTCAAATGAGATTTGGCCTTATAGATCGAAATGTGCTCAGTTTTGGCTATTTTCTGGGTGTTAATTTCAATTCATTTTTTATTTATGTATTTATTTTTGATTATTCGAATAACCGTTTACAAAAATGTTGTGTACACGTCAGCAGTGGTGGAAAAAGTACTCAAATGTTTTACTTAAGTAAAAGCATCAATGCAATAGATACTTGGATTTCATTGGATCAAATCGACAGGAAGTGGAAAACACACAGCCTAGGAAACAGGTGAATAAAATAGGGCTAAAGTGGTTAATGTATGTTTTATTATGATTTATATCTGCAAAGTAACTAGTAACTAAAGATTTCAAATAATTGTTGTGGAGTAAAAGTATAGACAATTGGAAATACTCCAGTAAAGTAAAAGTACCTCAAAATTGTACTTAAGTACAGTACTTGAGTAAATGTACTAGTTACTTTACACCACTGCACGTCAGTGAATAAAAAACGCTGGGAACATCCCTATTTACGAGCGACTTTGCAGGGAAACAAGCCCAAAGTTTTTTATAATAAGCAGACCTGGCAACGCTGGCAGGCTAGGCTGAAAGTTATAATGCATTAGCACATCAATGGGCACGTCGGCTGACAGACTAAATGCCAACTTTTGCCAACCGAATACCAGTCTGTTGCAGTCTGAAATAGTCTGAACTAGTCTGAAATAGTCTGTTTGGTGGAGAGTCACCTTAAAAGACCGGGGGCCTATTTCACGAAAGCAGAATTAGGGGTTAAGCCTGGATTTAACACCTATCCTGGCTTAATTTAGGATTAGCGATGAATCGGTTTCATGAAATGAACCAGAGTGGTGCAGTGTTAAGCAGAACCTTTTTTGTATTGTTTTTATTTTCTTTCTTTCTTCACCGCCCCCCGGCCTTGCACGCAGAAGGTTCTGAGTTCAAAACCAGCAAGGACATCTTTCCAATTTTTACCTGGCGCTTTTACCAGTGAAAGATTTGAATCTAATCTTTCAGTGAAGACCACGCAAGTGAACAGAATAAGTAAGAACCACTGTGGTGCAGTGGTCTAGATACAGGGCTTGCGTCTTGGTAGCTCAGTTGGAAGAGCTCTTGACTCTGAACAACAAGGTCATTCAATCGACTCCTGGAACTGGCAAATCAGCATGTGAGCAATCTGGCTTCCTGGGTTCTACTGCTGTAACAGGGATAGACTCCTGTGTTCTTGGCTGTTGCTGACAATAAGCCCACTTGTAAAGTGCATGAGCCAAATGTCTTTAATTAACTGGGGGAATGACCCATCACGTTCATGTATGTCAATGTACAAAGCTTAGTGTGCTTGGGTATCCTACATACGTACACCTAGTAACCCCATTCATACTTTAAAATGTTCATCTTACTGTGGACATGTTGGCCTGAAAATGAATCTTGAAATGTTTCATAGTTTTAGAAATATACTCCTTTAAAAGTTCAGAAATGTATAATGGAGATCGATGAGGATTTTGGCACCTAAAAAAAAAACTCAAAAGAACTTTCACCTAGAAACTCCGTTCACAATTTTAAAATTCCACCTTACTGTGGACATGCATGCTTGAGATTATTTCTTTGAAATCATTTGTAGTTTTGCAAATATTTAACTTTAAGCGCCCAATGCATTGTCAATGCGGCAATGGACATTTGAAGGGAAACAAGTACAAACTTTGGCAGGCTACTAATCCTATATACTACTTACACCTAGTAACCCAATTCATACTTTAAAATGTTCATCTTACTGTGGACATGTTTGCCTGAAAATGAATCTTTGAAATGTTTCATAGTTTTAGAAATATGCTCCTTTAAAAGTTCAGAAATGTATAATGGAGGTCGATGGAGGATTTTGCCACCTAAAAAAAACCTCAAAAAACCTTTCACCTAGAAACTCCATTCACACTTTTAAAATTCCACCTTACTGTGGACATGCATGCTTGAGATTTTTTCTTTGAAATCATTTGTAGTTTTGGAAATATTTAACTTTGCCCAATGCATTGTCAATGCGGCAATGGACATGGGGGGACGTGGGAATGACCCATCACGTTCATGTAATGTCAATGTACAAAGCTTAGTGTGCTTGTCTACTGTCATTACCACTAGTTGTGGTATAGACTCTATAGCCGTAGAACCATTTACAGTCACAATCACATTTGTCATTGTGTAAAATGATCTAAAACACAGCATGAGCACTTGTTAGTGTCAGATTACTTTTGGTCAAAGCGGGGATCGAACTGGCGACCTTCGGATCCATACTTCCCCTTCTTAGAAACGCTAGTTTTAACATTTCAGTGCTTTTTGAAAATATTCAGATACATTGGTTGCAGCAGGATTTTACATGAAGCTGAGTTAGAATTGCATCCATTCCCTTGCTTTTTCTCAAAATTTCTCTCCTTTTCCCTTCTTTCTTCTCTTTTTCTTCTTCCCCATTGTTCCCTCCCTTACAATTCCATGTTCACCAGCTTTGGCTCAGTTGGTAGAGCACTTGACTTCAGACCACAAGATCATGGGATTGAATCCCAGCACAGGAACCTTGGCATCTGGGCAATCTGGCACCTAAGGGTCTACTATCTTTTTTCGCCTTTATCATAAAGGTTGCTGGACAATATATAGAGGATGAAATGCATAATTTATTAAATAACATAAAGGTAATACCAAATACATTGTAAAAAATGAGAGACATGACGCTTTATTAGCAAGACTTTTATCTATCTATCTAGTCTTTTATTATATTATTCCTCATTTTGCTGGTTTCCCCTTAAACCCCTTTACTGTTACAGAGTATAACTGCCTTAGAGTCTCTGCTGATGATGTGGCCATAGCTGAATGGTTCGAGAGCCTGCCTGGCAAGCTATAAATACCAGGTTCGATCCCAGGCCTCAGTAATGTGTTAGTGTCCCTGAACAAGACACTTAAAAGAATAGTTCACCCAAAAAATACTTATTTTCTATCAATTACACACTCCATGAAGCCTTGAATTCGTGGAGATTCTTTTGTTTTTGACACATTCCTGACCACAGACTCAGACATATTGGTTGGATGCATGGCGCATATAATAGGCTATCGCATTGTAGATTAGTAGGCGATAATTCCAATATTCACTATACACTCCTCATGTTTAAGCCTAACTGAATTATATATTTATGGACTTGTATATAAATTGTATATATTTTTGGACGACTTGTGCATATAATTTGTCGGCAATACTTTGCCACGCTTTCTCCCTGGGTCCATTTATTGCGGCCGTGTTTCCTTTCTTGCTTATTATACATTTTACTTCCTCTTATGATTCCGGGGAGACATCAAATTTCTCTTTTGGGTCTTGAGTCAAGACCCCGGCTCCCGGGGAGACATAAAATTTCTCTTTTGGGTCTTGAGTCCCGCCTGGGTCTTGACTCAAGACTCTTTTGGGTCTTGAGTCTTGGGACTCAAGACTCAAGACGTGGTTTCCAAGATTAGCTGCACGCAGACATAAAGACACTCCTGCACAGACACACAGAGGCGCAGGTGAAAACATAATCTCCACCTCCTGGCCTGTCAGAGCTAATGATAGCTCAGATTCAAGATAAGATTTATTGAACTTCGGACAATTCAGAATAGATGTAGGTTACTATTGCAGGTCTGCTACAACTCTGTTCTTTTAAATCAAAGCTGAAGACCTTTCGGTTTGCTGCAGACAAAACCAAAACATTCTGCATTGTAAATGTATTATTTTTCTGTTATTTTACTTGCTTTTATTTATATTTTTCTATTGCTTCATTACTCTCGTCATAATGTCTTAATGTTTTATGTATATCACTTTGAATTGCTTTGTTGTTGAAATGTGCAATACAAACTTGCTTTGCCTTGCCTATTGCTCAAATCTAAGCTGTCAAAATTAAATGTGATTGATATTAATCAAATTAATCCTCCTAGTTCATGACATCCCATTTATGGTACTTTAAAAATCTCAAGTTTAATTTATACTCCATTGCGCAAGGTGTTGCTTGCCAAAAAGTCAATGCTGAAGTGTTATTCTCAACAACTTATTTGAAATGAATGTGACCAAAACAGCTAGTGATAAATGGGATTTATTACAATTACAGTATATACATTTCTGGTTGATATCAGACAATTATAAGCAGGGTACAGAGACACTTTAGGACCACTTCTTTTCTACTTCACTATTCCCCCTCATCAGCCAAACTCAGTCGTTCATAACCAAATCCAGTTGTAAACAAGAATAAACAGTGAAAAAACATCTCATTTTACAGTATTATGTTCTATTGTCAAGTCATCCTTTACACAGAAAATAGGCGTTTGACAGTGTGCAGGCAGGGTATACTGTGACTACCGTCACACGCAAGTGTTCAATGTGCCTCTAGTTGTAACTGTACTAGAACAGCATAAAATGTCATTAGAGTTCTCCTCAATCGTGGACTCTTTTCTCGTCAGCTGGAGACCGAGTGAGTAATTCAATATGAGCATTCATTTGTTGGTTTCAGTTTCAATCAGGGGGTATTCACTTTTTTTCAACCCCTACCCTCTTCCGCCTCCACACTTTGAGCCAAGACCAGGCACACCAAAAGAGAAAAAAAAAAAGTTCTGCAACTTCCATCTGTGGCAGCGCTCATTGTTTTTACCACAGTTTAATTACAAAATATTGGCGGCGTTTTGCGTAAAGATTGCTCACTGTGGGAGGCCCCTATATAATTTGGACCGGAGGGTTTGTCACGGAATATAATATAATGCAACAGGGCTTTCGGTATTAGATTTCCGCTTTTAGCCTCCTTGACATTTCAAGCTGCATGAACTAATACATCTGTTATTTGTTGATCATTTGATTATTAACATACTTCACAAACCAAATCAGCTGCCCTGCTGGAGACAGAGATGCCGCTGAGCAGACAGCCTGGGCTTTTTCACCAACCCCCCATCCCCCCTGCCCACGCACGCATGCATGCACGCACACTCACACAGGCATACACACACGAAGGCATACACACACACACACACACACACACACACAGACACATACACACACACACACACACAATTCAGCCGTCAGTGAAAAAGAAAGAGTGGGGGAAAAGAAAAACGCATTTATCTGCCACCCCTCCTGCTTTGAGTGTATGAACACAGTCTGTGACACCGGCATGGAACAAAACCCGTCATCACATTCTAATCTCAAATTTCAGGGCTTTTATTTCACCCAAATGCCACTCTGCTGGCCTTGTGAATTATTGACAGACTGACACCAATGCGAAAGGACACATAAAAGAGGCTAAAAGCTCCATGCCCTGGAAGAGCCTGTCCTCTCCTATTGCCGCCAACAGGGAAGACAGGAGCTGTGCTAATGATTCTCTGGAACTTCATGGTGACTCTGAGGCTAGGAAGCACCTCCGTATGACTCCTGACCCAAAACTGTGGTACACAAGCGGGGTTGGAGACGTGCCATGTACTGTACAGCTTCTTTGGTCTGTCACTACTGCTAGCTCCCTGTATTCGCTGTGGCGCTGCCAGAGGCTCAGCAGCATGTGTGGCTGATCAACTCATGAGAGTCGCCTGAGACGATGAGGTACTTGCATACAGGTTCTTGAAAGTAATTTTTTTTTGTGTGAATATTGCTCGTTCATTTCTCGTTCCTGCTGAAATCCCACATTGTGTGTGGCTTTTCACGCTGAAAAGTAAATTGAGGTAAGCTGGGTGTCAACTAGGTTGCTTCACCCCCTTCCCACCTCTGCTCCTTTTTGCTCTTGATTAAAAGGTAATGATAATAAAAATAAAACATTAATTGGGGAGAGAAAATTAAATGAAAAACAAAAACAGAACACAACCCCCCCCCAAACAAACAAACAAAACAAACCGATAACATGAAACTGAGAATGATTCACTCAAGAGGAGCAAAAGTGAAACCAGCGGGCTGAAATGAGAAGCTGTGTCACAGTATTGTTGACAGTTCTAATCCACCTCGCTCTCATTGCTCGCCCCCTCAGGCCTCCTCAGTTTGTCCACCGGCTCGTTGATCTGTCCATCCCCGCCACGGCGGTCCTCCGTCTGCATGCTCAAGAGCTCCCCTTCCTCCACATGGCTTACATCCTCCTCCTCCTCCTCCTCCTCTTCATCACCATCATCATCATCTTCCTGCTCCTCCTCTTGCTCCTTCTTCTCCTCCTCCCCCTGCACCTCCATTCGGACCTGGTCTTTCAGATCCAGGGGGAGCGTGGCTCCCAGGCACAAGCCGCCGGCGTGTCCGTTGATGCCGACGTGGGCGCCGTCGGGGTCCCCCAGGGCGTCCTGGGGGCTGTGGAGACCATCTTTGATGGGGGAGGAGCAGGCAGACTCATTACTTACGGGGGAGATGTCGCTGCTGCTGTGCGTGTGGTTGACGGACGGCGGGCTGGAGGCTGGCTTCAGGGGGATCTGCCACGATGGGATCTTGGGAACAGAGGGCGTGGCAGGGAACTGCCTCCTGTGTGGCAGAGACAGGACAGGAGGACAAACATGGCTAGAATCAGGCCTGATCACAATGTCACCAAAGCAGGGGTCATCAATGTGTCCGTGGCAAATTTTAGATATTCTTTTTGTTTGACATTTAACATTATAATGTTGCCATTTTGATCATAAGACCCAATTACTGAATGTCAGTCTCCAGGTTTTCTCCAGAATATGTATGACACTGATACTGACACTATACTATATGGCACATTAATTAGGAGTCCACTAGGACGGTGCTTCTCTAACTTTTTTAGACCCCCATAACAAATGGAACCAAATGGACCCGTTAGGGTCCATTTGGTTCCATTTGTGCACTCTCAGAGTTACAGACCTGTAAAGGCTATAGCTCTTTATGTGTTTCTGGTAATATTATTGTCCGCTCATTTGTATGTCCATGGCAAAAATAGAATTTTGACAAAAATGTCCACCACAAGCCAGCATGGCGATGACCCCTGCACCAAAGCATTGCTGTGATCAAAGTGCTTGAAAGTACACAGCATATAATCAGCAGTAACTGGGCGTATTGCGGCAAGACAAAGAGCCCCTGTTCAAAGTAAGATGTTCAAATGAGAACAGAACATACATGTCTTTTTGTCCCTAAATTGCCAGATGTTTGTCACACCTGGTAAAGATGGTCTAAAATGTTTTTAATTGCATCCTCTGCAGCGTTTTCAGATCAAAAACTCAAAGCTGTATCTTAAAAGGGATCATTGCCGACGGACTGAATAACAACAGTTTACAGCGGTTTCGGATCATTTGAAGAGAAGGGGAACCAGCTTAGTGACAGATGGTTGTTGTGATTTACCCCATCACCAGAGAAGTAATTGAGGGAGACAGGCAAAAGTGTAGAAAGCAAATGACCTGAAAGGCCTTACTGCTGATTAGGATGTACAAGACAAACAAAACGTGCTCAACCCTACTGTTCTATGGCAATTTTCTGACTTTTGTCAGTTTTCTGACATAAACCATTACTTGAGGCTTCATTAGCAGCAATGATACATAATCATGCATGCTAATGGCTAGTATAAATCAGGATATCCAAAGTAGTGACAGACGGTACCTGACTAGATTGGGCAACCGAGGCGAAAAGAACGGGAAGAATTCTAATACGATTCAATGAGACCTTTGACAACATGACCTCCTTTAAACCTGGCATTAGCATGCATCTTAAAAATGTAGAATTTTATTATGAAGGTGCGTTTCATATTCATACTGTATGTATTCAGCTACAGTATAATACCACCATTACCTACTTACCAATATATACATATTATATCTTTTTGTATTTGTGCCTCTATTCATTCAGGACTGACTACATAAAGGGTCATACCAGGTTGGAAGGTTCAAGGTTCAAATGTATTTGTCAGCAATACCAATTACAGAGTTTGAAGGTTTTGAGATAAAGCAAAAGTGCCGAAGTTGAGATGAATTGGACATGCGCGGAGGAGGGATGAGGGGCATATTGAGAGAAGGATGCTGGAGATGAAGCTGCCAGGCAAGAGGAAGGCCAAAGAGGAGGTTTATGGATGCAGTGAGAGAGGACTGCAGGAGGTTAGAATGACGCTGATGGGTATTAGCCAAAAGAAGAAGAGTATTTGTACCTCTCTTTCGACTAAGAAATTATGTAGTTGCATTTTAACACTTGTGTGCAATTGTGGTTGACAGCATTGATGTACAATAATTGTACTTTAATATGCCATCTATCACAATTGTACACATTTGTAGCACAATTTGTGAGTTATACTCTCAGGAAGGATGGCGTGCTCATGTCATTGGTACACTATACGGCAGGGCTACTCAACTTAAGATGGCTCAGGGGCCACTCAGCAAAATACCAAAAGTCCAAGGGGCCGCCATAAAAATGACGGTCCTATTTTGGATTTTTCGATTTTGTAACGCACAAGAAAATGTACATTTTGACATCATATTCTTTTCACTGTACCAGTTTATTTTGTGTTGTGTGTATGTCCAGTGGCAGACACCTATCCTGGGCGCACGGCAAAGCCGCGCGGCCGTGAAAATTTGGGGGTCAAACCCCCCCAAAAACCCGAAATGCATAGAAAACTATGCATTATACCTGTAACAACTGACGCACCTGTATGTATGTCTGTCTGTTTGTTTTTGAAAAATGTTTTAGCAACCCATATATTTGAACGGAAATGTATATTTTTATCCTGTGCTTAAAAAAAAAAAAAAAAGGTTTTTTTTTTTTGACCATGAGGGGGCCGCCAAGACGCTGCGATCGGGCCGCATGCGGCCCGCGGGCCGCGGGTTGAGTAGCGCTGCTATACGGTATATATATATATATATATATATATATATATATATATATATATATATATATATATATATATATACATATACACACACACACACACACACACACACACACACACACACTCTGCACATTATACCATATATATGTATACGTATATACTGTACGTATGTGTGTGTATATATATACTAGAGGTTTGTGTGTAATGTAACATAATTTTTTTATGTCATAACCCCTTTAAGGTGAATTACAAAAATGATTACAACACCCCCATTGCCTTGTTTCAATTGTTTGAAATGCATACATACTAGAGATGCGCGGATCGCGGTTTTAGCCGTGGTTGCCGCAGTTAACCGCGGTTTGGGTGGATTCGGGTCAATCAAATATAATTATTAATTAATATCGGATAAACCGCGGGTGAAATATTGCGGTAAATAAATTAATGACATCTAATATATCTATCCATAAAATAGCTAAATCTCTGCGTGCTTGTGTGAGTGTGTAGAGCAGCCTCTGTGCGATGCGATCACAAAATGCATTGATTTAGCCTATGGAATGTCGGTGCGTCTTTCTTTTTTTTAAACCGGTGAGTGCGCTCTGTATGTTGGATGACGCATGTATGTTGGATGCCTGTATGTTGGATGCCTGTATGTTGGATGCCGCACGCAGAGTCTGTATGTTCAGCGCAGCAGAGCAGTGCGCTCTGTATGTTCAGATGTTCACATGAGAGGCCATCCGCGCATCTCTAATACATACCGTATATAAGATTAAGAATGTATGCTTACGTTTTCAGAGGGAAATAATAAAGTAACTGTGTTTGGATCTGTCAGGCACATTTTCAATACCAGGCAAATAATTTGTATGTGGATGCAGAAGACTCATTTGAATACAAAGGTTAATAGTAGGCCTATGTCTGTTTATTTGGCACTGGACACAATTGAGTCAAATACATCACGTTAGACATGGCCACCCGGAGGTTGCCTAGCATTGTCCTATTGCTCAGGGATGTGATCAGGAACTTAAAAAACAAACAAAAAAGGAGGAAAACAGTGTCTCCCGTACCCACATTAGATATACAGTAGACGATCTAGGTAGATCTAGTTACCTGCTGAGCAGTAGGCCTTTCAAAGAAGCTATCTCACCCTTCAGCTCTCCAACGGTCTGACTGTCAAGGATACGGTTGGTTGCAGAGGATGCCTGTGAGATGGAGTAAGTGAGATAAAGGTTAACAACTTTCAACCTGGCGCCCCAATTTTGGGAATGTCACTATAGGCAATAAAAAAAAAAATACATATGAAATTAAAATAATTCATAAAAGCTCAAATATATCTAAGTAGATCTGCTATTTTTGCTATTCGTTGTACGACAAATTATATAGGGCTTAAGTGGTCGCGCACGCACGCACGCACACACACACACACACACACACACACACACACACACACACACACACACACACACACACACACACACACACACACACACACACACACACACACACACACACACACACACACACACACACACACACACACACACACACACACACACACACACACACACACACTTTGTTCAGGTAACATGGATGTTTACAGTAGAAGGTTGTGGACATGTTCCGCACTTCTTTCACTGTTTCTTCTGCTTTCACTTACTGTAATTGTAAAATGAGGAAACAATTTGTACAGAAAGAGAAAAAAAAGTTTTGTTTGAGGGTAAACAAAGGTAAACAAATATAGCAGATGCAAATCATAGATACATGATCTTGTGTAGTCATCAGTTACCATAGTACAACTTCACAATAGTCTGCCTATGAGGCTGCATGTTATGACAGAAAGGAAGACAAACAGTCCCAGTACTGTCATCTTTACGGCCATCATTACTCAAAATGGCTACTGAGAGTGAATCATGCCATTTTTACATAATTTTCCATACCGCCTAGGAAAGATTAGGGCAGGCCAGGAGTTTTGGATAATGGCCTCATCTTGAACAATGGTATCATTCATGAGGGCAGACCTTAACTTGGCAGTTTGTTTTGTTCTTTTTGTCTTTTATCAAAGGTGAGTGTTATCATTGCACTTGGCATAGCATGAATTGCTACAGGGGAGCGACGGCTAATTGTCACATCACGCAAAATATTTGAATGGCAAATTGCCGTTGAAAATCCGTCTCTGTGGACTTTTATTTTTCCGGGCAGGGGCATCAATTGTCAGAGGAAAATATAAGCTGATGTGTGTTTTGACGATAAAACGCAGACAAATGCAAAGGTGATGGCAATGACCTTCTTTGTTAGTGTGCAACTCGCGAGCAAACTCTCCGGGAACACAAACGTGTGGCATATTAAGTGGGCAGGCGATTGAAAATCCACACAGAAAACTCCTCAGTTTTAATTTAACTCTGAGAGCATAAAAATGGACCCGCAAGGACCCATAAGAGAACAGGATTTTACTAGCACATTCTGGTAGCGTGTTTTTCTTTCTTTTTTTTTCTTTTTCCAGACGGCTGATGTTCAAGCTGATTGCACCTGCATTCCTCTATCCCCTTCCCTCAGTCTATTCCTGAAGAAAAGTACAAAGCTGGCTGGGAGAGAGCAGGGAGAGGACCAGGGGGAGGTGAGGCAAAGGATGGGGTGGGGGTGGGGGGTTGTTCTCAGGATAAAAGAAAGCTAAAAACTGTAATTAAGACTCTCCTGACTCACCAGAGGCAGCTTGTTAGGAAGCGCAGACCCCCTATCGAGGGGAGAGGGATAACTCGGACTCTATCGCTTGTAATTAAATCTAAGAGAAATTAATTGAATCACATCTGAAAGGGATCAGACTCATTTACAGTGGAACGAAGGAGGGAGGGAGGGAGTGGAAGGAGAGGAGAAGTGAAAGGAGAGAGAATCGCAGAAGAGCCGGCAGGGTGGAGTAGGTGAAAGTATTTGGCTTCTTATCAGCTCCTAAACCTGCCTGATTAAGACAATGTTTTTTAGAGGTGGCGCAATCGAGGCCTGGTGAGGACACTCTTATTACAGCCTTCACCTCATTAGAACCATTCTAATCCCTCCGCCTCCCCAAGGCAGCCACATAATAAGGCTGGAATCTGCCTCACTCTCATTTTACCTTTGGAGGGGGGGGGGGGAATAATTGCTCCGAGCAATTCCAGAAAAAGGGGAGGACATTGAAAACGGTAGTCTACATGGTTACGTCATGAACATGGCGTAACACTTGACATAACATGAAAATGTGGTTTCATAAAGGTTCATAATAGATTTTTTTTTTGTTGATAGATAGCAAAAGATTGCCTTTCTACAAGCTCACATCTCGTTGCCTTGCAATGCGTTGTGAGATTGCAGATTGGCTATTATATCTTATTATATTATACATAATTCATAATATATTTATAATATATTATATATATATTGGCTTTAAGCAGAGGCATGGATCCAGCCGATCCACAGGTTTGGGCAAACAGAAATCAGCCTCACCTTTATAATCCGTTCTTTCTATCTATCTATCTATCTATCTATCTATCTATCTATAGTATAACTTGTTTGAATTCTCATCTATCTCAAGTATTCTAAACATAATACAAAACAAAGATGGCAGCATTTGATAAAAAATATACAATTATTTAGAAGAGTATTTTAATTTTAATATTTTAAAAGAGGATGTTAGCCTAGCCTGTAAGATTGGCAGTAATATCCTTTTTTTTTTACAGTGTAAATCCACAGAGATTCCTGTTAACTGGTGTAATAGCATTGTAACTAATATGTCTCGGGTGGTTGCCTGGATATGATAGGGGTCAGACCCTTTCGGCTGCTTAACTAAGCGCTTCAGGGAAAAATAAATAAATAAATATATATTACAAGCACAAAAAAAGAGCCTCAACTCCAGCAGCACCCAAGGACGGCAACGCACATCCAGCTAAATGAAGATAAATGCCTATGGACCATTAGCAACAAGATAAGATCTTTAACAAGCCTTGTTTAAGAGTGTCTGAAGGCAAATTAATTCACAGTTACTCTGCCGGCAGACAGTGTGCTTTTGTGTAATGCATGTATATTTATGATAGAATTAGTTTCAAAAGGAAATTCCCAGAGGAGCATTTTTGAGTGGAAAACACTGGTACAGTGCAATTGATTTCAGTCTATTTATGCACTTTCCCACTGGCAGTTCATCTCGCGCAAGCAAAGAGAGGCGGGTTTCTAATCTTCTATGTGCATCCACTAATAAAGAGAACTATCAAGCAGTTGCGACGGCGGGGCAAACACTGTTAACTGGCAGATTTGTAATGATAATGGAGCAGAAATAGACTAGGCTGTTTAACATTAGAGACGAATCAGCCCGAAGCAAATTCATCCTTTAGCCAGCCATTTAACATTTAACAGCAGTGGTAAGAAGCAGCTACACGATAATACTCTTAAAGAAGTCATGATTACAGAGAAAAATGGCAAAAGAGTCAATTTGTCCCAGCCCCTGGAGCCTTATACGCACTGTGTGCGTGTGTGTGTGTGTGTGCAAATGCAAGTCAGGCTGACTCTCTAAACTGACTTCCATAACGAGGTCCCCAGCTTGGGGACACTGTACGCACACAGCAATTCAGTGGTTTCCTAACTATAAGAAATGTTTACTTAGCAGCCGAGGGAACAGAAGTCTCCATGTGTTTTGGGTTAAAGGCACATTTCCGCGTTGAGAGGTGTAATTGCCAAGCAGCGTGGCGCACTTCGAGCGATGCGGCGAGGCAAACCAGAAAGCCACGAACGACGAATGATAAGCAGCTCCACGGCTCCAACATGTGTTTCTAATCACGCGCCCCGGGACCTGAAAACAATTTCCCAATTTCCCCTATGGCCCGAGACAACAGAGGGACCTTACGCTGCCTCACAAGGAAAATTTAAGATCCAACACTATAGCTATAAAGCAGAGTTTATGATTTGTTTAATGGGTGTTTTGATGTGAAATATACTTTTTATACACTGCCGCCGTCCAACAAGGCACTCATGGCAAATGAAGTAGACACTTTTTAATCCAATCTGTGTATCGTGATGAAGAATGAAAAGAAAAACATCCTTCGTTGCTCCGTGCCTTAGAGGTAGCTCATTGTTTAAAGTGGGCCTTGTTGCTTGGCTGAGCGTGAACCTTCAGCATGTTCCGTTTTAAGTCTACGTGGGTTCAATTAGGGCGTTGTTCCCACGCAGACACACACACTCACACACAGCTGATGTATGCCGACACTCCTTTCAAGTCAGTTTAGAGGAACTGTGTGCCGTGTGGGGGAGAACAGCCTAAACGGCGCAAAATGAGCTATGAGTCGTCAGTTTTTGATGAACCTCATCCAGGAGAGAGATTCATATTTTTCTTCCCCGTTTGGGCCAAAGCAGATGTGTTCACATATGTTTTCCTGCAGGATCCAGATGCTATACTCAAACACCCATGTGCTTAACAAGCTGTGGACATAAAACATTGTCTAAGATAGACTCTTTTCCAAAGCACTTTTTTAGGGCCCAGGAGCATAAAGCGATTTATGACTGCTGTTATAAAAAGCAAGCAACATTTCATCCTCTCACTTAAGTTGAGCAGCATTTGATGTGGTGCATTTTAAGACAAGTCCCCTGGACCTAAACTGTTATAATCCTGAGCAGATTATGAACAAGGCCAATAAAAATCAAGGTGAGGATGAGCAGTATTATGACTGAAAATGATGATGCCATGATAAGATGCACCATATTGTTTTTGATGGTGTATAATAAGGCTGTCTATCTTAGCTGGTTATGGGTGATGCAGGAGTTTCCAATACAATTCAAAGAAGCCTGTGGGTGTACTATAGTTAATGGGGGGATTTGACCTAACGACCTTCCTGTTAACGAAACGTTTCGAAACTCATGAATACTCAGGGTGAACAACAGTTCAAACAACAGATCTTAACACGTTTATAATTAAGGCCAGTGTATATGTTTTCACCAGTTTCCAGGGCAATTAATTTTTTTTATGGATAATTGAGTACAAAGCAAAAAACTATATTTGTTTTTGTGTAGCCAAAACCAAGCCCCCAGAACCCAGAGGTAGCAGTGAAGCGCATTGGACATGCTGGCCATTCATAGGTACTGCAGCTTAAAACGACTGGGGCCACTAACATGTAGCCTGGTTCCAGACGAATCTGCCATTGCGAGAAATAAAATGTTCCTTGGCAGATTAGGTCTGGCCTTTCTCAATACAGATTTTATGTCTCTCCCTCCGAAGTTGTGAGGGACCAATCAGAGCCCAGTATGCAAATGTGGGGCGGGTTTATCACCAGAGGCATTTTTTTTATTTGCCCCTCGGAAATGCAGGTTCCACACAGAGATTCCAGACTAATATCTACGCAGTGATATTAGTCTGGCCATGCCAGGCTCACTAACATGAACGAGCGAAAACGGTTTCGACCAATGGGCTCGACTCACGAGCTTGCGCACGGGGCTGCGCACTGAGGTGACGCAAAACGCATCACCTCCGTGACGCAAAACGTGTCACAGAAGCCCCAAATAGGCCCGCCCGTCACATTTCCCAACCCGGAAGAAGGGGTGATTTAGGAGTATGCGCTGGGTGAGCAACTCAATGCAAGTGGATGGGCGGGGATTTCCGGTGCCCTCTCTATTATTTTTAACTCCATGAGCCAAACAGGCAGAATCCTAAAGAAGTACAGCTAGTAGCTTCTGATCCCTGGGAACTGTGAGGTAATGAGAAGAGGGTGCCGAGTTGATGATGAGGTGTTATTGTTGTTACCTCTGCTGTAGTCAGTTCCTGGGACAACTCTCGAATCCTCTGCTGCTGCTGGACCAGGAGCTCCTGGATCGCAGCCAGGGTCTGCTGGAGCTGGTTCACTGTGGACACACACACACACACGCACGCACACACACACACGTTGGATTTCATTAGTTATGAGTACTTCCATAGAATAAAAGTAATCGACATCCCCAAACTCTAACTCTAACCCACAACTCTACATTTCCATTGAATAAAAGTAATCGACACCCCAAAACTAACCCTAACCCACAACACTACACGCTTGCCTAACCTTTAGCGTTTATCCAAACCTAAGTATAACATCTAGACCCGATGCCTAACCCCAAAATACATCCTCCCACAGTGAGGACCCGGCACAATGTCCGCACAACTTTTCATACTCTTCCTACATACATCATGTACAGTATATCCTAAAAATGCTGGAAAGCACACGCGCGCGCGCGCGCGCACACACACACACACACACACACACACACACACACACACACACACACACACACACACACACACACACACACACACACACACACACACACACACACACACACACACACACACACACACACACACACACACACACACACACACACACACACACACACTTCTTCAGTCGCAACAATGTTAGACTGCCAACTTCACAGTAAACTATCTTTTGTCAAATACTTTGACACAAATTCCCACAAAAAGTGCCTCATGTTCCTCTGTGACCCAAGAGTGTGATCCTATCTCCAACATCTTTGTCCTCCACATATAAATAATAAATAAATAAAAGATTGAATACCTACTACTCTTCTCTTAATATCATGTTTTCCTGCCCCTTCAGAGATCAGTTCTGATGTTTGAACTCCTTACTCTCGCAGTTGTTGATTATTTGGAAATGAAGGCTCGTGATACACCTGCACTTGTTCCAAGTGTTATAGGAGCATCAGCTGAATGTCTGTCTAAAATGAATGAAATCCACATGCAGCAGGATTAAAAATATTTATTTCTGACCTAAGGTCTAAATGGGAAACAGAACACTTTAGAAGTGTTGGAGTTAGTTTCATGTCATTGATCAAAGCTATCCTCCAAGAATTGTAATCAAAGCTAATAACCAGTAACTTCAGTCTGAGCTTTTTGGTCACAGAAGCGTTGGAGGGGTGGGGGGCTATTTTTGAGCATAGGATGGAGATATTAATCTTTAGTGTCTGAACTTAAATCAAATAACAGTCTCTAACCTTCCATTATCCATCCAGACACTGCCTTCTAATGCATCTTAAGTCCTTAAACGATCAACAAAGGGAAAAACAAAGGCTCTCATTTGGGAGGAGGCTGCCAGACAAAATGTCCCTCCTAATCCCAATAAATATTGCTCTTTTTCCATTGACTTTGAAGATTGAATTAGTTCAAGTGTTGGTGTTGGAAGAGGGTGTATGATTTCAAATAACACCGGGCACAGTTTGTTGCCCCCTGCTTCCAGTCACACGCGTATTACCAAACAATGCATTAAGTTTCCCCGAGCTGATTGTATTACAGAAAACCAATAAACATTCATATAAATCATGGGCGTGTAAAGTGTTAAATCAAGCCTAATAGGATTAACATCAACATATATTGTGGCGGTCCACTGCTGCGGGTGTTGGCCCCAATGGTTAAAAGCCTGCAACCGACTGGATGGGATGAGAGGAACCCCTCCTTCTCCGATTAACCTGAGTGCAGGACAAAGGCTGGAGCAGGGATTGGAGACTAATGTTTCATTTTAAACACCAACGCAGAGATAATATTTGATCTTTCAAAGGTAATATCTTGAAGCTACACCTGTGTTTAAATGGGTGGAGTTGTATCAATATGGGTGTGGTGCTGAAATGTTTGATCTTTTCATGCTGCTTACGTCGTGCTAAATCTTAGTGAATATGAGTTTGGGCATGGTTGTTGGCTGTGCTAAAACAGTGCAAATGCAAAAATTCACTCATGAAACGTGTTGCCCTGAGCTCCAAAATGCGGCCAGCGTTTACTGTTTGGTGAGGGCGGGCGATGAAACCAAAACCCCTGACCGACCCCGTTTAAGAAGGTGTTACTGACACAGGGCGTGCACACTACACCAAAAGTTACCCTATTAGTCTCAATTGGTGCTTACACTATACCACAGCTCAACATTTCCAGATGTGTGGGTCAATTTGCCAGCCTGGGATGCGGTACTTGCTGAATTACCATTGGCATCGAGTTGTAAACCAGGTTACAGCTTTAGCCAAAACTGTTTACTGCTCAGCTCTTTCCAAGTGCATCCACAAAGTTTTCTTTGTACTGCAGAGACACAAAAATGCACAGCGTCTTACCTTTGGCTATCACAGCTATGAAGCCAAGAATAATGAGGCCAGTGGCTTTGGCCAGGCATGAATCAGAAGGAGACTTCGTAACACTGGCAGGTGTGTGTGTGTGTGTGTGTGTGTGTGTGTGTGTGTGTGTGTGTGTGTGTGTGTGTGTGTGTGTGTGTGTGTGTGTGTGTGTGCGTATTTTGTGACAGTGAGAATCGGAGACAAGCTGAGGAGTGAGGCTCGCAGCTGCTGCGAGGTGGGCCCACATTGTGTATTCAGTAAATTATTCAGTAAATACCTCCATATAATGTACACTACATATGTCCAGGCCTGTGTCTGCCTTTAATGGCCAGCTGGTCACCAATATGGCTCCCACCACCAAAGAGTGCCCAAACAGCCGCACAATTCCATTACAGCCCGGGTGTGCTGAAGTGCTTCCAAGATCCATTCATTAATTGTCCGTGTGAAGTTGTAGGGAAATCATAATGGGAGTCAAACCCCCCCACTTTGGAGCTGGAGCGAGAGAGAGAGAGACAGAGGGGGTAGAGAGAGAGAGAGAGAGAGAGAGAGAGAGAGAGAGAGAGAGAGAGAGAGAGAGAGAGAGAGAGAGAGAGAGAGAGAGAGAGAGAGAGAGAGAGAGATAGAGAGAGAAGGGGGGGGGACTAATGCAGCCCCCATTCAAAAGGATACATCACTTCATTGCGCCCAGCACTAGAGAAATACATGAACTTTAACAAAAGGGGAGTTCAAGCAATTGGCAGCAGCCAGGCGGTTGGTCGCTATTACTCAGTGCAGTGAGGAAAGAGAGAAGAGAGAAAGGGAGAAAGAAAGAGCGAGACAGAGAGAGGAGGAGAAAGAGCAAGAGAGAGAGAACACACAGGGGAAGAAAACACTCAGTGTAATTGTAACCCCTCTCCACAACTGTTAACTACAACAGTCATTAACTACAATAGCAGCTTGGCTACTGCAGTCATAGCAAATTAGTTCCTCACACCGACTAAAGGAAAGACCCTGGGTTTTCAGTCAGAACAGTGTCAGGGTGTCAACCTCTTTCTTTGGTCATAAACTTAAACTCATCTCTTAAAAAAGTACCTCACATCCTCTTCCTCCAAGTTCTTCCACTCCCTGAAACATGTCCCTATATTTATATATATATAACCTAAAACTCCTTCTCTCCCTTCTCTTTGCTTATGTACTGTACCATAATCCCGGGACACAGTTCTCACCTCTACATTAATTTATTAACACAAAAGTCTGCCTTTTTTATTGGATCGTCAGGGGATAACATTCCCTATACCACAAAAGAGACAAAGCAAGAGGAGTGTGTGTTGCAATATATTTATCCATTGGCAACTCTTATTCTACAATTTTAGGATGATATAATCTACCTACTTTGATATACCAAACTACAACATATAGAACATTGTATATTATATTATATTATATTACATTATATTATATTGAGTTTCTAGCTTCTTTTTGCTTAATTCATACTTTGAGTAAACAATGTAAATAATTTGTAAACGCGTCAATGACATGCATATTTTATGACTGCATATTCTTTTTTATAAACTAATCAATTACGTTTCTATAGTGCTGCTTTCAGTGTAGTGCTCCAGCCTCACAGCATCAAATTCCTCGGATGTGCAAACATTCCTGGCCAAAAAAAGGGAACTCTATCTTCTCTGAAGCCACATTTTTGGGTGACACATTGTGAGCTTATAGATCGGCTATTTTCGGCTCGCAGCTATGTATAAATCAAGCATTACACTTCTAGTCTTCACAACTGGCTACTTGCAATGATGGGGATCTATGAATTGAAGCGTATTCCATGACTTCTTGTAAGGGTCTCTGAATATTAGCATCAGCAAAATACATAAATTGTAAAAATGTCCAACAAATATAATGCAGTATATTTATCTTTAGAATCCTACCCACTCTCCCTGCAGTGAGCATAGAAATCCGGTCTATTATCAATAAACAAAACAAGGGTTGTGTTGGCAGAACTCCAAATAAAAAGGGAAAAAGTACAATGAATAGGTGGTAAGGCAGCCAGAGGAAACGTGATTTGCATGGTCGAGGCAAAATGTCCATAAAAGAGAGCATATTTGTTAATCAGATTTCGAGTGGTGCACCTTGCACGCGATCTCACAGAGTTGTTGCCCTCAGCCTACCTAACTCGCCCGGAGTATAATAGGACGAGTGTGATCTGATGAAGTGCCACAAGTGCTTCATTTGCTTCAGTTCAACACTGAAGGGAAAACAACACAATGGGTTTTGTAGTAGCTGATGATGAGATATTGTTGCTGATAAGTGGTACAGCGTGGCCTGAATTACACACTTACATTGGTTCCTTTTAATCCGATCAACCCAACTTGTCATTTCTACCTTATTTTACTTTTATCCACACTGCCGAGGAGACTTTCACTCCCTGCAATGTTTCTACCGGGCTGTATTGCACTGTATGTGCATGTGACAATAACACACCTTGAACCATGATTGTGATTTACATGTATGTTGATGTGTCAAGCCTGGAATAACAAGGGAAAAGCCTTAACATTTTCACTTTGAGCCGACGCTTTAATGGAAAAACGACTTTCAACAAATGCAACGAAAAATAAGTTAGAATTTGCAGATCATCTATCTATATTACAAAGAACATTACAGTGAAGTAGATGGTCAAACCCATGGTGCTCAGAACAGTTTATGATTCATAGAGGACAAGAGATCAGAGAAAAGGTGGTGGTTGACAAGAAGTATTGCATGAAGCTCAAAGTGTAATATCTCCCCTGCCCAAGCAGGCTTTCAAGCTGTAGAAAATTTGGCACTTGTGCGGGACACAGTTTTGAATCCTGGTAGGACATAAATCTTACAGATTACAGCTTTAATCACACATATTTTATGTGTGATATCTTATATATATATGTTTTTTTTTTGCCCTATTTCAGTGTCTCTTATGGGAAGGCCTTTCTACAGCGTGAGGCATTTTAAAACGGTGACTCGTCTCTCTTCGGGTGAAAGCGGACACAAGCTGAACACCATCACTAATGAGAGCAAACTTTCTCCCTCTCTCTCTCTCGCTCTCTCTCATTTACGCCTCCCAGGATGTTTAATTACATTGACGAAGAGCTAGGAATGCATCTCCCTCTCTCCCCTCTTCTCTCCCTCCCTCCATCCCTCGCCCGCCGTCTGACAGCCAGGTTGAGAATCCTCACCTGTCCGACATGGGAGCCGCACCTGTCACTGCGCACTTAATCACACTGGGCCTAGCGCTGAGCTCAGACACCACGCCATACACACACAAACATGCACGCACACCTGCACGCACGCAAGCACACGCACACAAGCACACACACACACACACACTTGCATGCACACAACAAAATTAAAATGAACTTTCTCGCCACCAAGGGGAAGGAGGGTGGATGATGATGGTGGAGGGGTTGGTGCGGGAAGAGAGGGATGGATGGGGGGGAGGGAGAGAGGACAGGGGGGTGGAGGGGTGGGGGGAGGGTGCGAGGGAGGGGGGGGGAGAAAAGTTGTCATTTCCCAACCCCTCATTAATATTCCGAGGTTAAGAGCTTTTCAGCGAAACGTAATTAATTGAGCCCGAGCCTGACAGTAAACAAGCAATTTCAAATTAAAGCGAAATGACAGCAGCGTCATTTGTTAAAAAACGTGCAGGGCCCCCCGATTTTGGCGACAGATAAATGAAGGAAAATGTTAAGGAGGGAGAAAGTGATGAAGATATTAATCTTCACCTGTCTGTGTCAGTGTGCCACTCATCGCCGCAATGTTGCTCTCCATCCTCTGCAGATGCTTCTTGTCTTCTCGGCTGCCCATAATGAGGGGAAGGATGTATTTCTGCAATTAAAAACATGACACGCCATTACACTTCTCTCCACTGGGAAGGGACAGACAGAGGAGGAGAACAGAGGCAGGGCACCTGGGTTTGACAGTGCAGGGTCAGGGACCATGTTTTTATTGGACGGGGGCCTCGATCACCAAAATGATAATGTGCCTGCATCGTTAGTGCTTTACGGCAGCTGGACGTGTGAGACTGATAGAACAGAGGAAGACATGGGACAAACAGAAGTCCAGGCTGGGACAGTGAAGGACAAATACATACAGTAGGGCTACCCTCAGCAGAATAACCAAATGTGATCATTAACAAGGAAAATGGTCCCCTGAATTGCGAGACGGTGTCAGCTTGTTTGTCAGCACTCTGCATTCGAGTAAACAGGAGTGATGTGTGTACCTCACAGCCAAATGAGGATCTTTGTGGTCCAGGGTGACTGTTATCCAGATGACAAGCCTGCGAGTGCACGACGGAATCGTGTCCATGTGTGTGCATGGAGCTGAGCTCAGCACATAAAACCACACCTCACGTGGTCCTGAAGGACCTCTGTGGGGCTCTGTTTCAAAATCTTAAGACTTTGTGGTTTGTGCATTTTTGCTAAATTAAATTTTTTTTTTTATAAAATAAATTCTCTTCTGCCCCTCACAACACATGTTACAGTTCTGAAGCTCTCTGCTGTCGCTGCTGACCCCAGCCGGGTTTTCTCTCCAACTTAGGTGGCGGCTGGTGACACCGGTGCGAGTAATAAACACTTTTTAGAGGAAAAAAGATTAAATGAGTGTCAACACATAGTAATTAATAAGTGGGCTGCTGGGAGTGTGGTGTTTACAAGGCGCTCCATAGCATAAATAAAGTATGGGCAGAAGCCGGGGCATATGGTGCGACTGGCGCTGCACTCCGGTGACATGACAGCAGCCGGTGCTGTGCCCGCCAGGGAATACCACCTCCCAGGTTACCAGCGGCTGGCTGGCCCTGCTGCAAACAGGGACCAGTGGACAGCAAGCGTGTGTGTGTCTCTATATGTGTGAGCATGTTGGACAGTGAGAGAGACAAAAGAGGGAGTGAGAAAACGGAGAGAAAGAAGGTGGAACAGAGTGGACAGCGGGGAGTATGATGGAGATAGAAATTGGTTAGTGATAGACGTACTGTTGTACACTACAGTATTGGCCAACACAGCAGCTATTTTGGTCTTACTTTATACTCTTCATACTTAATACCCATTCCAAGCAGGGCTTACGTTAGCATTTGATGTTCCTTTTGCCATTTATTTTTTTGTCTTATGACAAAAACTGGAAAATGTCATTTCCTCCAGACATTTAGAATGGTAAAAAACACATTGGATATGTCCCGTCTGTCAGCTACGCTCATTATTGTGCAGAAGATGTTCTAATATCAAAACTCAAAACAGCTTCTTTTGTTGAGAAAACATGACCCACCTTCACGCAAACCAAATGCACGATTTTAATGTCATTCTTGCGCACGGGCTCATTGGCCTTGTGGTTAGAGTGTCCTCCCTGGTTAGAGTGTCCACCCCGAACCGGCCGGGTCACACTAAAGACTCTGAAAAATGGAACCCATGGTGCCTCCCTACTTGGCACTCAGCATGAAGGGTTGGATTGGGGGTAAGTGCGACATACCAGCATCATGTCCAGGGGGTGTACTTGTACATCAAGCTGCCTCACGCTACAGTAACAGGAGATAGGCCCCTGCCCTATGGGCCTCATGGCTCGGCAAGGCTTACTTATGCACGGTGAAGCTGTTTAATGTATTTATCAATTAGTGTTCCTTTATTTTCAAACAGTTTTCAGTACAGATTATAATACTATGTTGTGACATATATTGTTAGACTGCATCATTAAATGCACCTGCTAGTCATTCATGCTTTGAAAATAGATATGGCCATTTCCTTTACAGTATATGTCTGGAAACTGTAATCATTCTGGACATTCTGGCTGGCAGTTTAAAATTCTGTACCCAAGCATGAAGTAAGACCAAAATGGCCACCATGTGGTTATGGTCAATATGGGGCTGTTTTCCACCCTATAAGTAAGGCCAAAACGTGAATATGGTCAAAAGAGAAGTGGAAAGAGACATAAAGAGAGATTGCAATGAATGGGGGCATGGGGGAGAGGAATGTAGGAGACCTAAATGTGTCACGTACGGCCCAGTGGCAGGCTATAGACATAGACGTAGAAATAATGGGACATCTTAGGAGATGGCAAAACATCCCATGGGGTCATATAGTACAAATATATACTGTATGCATACACGATATGCATATGCAACATCGAGGTACACGCTTGCGCGCACACATACACACACAGTGAGTGTACTATAAAAGGTCTGCTGTCCGGGGGAAAGAGCTACTGCAAAAAGTGCCGTCCTCCTCTAAAATGAGAGTAATAGTTTCCACATGCCACTCAGAGGCCTGCTAACAGCCACTGAGGGATTAATGTCACTGAGGGACAAGGGGCCTCCCGAGCTCATGTTCAAGGGCTGCTAAGCCCGATAAAAAACCCACTGTGATTATTTTTAGACAGCAGGATATCAGAAGAGGCTTGTGTGCTGCATTAGCAACTTTATTATATATAATTTTTTCCCCCCTAAGAAAAAAAAGATATATACATCAAGAAGAGGGAGGGGAAAATTAACAAAAAAAATAAATAAATAACAGGGGGTCCAAATGAGATCATGCTCTGATGTAAACCAGAGTAAATTTAACAACGAGACCAGAGTGATGTTGTATGGAGGTGCTATAACTCATGATCGAGTGACGTACCCACAAAGCCCACCAATATAAAAGTAATATCAGGGACAGACGGTGCTGACAGTTCTAAATGTACAGTGAATGAGAAATATCAATAGTTAGAGTATAATGAAAACTGTACAAGACTGAAGTCTACTGAGGAGTGCTCTCTGAGGGCCAGCAGAAGCGTGGTGTAACCCAGAGCCGTTGAAAAGAGAGAATTACGACACTCTTTGATCTCACCACAAAGCGTTCATGTGGTTCACGTATCGCGTGTGCTTCATCAACACCCATTATGAGGATTAAATATTTTGAACTAAACAGTCGTGTTTGGAACTACTGGTCGCCCGATGGCAAGTATTACTTCCGCATTCTTCTTGTTCCAAATCAACTGTATGTTGAGTTTGGCAATAAATGATTGAAGATTGAGTATTAAATGAATATTCTCCGTTTAAAACGGAAGTCTGTGTCGTAACTCTCTCTCTCAATAGCTCTGGTGTAACCCAGTGGAGTCATATTGAGGGGGTACTCTCTGAGGGCCAATGGAAGCATGGCAGTGGTGTGTTCTAGATTTTTTGGAGGGTATACTGTAACAATTCCCCCCCAGTTCCTCCCACACGCACGGCACGCACACGCGTATAATTAATTAATGAAAAAAAATGCGCGCACTCCGCACGCGTTTCTGCCCCGCACAAACTCGGCCAGGCCCACTCAGGCGCAGTTTCACAGTAACACTGAGTACACTTACAATATGCTTTGTACTGATTTTCTGCTGTTTCTAATGTTAATCACCCTGTAACTCAACCACTTTGGTAAATTACCCATTTTGTTGAGAAACACTACATTTCACCGTGCTTAAAATGTGAAATGTAGTGTTTCTCAACAAAATGGGTAATTTACCAAAGTGGCTTGCCGTGTTGCCACATTATAGGCGATTCTTCAAAAAGATCTATAAGCTCACACCGCATCGACGCACTGTGAGCTTGTAGATTGTCCGTTTCTGTTGCAAAACCATCGTACGATGAACTACAAAATAAGGCAACACTGCATTCTTTCATATCGTAATATTCTGAATGAAGTCAGAATATTATTTTAAGCTTGATGACAATTTTGGAACCCAGTGCAGAATGAGTGGAGAACAAGTTATGTAACCTACCCTGTATAGATGATGCAAGCCAAAGGCCATGCCCACCATGATGATGGTGAGGGCCCCATAGTCTCTCCATCTGTAGCCTGTGGGACCTGGACAGGAGACAGGGAGAATGAATGTGATGTCCAATTTGTTCTTGTACAGTACTAATCTGCATTTATGTTTCATTACTACAACAGGTATTTATTAGGCAGATTTTGCTTTATTATTGAGATAAGATTGTTGCAGAGAGACAGGACGTTGGGAAATAAGATGGAAAATTGTGTAAATACATTGTAAATTATTTTAATTAATTAAGTGTGTGTGTGTGTGTGTGTGTGTGTGTGTGTATGTGTATATATATATATATATATATATATATATATATACACACACACTTTCATTTTTTGTCTGATTGTTCAGAATCGACAGTGGTGGACCAAGTACTCAACACCAGTATTTGAGTCAAAGTATAGATACTCCTGGTCAAATATTACTCAACTCAACAAAGTAAAAAAAAAATTCTTTCCTTTTGATTATCAATGCATTGCTGTATTGGGGGGGGAAAGGTACAGTACTGTCCTGTCCAGTCCAGTGTCCACCACTGGGAATCAAACTCTGTCCATCTGACAACCATGTGACACAACCATGGAAACAAGTCCCCAGGACTTTTTTGTGTTATCCTTTTAGCCTAAATGTCTGTCTAAATAAAGTAATCAATCAATCAATCAATCGACAGACCATGCGGTCATCCACCAGCTCCCGAATACTGCAGAATATGTTGAGTTTGAATTGACTTTGTTGAATGTTTCAATGCCTAGAACGAGTAAGTGATTTTTACAAAAAAATTGCTCCTGTGGTTTAGCAAACCTGCAGAAAAAGAGGAACTTCTAAAAAAGCTGCAGCCGTAATCCAGAATGGTGACAATACCACCATCAAATATATACCGTCATTTGCAACAAACACCAGTGATGTTATCCGACAGATAAATATCATAAAATGTACATTGTTTAGAGAACTAACTGCCACACTCCATAGACACAAGGCACTTCTTTGTGTTTTTACGACACTGCACTGCAGGAAATCTACACATTAAAATGTATTTGCAGAGAATAAGCAAACAAGCACTGAAAGTCCTGTTCTTACAGAACACATGCCTTTGTCCTGTGCTTCTTTTGGAGAGGGAACAAGCAGAATCTACGTATTCCATAAATCCTCAAGAACCAGATTGGGCGGAAAGGTGAGTGAGTGCATGTTTATAAGTGGATTGTGTCGCTGAGTGACAGACAGTGTGCTAAATGTGTCATTGTGTGAGCTGTCTTCTGGGTGGGCCAACTGTCAGTCAAGGTGGAATTTTCCCCACACATATGAGACGCATTCAACTGAAAATGTCACTAAATAGCAAACAGTTCAGTGTAGAGGAAAATGTAAGAGTTTTTCTTATGTTGACTCCAAGGGCCCCAAATGAATGGGAAATAATTATTAGACTTGGCCATTAACTACTTAAACCCTATATACTTCATTGTACATCAAATAGTGAAAATTGCCAATATGCAAGCTCACAGCGTGTCGCATTGCGAGCTTGTAGATCTGCTATTTTTGCCAAACATTTGCCTATTTCACAGAATGTGAAATCTATTTTTGTTTCCTATGATGACATTCCCAGAGTTAAAGGCTAAAGGTCAAAGTGCACCATTTCTTATTATGATTCTGTTTTTCTATAGGAGGTATGCATTACAATAACAGACACGTTTACCATACGCCTGATTTATACTTTGTCGACCGACGGTGTCGCGCATGGAAAAGAGCCGATCTACAAGCTCGCAACGTGCAAACACTGCCGTATGATGGAGTATAAATTAAGCATTACAGTACATTTTCAAGGTGCAAGCAATATGACTCTCCTCGCTCAAGGGCACATAACAACCCCAGCCAATGCACTTGGGTACGAACCCACAACCTTTCCCAATGAAAATCCTAAATCATCCTGCATTGTCCACATAAATTTGGGTCTTCATCAACATCACGGCCACGATAGATCGTCACCTATCCCTATCCTATAGAATACGGTGCTTCTGCAAGCCCTGGGAGTCCTTGGGGTAGGTGCTTGACCCTGAACAAGCCTCGCCTGTATCACCAGGGGTCTTTTACTTGCTCTCCCCCTTGCAGGACCTTCCATCCTTCCTCTATCTTTCCCTCTTCCACTTCCACATCTTCCCGTTTTTTTTATTTGGTCACTTAAGCCATGGAGCTGTGGTCTCCATCCCCCGTTTTTCCAATCTCCTCTCAAATTTATTGGGTTCAGTGGAGGCCTTCCTGTCCTTCCGCTGCGTGGAAATAGAGATCAGAGTATCCATTACTCCGACAGAGATGGATGCGGGTCCCCGTGCACTGTCCCCATAACAAGGACATCAAAGGGAGGTAGCCCCCTCTTTTCGGCGTGACCCCCCGTACAAGACTCCCCGCTCTCACCTCATTATGCAGCTCCCTTATAGCCGTTTTGATATAAAACCCCCCACTATGGACAGAGAGGCGCGAGTGTCTCTAACTACATGGCCATCCCATCAACATCACTTTCATTACAAAACATGAGATGCCGGGGGAGTCAAGGACAGTGTGGTAATAAATGAGGGTGGAATACATCTGGAATCATTGTCATACGGGTTAAGCATTATGCGGACTTCATTCTGCATTGGTAAATCAGTGGACAGCGCTTATAACCTACTGAGGTAATAAAGATACAGGTTGCAGTGTGAGGTCTTGCCAGGGTGAAACCCCTTGGAAACGGACTGTGAGGGGTGATTGCACAAGATGGAGCCATGACAGTGTCATGTTCACTATATTTGAACAGGATGCTTGCTAAACGATTCCCGATCTATAGGCACGTGTTGGATTATGCAGGACTGTTACATTTTGTAAAGGTTTAGCCATTTGGAGAGCTGATGACAATTCTGTTCATTGTATTTAAAACATTTAGCGGGCTAAGCAGTGAAGAGTCTGTATTTCACTTCATTTATGTCAAGCAAGTTTCAAAGTATAGACAGACATAATTAAAGGTAGATGAGAAAATAACACATTTGATAGTATGCATGAATGCGATAATCATGTACATGTAATGAGCATCAAAGAGAAGATGGTTTGTGAATGTATGGTCTCACTGTGTGCCAGTTGGTGGGCGAGGAGTGGATGCGGGGGTCCCACAGGGACAAGTGCAAGGATCTCCTCTGTGCTGCCGGAACGCTGGATGGCCAACTCAACTTCCTCATCAGTCAACCCTGAAAACAGGAGACACACACCTTCAGTACCACTAGCATGGAGTGGACAATGACTGTCTGCTCACTCCTGTGTCACTGGAGATGGCTGCTGGAGGCGTGGTGGGGAATGAAAGCAATGGCTCCTGGCCCGTCATAATATTTGTGCTATAACATTTCCCATGACCCCCCCCCACCACCCCCAAATCTTCAAAGTACAATTCTGGGAAGCTGTGACCAAAACAGATCTTTGTTTCATGTCCCAGACTTCTTCAAAAAATGTGTCAGTTCTTCAATTCTATGGTGAACTACTAAGTGGTGGAGATCCATCTAAGAATGATCTCACAATGGAAACTGAAGCACGTGAGCCTATTAGCTGTCACCAAAGGCAAAGAAAAATAAGACTGTCCACTTCTTCAGACATATTTCCCAGGTGGAGATTTCATACACCCCAGACAGAGAAAATGCATTATTTTAATTTCTTCATTGTGATGTAAATGTATTACATAATTTTGCAAATGCCAATATAATTTAATCTTCAGATCTTTTTAATGATTTTAGTGATGATTAAATTGCAAAGGGCTCCCTGATGGAGAATCAGAGGGGAGGAGTGAGGGAAAAAAAAGATTTAATATGAACATCTCCTTTTGTGGGAAGATAGTATTTTATTTCAGGCACCATATGCAGCCATTGCTAGAGGTCTCATCCTTTAATGAGGATCATAATCTAAACAAAATAAGAATAATTACAATTACACCCTTATTTATTTGAAGCATAAAAAAAGAAAGGAGGAAGCTGTCAAGAATTATTTAGTCACTCTACATGAATTCCTTTATAAATGCACAGGGGACCCTTAATTTGAAATCAACTGACTGCTGTCAAGGTCTCACTTATTGATACGTACAGTATATATTATGATGAAACATCAGCCTGGTCTATACTGTACTACAAGGCTATAAGGCCCTCTGCAGCTTAAGAGACTCTCTCATGACCATTTTAACATAATTTCCCGGCCCATTTCCTTGACAGTGTTTCCTGGGTTTCCCAGTGCTTCCTCCTGACAGAAAACACCCCTTTGCTGAGAGGCCCTTTTACTTGTTCTGCTCCCATGGGCTTCGGAGAATCCTTTACATGCTCAATATACGCTGCCTACGCTGAGAGGGAGAGCCGCTGGGAAGATTTTGTTTGAGATGTTTGTCACAGATGCCTGTTTGCCAGTTAGTTGTTCTTGGTACTACCTGTCCCCATACCCTGAGAGATCGTCAATTGCCTGTTGGGTGATCTTCATAACACCCACGTAGAGCCTTACACCCACGTGGATTGTTAATAACACGCATTATTGAAACCTGCAGCATGAAATCCCATCCCATGCCAAGTTGAATGAGATTTAAGGAGATGAAAACAATCCTGCCAAATTATTTGAGAGTGCTATGTGAAAAGTCTCACTACCGAGGGTTAATAGGAACATAGTCGAGAAATATGAGTCAAGCTTAAACAGTTGGCATAACCTTCATTCAAATCCACTCTGGCCTATCCAGTCCAAAAGCATGCAGAGATCTTTTGACAATCTCCCACAAGGGCTGATGCCAGAGGGGACGTCCGGCTCGTCACCTATTTAAATGCTTCAAGGACTCCAAATGGCCATGAAAATGGTTGAATAATTGAAGGCAAATATTGGCCAGCCTGTCGTCTACGGCAGGTCCTGAGTGCCAGGAAGTGGCTAGCGCCATGTGCTGAGCTCGTGCAGTCGGGCTGCACTGTTCAATAAGCAATAATGTGTCCCCGGACTCCCGATTCATCTGACCACAGCAGACTATACGGTGGCAGACTATTGAGTGAGACATGTAAGATCTCTATTCCACCAAATGGCAAATAAATAAATAACAAAATAAAGTAGAGACCCCCTTTTTTCCCTTTTCACCTTGAAATGTTTTTTTTATGTAAACAACTTCTAGGGCTAGCATTAAGATTAATGTATGTACATCTTAATGGCTATTCATTTCTTTAATGTTGCTGTTTGCACAGGAGAATAAAAGAAGCTTGCCCCCCCCCCTCCCCTACTGCCCGCCCGGCATCAAAATAAAATACATGTAAATTCATAAACCTGTTTTCTTGTCGAATTACAGCTCACTTGACTAGGTTGCGGGCTCTGATCTGTTTATTGTCGCGGGGAAGACAACAACAAATGAAAGCCCTCTTAGATCCATTTATAAAAGAAACAGAGAACAAGGTGAAACTCAGGTTTTACATATAAAAGGCAAAGAACACAAAAAGGAATTGTGAAATTTATTACGGGTTCCAGAACCTGTGGAATGACCCCCTGGACCCCCATTTCGGATCGACCTGCAGGGAGATGAATTTTTTTAAGACATAAATTACATCTAATGATGACACCGTAAAAAAGAACAATAATGGAAAGCTATTCTGTATTTCATTATACTGTATTATTTGGTGCACCTGATACACGCCGCGCCTGTTTATGAGTCACCGTATTAGCAGATGCTCAGCAAAAGCATTTGCTTTGACCTTGCCATTCTCATTGGGGCATGAAATTACGGTGCTGGCACCTCGATATTACAGCTATAAATACTGTAAACTGCATATCTGGGCTACGTTTTCTATTGTCTTTCAACATAAACCTGATCGGTATTTATTTAAAGGAAAACCCATTGCTCGTCACGTTATTTACGGCTCTATTTTCAGAGCCCCTTATTCTCTGGGCACTTTTTAAGGGCAAAGAGGCAGCGAGGCCCCTACAGAAAATCCATTTCTCCAATTCTGGCACTTCTGAACTTTATGGGTCAAGACCCAGGCCGCAGAGCCAATTATAAAAATTGCTTACTAAAATATTTTGGGTGGTAAAAGGTGAATGCCTTTTTCACTGTCCTCCAAGGCTTGAATTATGAAGTTGCCCTTGAGTGGAAATTACTTACATTTTGAATATCACATTTAAAAAAAGAAAAGAAAAATACATGTCAGGGGTCATAAATAGATGGAGGTCAGTGGGTTATTGAGAGCTGGAAAGCAACTTCAAACCTTCTTCTAATGCCGTGCACTGGCACAGGAGATTCTACATGTCATTTGGCGTGGTACTACAGCTGCTTGAGAATGGCATGCCCTAAATAATGACCACTCTCATAGCGTATTCATTTATGTATTAAAAAAGGCGACTCTACTCTCATTTCCCTGCTTTATCGCCTTGTACTGATGACAAAGTAGGCAAGGCCTGGGCTAGGTGGCGCCGTAGAGTAATTTATAACCACATCAATCCCTTTACCTTCTATGCAGGCCTTGGTCATTGTCATTTTTGTCCGAGAGGTGAGTCACATAACCCCACTTGCAAACAACATCCTATTAATATTGGGGATGATGAACCTTATCCTTCCCCTTACCTTCATACCTAGGTATGGTAATAGGCCATCAGCCCCACCTGTGCTCCCCATGACCCTTGATCACTGGCCCTCTACTCAGGGTGAAAGATATTAGCATTATTTTAAGTCAAGAACAACTAGGACATTCTGATGGGAGAAATAAAAGGAACAAGTCAAACTATCATTTAAGTCTCACTGACAGAATGCGCCGTCTACTATTTATCACACTTAAGAAGAATCTGTTTTTGATAAACTGTACTGTGCTAGGTTATCTGGTTGTCAGCTTTTGGCCAGGACGACATGACATGTTGAAGGATGGAAAATGTTGTTGACTATGTCCTGAGAATTACTTTTTCCCCCGCTTTTGTAATTATATGTGGGATTGCTAATTGTTGAGATTCGAATAGCAGTGCCAAAATGAGTCCCTAAGCTTGTTGAATGTCACATCTGTTAATTGTAGAGGACATGGATGGCACAATTCACAAGATGAGGCAGAAACACATTACATTTCACTCCAACACACTCAAATTTACTTGATCTTGGCAAAGCCCAAAATTGCTTTAAGATGGCACTCTTTGGTAAGACACTTTAAATGCAACTCATTTCCCACTCAATAGCAACACTGTCAACAGTAGAAGGAGGAGGAGGAAGTCAATCTTTGCGTATACATCTTGATTTATATTAAGTTCTATGTGACAAAGTTTCAATATTTTGGCAGTTTATTCAACAAGGACTGGAGGAAGAAGAGAAGCTATAAATATTGGAGTCCATAATTGCCAATTCATATCACGAAATTGACAGCTGGGAAGAAAATAGAATATTACATTTTTCAATGAATATTGAAATAAACCAGACTATTAGGATCTCTTCAGAAAAAACAGGAGATGCAACCAGAGAGACATCCTTCAGTGCAGATTAGGGCACAAATATGCAGGGAAATAATATGCACTGGTGAGATTATTGTGTAAAGATTCTGCAACATGCAATCAAAGTGCGGCCTATTTTCCCCTTCATCAGCTAGCCAGCGTAAGTACTGCCAGCAAGAGGAATCCAATTTAAATTCCACTCTACCGGGAGATGGTATTGTTTCATTTTATGTGTGCTTTGACATTTCTGGCTGTTAATATAGAGTAAAATCCAGAAGTATTTACATAAATATGACATTACTCTGCATTAGAAATTAAGACTGACATATTTGCTGTGGTGGCAGGAAAGGAGTATGAGGATGATTGAGTTTCGGGGTCAAAAGGTTGAGAGGACAGTACGGTACGCTGGGTACATATGAAGAAATAAGTGGGCCATGACTCTTGGTCCGTCACCATGTCCACCGTTATGTCTGACTTTGGCTCAAAGGATGAAATGAGACGGACGATGAACCAACTGTCATCATGTTCTTTACTTATAGCGGGGTGACCAGCTGGGTTCTTCCTACTCTAGTAATTTTACCCACAGCAGAAATCATGGGGGGATCAGTAATAACAGCACAGGAATGTGGTCAATTTAAAGCACAATTAAACTTTGGTAGAGGTTTGGGTTGTGTAGTTACCTTGCCATGATCTAACTCCAAATATTGGCCAGATATATTCAATAGTTGCTCCGTAGATTAGAAATTGATGATCCAATACATTCTCCCCATTTACTTACCTTGCACTGTGAAACGGGCCGAAAAGTCACACTTTTGGCACACAACGCTAACAAAGCGGATTCTGCCAATGTGTAAAATTACAAAACCCTAGTCTGTTTACAAATGACTGATAGGGTATTATTGTCATTTCTTACAAGTGGAATAACAAAACATCCTCTAAATACAAATGCTGAGTCGGATTTTGTAATTCTATACATTACCAGAACCACTTTGTTCGCAAGGTAACTAGGCTAACCACACCTGTAAAGTTTAACTGTGCTTTAACTCAACACCAAAATAAAAATAAATACATTCATAATAATAATAATAATAATTTTGTTTAACTCAAATTGACTTGATATGAATGGTTTGTGAGCCCTTTCTTTTTAAGGATTTGTTTCCTTCTTAACCTTCAACTTGCACAAGGCACTGACAAAATCATACAGCATTGTGACATAACTGCATTGCTCGATGTGAGGCTAAGTCAAAATGGCCAACTGCTGACATGAGGCAATCTGTAACATGTAAGCTCAAAATCAGTCTGGGGCAATGGAATAAAAAGGTCTGAGGTGGTTCAGTCTCCAAACCCTGAGGAAGTCTTGACAGTCCAAGTGTTGGTTTGCTCTCTGGATCACTGTTTCTCAATGTAATGATGAGAGTGTAGACTCTCTGTGTTAATTTAACTCTGAGACTGAACAAATGGAATCAAATGGTTCTCTTTGTACACTCTCAGAGTTACAGACCTGTAAGGGTCCGTTTGGACATCCTAGTGTTCCCCGGACCTGACGTTGAGAATCAGTGCTCAAATATTTTTGCATCAGGTCTACGAGTTGTGTGACTTCGTTTTACTTATTTTACTCACTGTTTTCAGCACCTCCATAACATTGGTGTGCACGCCTCCCTTAGTTTGTTTACCCATTTGAATTAGGGCTGACATCATATTATCATGGGTAGATTGTTGCACAAGTTTACCATACGACTCATTAATCACCCAATGAATACCTCGTCCAGGCAATTTGGCAAACAGCAGGTTGTGCTTAGTGTTTTGTTACTCTATTTTCTCCCATCTTTACCCTCTCTCGCTTGGATCAATGCCCTTATGCAAATAAAGACTTTCCGTTAAGATCCAGAGTGGAAATTACTTTCCAAAATAAATCTGCCATTAAAGCATCATACATATTTCATATACTTAAAGTGCAGTAAGAAGGAACCATTTCTGGAGCTTGGCGGAGTTCAGAACAAAGCTGAAAGTAAGAAGGAGGAAATGTGACAGAGTAGTGGATGACGTCATTCGGTATTGATGAGCCCTTTATCGAATTTGAGATAACCAATGGTGGATTATGAACATGCCTTACTTGTCAATAACGAGACGCAAAGACAGGGAAATTTCAAAAGATATCAAGAGTCATTAGGGCCAGATGAGACGTGTGTAGCAGCAGCCGGCAACCATGGATTTGGTTTCAGGTTACCTTCCCCAGTCATGGAGCTTTTAGGCTCACTTTTCACTGCTGGGCTGCTCTAATGATAGAGGCAAAGTCCCTAAGCTCTGCCGATGAATTAGTCCCCCAAGTACTGAACTGTTTTGTGAAGAATTGAAAGAGAAGCACTCGCCGCTAAGGGTAGTTTATCTGAGGTAAAGCTACCATTCTTTAATCAAAGACCTATTTGAGAAAAGAAAAAAGGCAAAGCACCTTCAGCACAAGTCTCCTCTTCTTTTGGAGCACCAAACAATTTGATTATATTTTGCCTTGACATAAATGAGCCCTGAGAGTGATGGTGCCGTCTTGTAGCCTTATTTTATCAAACGATTCTCTAGTATGTAGAAATAATCTCAATCTCGTGCAAAGAAACTGATGAGCCAGCAAATGTACCCATCCTCCCTACATCTAACATCCTAACCTTCCCGTGTCATGCCTCAAATTTACGACAACAGTTAAATTAAGTAAAAGGCTTAAAATGCTGGAAGGTAATATTGATAATTCCATTGAAAATGCAGAGGGGTTTTGTCAATATTAATTTTCCTGAACCCAAAGGAGCATCCCGACTGGTGGGTCATTTATTCAGAGGGCCTTGAATCATGCACTCTGCAGCTAAATCGACCCATATCTGAGCCCCCAGGGCAAAAAGCTATGGCCACAACCTTTGACCTCTACAGACCAAGCCTCCCAAAAAAGGACATTGGGTGTGCATCTCTGTCCAATCACTGTAAGAGATTTGCATTTAATTGTTTTAATATAGATTTTGTTAATGCTGTTGCAGCAATGCTGTTGCAGCATTAACCATGTGTATATGCTAGACTATTGTAATAGACATTTTATATTTGTAGACTGCAGTATACACCCAGCAAAGACCAACAGTAATACAATTTGAGGGCATATCTTTTTCACTTTAACTCTCACCTTTTTTCTTCAAGAAGGCTTTTCTGGTGGCCAGTGGACTCTGACGTACTTTTGGGTTCTGAAGGAATTTCACAGCCGTGACAATCTGGAAATACACACACATGCACACACACACGCCCAAAAATTGGTTAATCCTCGCAATGAGATAATGTGACAAGCAGTAGACACTACTAGACAGTGTATGCAAGAACAGCAGTCCAGTGCAAAATAACAGTCCAGGCATTCTACAAGAAATATATTCGTTAAAAATCTGGATGAAGAGCCTAAATGGATTCCATTTGACAATTGCTTCAACTCCCCCAGCCGTGAGGAGGTGTAAGACCACCTGACCACTTTCCAGCTAAATCTGGGGAATGAACAAATCAGCAGTTATAAAATTAGCCCATCAAGAGTGCCGGACAAATGGAGTATGGAGCTTAATTTGCTATTACCCTCTTAAAGACAAACTTCCACTCTTAAGTGCGCAGGGGAAGAAAATCTATACTTAATGCAGAGGTGATCATTTGTATCTAATAACTTCTGAATCCTAGGCTAAAACTTCTGTAATTCTTCCAGTTAAAAACGTGCCGTGATCAAATCACCCGGCCTGAAGGTTGTAATGACTTGAAACGTTAATGCACTAGAACGTTAAATGGCATCAGAACATCAGTAGTTTTAAGTGCACAGCGTTCATCGATTCTATTATGTTTTCCTTCGAGATGCACCTTAATTTTCCACCCCGGTATGCATTTCCTAGAATTGGAAGGAGGGAAAAAAATCATCCACAAATGGCATTAAAACATAAATTTGAAGTGGGCGCCACTTCACGGCGCCTCCTAAAATAGATAAACATGAAAGAACACAGAGAAAGGGGAACACAGAAGATGGGAGCGTTTAGATGACTTATTATCGCACCTGTGGTCCCCGTGATTCAATTGTAAAAGTCATCCCTCTAATAGGTTGAAAGGTTTTGATTACTCCGCTTTTCTTTTAGTGTTGAAAGATACAAAGTGATTGAGCACACTGCCACTGGTAATTCGTTTTGGGTAATGCATTGCATATACTATGAACCTGTTTCAATTCAAAAGAATTGCATTTCAAAACTCATCCACGGGGCAGGTTTAGTCTAAAGACTTAGATTATTTTTCTGTGACAAAAGCACCACTATATCAGGGGAGATTGGTAAATCAATCTCGCATGCAATGTTTCAAAATTGACAAGTAGGCTACATCAAGGAAAAAAAACAAGATTATTGACCCATTTCACACAAATGTATGTACAGTTAGGAGCACATAATCAAAATGTCATACAGTTTTCACAGATCTAGGACCGTCACCGAACACTACACTGCAGCACAATTCATTCATACACCATTGCAAAAACAAAAAGGTGAAGACGATTAATTTTATCAAAAGCTACTCTTTCTCCCCAAAGACAGGCCTCCACAAATTATTTAGGGACACAAATCTCCTGTGTCACTGTGACATTACCATGACCTTTGCTGTACATACGGGTTACGCAAGGGGGGAGAGGAATTTCCTGGATCTCTATATGCTGAGGGCTTATTAAAGGCAGTCACCCGGAACCTTCATTGTGACAAGCAGATTAAACCATTTGCATGGTGAACCCCCAACTGATGTTGTGGGCCAACGGATACTGTAAAAACACACACACACACACACACACACACACACACACACACACACACACACACACACACACACACACACACACACACACACACACACACACACACACACACACACACACACACACACACACACACACACACACACACACACACACACACACACACACACACACACACACACACACACACAATATCCCTTTGGTAACAAGACAACATCATTCTGCTCACAGAATAAGCTTTTGCCTTTCAGAGTAGCAAAATGTCCTGACTAGCTGCGGTTATGGCAGCAATAAGCGGATGACAAGCAGGCGAAAAAAATCTAATATAACAATATTCATTCCAGTTAATAGGAGAATGATGCAGGCCCCTATGAGAAGCAAATTACCTAATAGTGGATGAATCTGCTGAACTAGTGATCCTTGTTTACATTTTCCTAAATTGTCAATACCATACTATTGACAAAAAAATTGTGTCAATGTTAATGGGCGTAACTATGACATCTTAATAAAGACCACAGCTAGCTCAGCTGCAAACTAATAAGGCAAATGTCCATTTGGTTAAAATTGTAGTGGGAGATCTTCTGGGAGAGGAAAAGTGCACTTCTTAGCAGATGACATAGCTGCTTTGCGAAACTTCCACCCAGACATCTCAATCAATTATAACCACATTGCACAGATTTCAGTCTTGTCTTGTTATTGACTTATAGATCATCCCTGTTATAGTGTAGGGTAGCACACAATTGGGCTTTTAGGGGGCGGGCTGCATGTTAGTACAACACTTGCACATTTGGTTTGGCAGCATAAAGATCAACCAATATTAATATAATGGATGAGCCCTGCCTTTCGGAATACCGGTACAGTAAATACCTTTTGGCTAGTATAACTATTAATCTCTTTTTTGTAATGCTTCTTGTAAAGATGAAAACTGCTAATGCACCTAAGTGCCTCCATGTTAAGACCGATAATCTTTACAAACCGGATAACCAATAAAGTGTCAGGTAAAGCCGAAAAAGAGGCGAAAACTCAATCATAGGAAAAGATAACATTAACCAACACACTTAAAGAGAGTGAAGTTGATGAGTGGACAAGATTACGGCAATGTTATCGAGTTTGAATTGGACAATGCGCAAAAATGCACTTGTCTCAAAATTACAATCGTGATTTTTTTTGTCCACCTTCAAGTGTGAGCAATGAGTATGAAATCTAATTATGTTCGAACTCCACTGCTGGATGCTTATAGAAAACATGTAACCAGTCGTGTGTTTTTGCTCTAACTAGTAACAGCACAGAAGTATAATATGGCTGTAGAACAAATACCGGTACTTTTCAGCTGTGAAATGCAAGATCGATTTCAGGAAGCGAGTAAAGATACTGACTTCCAACCAAGTGGATATGGCAGTGTAGAATGGAGTTATTTCCTTTAGCTCAGTGGTTCTCAAAGTGGGGTCCGGGGACCCCCAGGGTCTGCTTTAGCTGGTCTCAGTATTTGAAGTTTAAAAAGAGTGAGCGGATGAACTCTGCAGAGCAACTTTTGAACAAAAGCAGATAAAAAGGGATCCCTTCCTCTATATTTCCATTAGGTCACAATTGTGGGGGAAAAAAAGCCATTTCCTGAGTGACAGTTTGCAGAGGGCCAACTTGAGTTAACCCATTCAATCCGGGAACGCATCGTGTCATTTTAGATGTCTTTGGCTACTCAAAAATAGCAGATATACAAGCGCTATGAGCTTGTAGATCTGCTATTTTTTGAAAAATTTTGAGAATGTGTGCAAATCTTTGAATATCGTTTTTAAAGCTAACATTTGTAAAATATTTTGTTCCAGGGACCTCCAGAAGCAAAGATTTGAGTTAAAAATGTTGTTTCCAAAAATATATGTAATTTAAAGATTTGCACAAATGTTCAAGAATTTTCAAAAAAAGCCAAAGTATAACATAATGGTTATAGCTCAAATCTAGAATGACACAGATGCGTTCCCGGTACTTAATGGATTAACTTTCAAGAATGCTCCTTTCACTTTTGGATATCCAGGTGAAAAGCATCCTTACTTACTTGCAGCCATCCAACAGCTATCATTCATAGTGTCATAATGCAGTGACGCAGCATTTTGCAACTCACCTTCCGCTCTTTAGAGCTCGTTGTCTATTTGTATAACTCCGGTCCGAGCCACTTCCCCAAACCAATGTATGGGCCTTTAGATGTGAGCAGTAAATGCATTAACGGCCCAAGCTCCACTCATACCCCATATTCCACTCTGCTGCTCGAGATATATACCGTAAGGCAACAAAACAACGCATATGGGTCAATTCAAAAAGTGAAGAAAGACCCATTCATGTTACATTTTTTGTTCAATAAAAGTTCATTTGCAGGCTTTAAACACTCCCTAATCCAAGCTATCTATTCTACAAAAGGACGGTATGTGTGTACATTTGTCTGCAATAATGAAGACACTCAAGAGTGGATGGTAGAACTCTCAGCCAAGGGGGGCAACAATGGAGGGTCTAAAAGGAAATCATTAGCAAGTATAGGATTCAGTCTCAGTGTGAATCAATTCATTCCAAATTGCCCTGGCCTGTACATTTGTGGAGAAGTGCCCCTGATATAATAACAGGCTGATAGACATGCTAGAAATTACGTTACGCAAGTCTCAAATTCCAGCCCTCCCCAAACAAAGGTTCGGAGGTCTAAAAGAGAGAGAAAGAGAGAGACAGCGAAAAATGAAGCTCTATATTAATTAGGTGCTTTCATGGGTGACTCGCTATCAGTCTGTCTTAAATGCCATAACCCAATACCTTTCTGATACCAGAACCCTGAATAAAAAAAAAGAGAACACGGTTTTAATGCAATTATTGCATTTCCTCTTTGTCTCTTATGTTCTCCTTTATGTGACCAACAGTGCATTTTAATCTTTTAACGAGAACAGATTTAAATGCCCTTCTAATTGTGACATCTTTTACGCCTAATATGACCTTTAGCCGAGGGTGCTTGGCCTCATGGGAACAGATATAAGGAATTAGTGACCCGGAGAGAGGGAAAGTGAGGTGTAGAACTAACCGTTTAGCCAAGCTTTCACGTCTACAGTAGCGCAGACACAGCTAGCGCAGACACCACAGGCTACACTGGAAGAAGCCTGCTTGAGTTCAAACACTGTGATGTGATCTCTGGCATCTTGTTCTGTCCTGTGAGGCAGTGCTCTATAAAGTCAGAGTGCAACAGTTAATCAAACGAATAGATTCAATCAATGATTTAAAAAATATATATATATATACGCATCTATAATCGAATCAAATTAAGTCGATTTTGGGTGTGAAACATTTTAATTTCCCTTTTTTCCTTTCAAAATGTAAATTTGTTTTTGAAAATAGCCAATCCACAAGCTCACAATGCGTCACGGTGTGTTGTGAGCTTGTAGATCAGCTATTTTTGATATTTTTGATTGACACTCTTGTAAGACAAAGTATAAAATAGGGCTTAAATGCTTAATCAGAATATTCCATTTTTAATTAGCCCATTAAAATCTGAGACCAATTCTACAAATGCATTCTAAATCAGTAGTTCTCACACATGTTTCATAAATGTTCTGAAATAGCAGATGTACAAGCTCTTAGCGTGGCTTGTATATCTGGTTTTAATGGGTTAATTTTGAGGTTGATTCATTGATATATAAATAATTTAACACATTTTTAAAGGAAAACACGGCTCTCGATTAGTCGATAAAGTGATAGATAATCACAAAAACAACTATCAAAATAGTTGTAGCCCTACTCTTGAAAACGGCTACTTTTTACTTTTAAGACCATTTCAGAGGAGGGATGACATGCAGCTCACGCAGCCATGAGCCTATGATATCATGAGGTCTGTGGCAGGTCTGTGGCATGCACAAAAAACAAATAACTCGAGAACCACTGGCAAAACTGAGACTAGCTACTTTATGAAGCATTACCGTGAGTGATCTTTACCAGAACCCAACTTTGGCACTAATAAAATTTGATAAAAAAAGGAGTATTGGCAAAATGTGAGGCTTGTCCTGTGACTAATGACAAACTAATACAGTCCTAGTTGTACATCTGTTATAATGCTCTGGGGGATACAGTACAATACAGCACAGTAGGCTGGTTTTCCGAACCGTACAACCCCCAAAATGCGGTTAATCTTTATTGAATGGCCTAACTTCTGAAATTAAAGGTCAGAGTCAACGTTTCAATGGATGAAAAAAGAGGGTCATGGAAACCTTCATTGATGTTGGGTTTAAAAATAACACAGTGCTACATGGTGACAACGTAGCCCCGTGGGCAAGGCTACAAACATGACATCAACAGCATATTACACACGTTTTGCAGACAAAATAGGAAGGAGGGGGGTGGGGGTGGGCGCATGGAAACCAGGTTCTTTTAAGACCATCGCATGTTCAGACCAAACTTTCCATTCAGCAGCAGTTCCCTATCAGGCCTTTCGCCATTAACATGGAAGAGTTGACTGGATCCGTGCTGTTCAACCTTGAAGGATAAAACAAGTGAAGACTGATTAAGCTGGTGAAACTACGTGGATTAGCGAGCACTGAATACTTGCATGCACATATATAATAAAGCCCTGGAGGTAGGCTAATCTAAAAAGCAGAAACAGTATAAAAGTTGTCCAAATCCTTCCCCCTTTAGTATCATTTTAGCACAAATAGAAAACACGTTTTAGCAGCCAAGTGTTCTGTGTGATTTTTCTTAGTTCCATATTGGGAGTTTTCAAGAAAGAATTTTGTGCAGATAAAATCATCACTGTCGGGCAGAAACCTTGTATCTCAATATTTTATCTTTTTATGTTTTTTTTTCATGAAAGAATCCTATGTTATACTTTGTTGTATGACAGTGTTGCGCAAAAGGGTCGGAAATAGCCGCAATCTCACATCGTATTGCGATGCTCACGTTGTGAGCTTAAAGATTTTTTTTGTTGTTTGAAGCATTTTCACCTATAAAGACATGCCCAAAATATGGATGCCCAGGTTTAAAGTGGTTAAATCTGTCTGTGGGTTTTATAAAGAAATGTAAAGTATAAACAAGCGCTTGTGACTAAATAATAACTACATTGGATAAATTTGAACACTCTTTTTTCCATTTCCTGAAAAGCCTCATAAAAAAGATGATAATGTTTTGAGAGATTGGTGAGAAACGAAATGTTTTCCATGCCACCTGCCTCACTGGACCTTTGGCAATTTGCATATCGTCAAAACAGATCTACTGACAATGAGGGGAACAGATGACGGGGGATTAGATACAGTTCAGCATTCAACACAATAGTTCCTACCAGGCTCAACAAAAAGCTCAGAGGCACCCGTCCATGGCAACTGCACACTAGACTTCCTGATGAGCCCCCGCCAAGTGCGTATATCCATTTTGCAAACCGGTTACGCAAAGACCCGCCCCACCCTGCCTCTGATTGGCCAGAGCTTGTTGCCTTGTCAACAACTTGGCAACGCCCCCTTCTGTGACGCACGCGGAACTGCCTGTTAAATAACTCCCAAACCCCTGAAGCACCAGATCTCTCCGTGGCGTGCACTGTTAAGTATTAGACTCCCAATACCAGTGCCATGGGATTGAATCCTGTTTCCACCACTGTTTATTTATCTCATCTAAAATGCGTTGCAAATACATTTCTTAGGGTTAGGTTTAGGCATAGTTTTTGGCGGACCACTCTGCCCACTTGGTGAGAACAGACTCAGACAGACCCCCCCCCCCTCAAACAGACCAGACCCCCCCCCCCAGGCAGTGACAGCGCAGAGCACTATTTTCCACCACGGAGGAAAGCCGGACAGTGCTGTCCTCCTGGAATGTGACGGTGGGGGCGAAGAAGTTCCGCATGCGTCACATAGGGGGCCGTTCGGCCAATCAGAGGCAGGCGGTGGCGGGTCTTTGTGTAACCGGTTTGCAAAATATATATACGCCCGGCGCCAAGTGGTGAGATTAGGCAACATCACTTCAGCCCCTCTGACCCTCAACATAGGAGAGCCTCAGGGCTGCATGCCGACTACTCTGTGCCGAGAACCACTGTACAATTGGCAAACTGTTAATAAAGTATTTAATCAATCAAACTCTCCTCAACTCCCTGTATACACACGACTGCGCGGCCACATTGATTGATTGATTGATTGAATACTTTAACAATTAGCAAAAAGTACAGTGGTACGATTATACAATGATGCTAAAAGGACGACACAATAAGCCCTGAAGGCTTGTTTCTATTGTGGTCCTATGTATTCAATTCATCAAGACAGCTCTAACTGCATCATCTGCCTACAGGGACTGCCTACGGGGAAGAGGTTAGATCACTGACACTATGGTGTCAGGAAAACAACCTTGCTCTCAGCGTCGTCGTCAACAAGACCAAGGAGCTGATCATGGACTGCAGGACGCAAGACAAGAGGGCCAGTGAGTTCAAGATCCTCAGCGCACACATCGTTGAGGACCTCAACGTTGAGGTGCCACACACACACCACACGCGTGGTGAAAAAGGCTCAGCAACGCAAGCCTCTGCCGCTGGAAGAAATTCTGTGTGAACACCTGCATCCTCACGTTGTTCTAAAGCAGCACCATGGAGAGTGTCCTGATTAGCCAGACCGGAATCATGGTGCGATTACGGTGAAACTTTTCACACACATTCTCACTATAGACCAAGGAAGAAATGTCTGGCTAATTTCTTCAAATTGGCCTCATGGTTGCGCTACAACAAGCTGATTCACCTTTTGGCCTATAACTATTGAACCGTCGGCAAATCCCTGTATAGGCCACGCCCATTTCCACTACTTCTACAGACTTTGTCCAAACCTCGCTCAAATTGATACACCTTATGTCTGTAGTCATGTGATCAAGATCTATCTGTCAGATGGTTCAGATTCTATTCCCACTGGATATAATTGGCTTTCAAAGTTTGCAGGAGCGGCCCGTTTAAAACAAACTGCCACAAATCCTGAACGCCTTGTCCGATTGATGGGAAACTTTGCACACACACTCCCAGTAGTCCAAGGAAGATCTGGCACACCAAATGTTTCAAATCGGCCTCACGGTGGCACTATAACATTCGCAACACAGCCATAGGTAGGTAGGCAACCCGGCCTGGTGGGGATCTGCGCTCTGTGGAGCGTACTTTTCTTGTTTACCCAATTTTGTAATTGTGTGATATGACAAGAAATTTATATCTGTATCCGAATCATCTAACCTTCTTGGACCCAAGTGAAATATCACATATTAACTGAAATCTACAAGAAACATATAAGTATCCTAAAATTTTTTTTTAAATGCCCTGAGAGAAACAGATTACAGTTTAAGCCAACATTTCTCAAATGTGTAATTGTGAAGTGTGGTTGTCTACACCGCAAACTATTCAGTGTTAATTTATCAATTTGTAACTTAGAGTGTACAAATGTAGCCAAATATATCAGTAAGGGTCCATTTTGATACATATTCTCTACACTCTCAGAGTTAAATTAAAACTCAGGATTTTGCAGAGCAGGGTCGCCCTACTCCTTGCTAAACTACAGAGACAGATGACTGTTTGGATAAGGACATCCCCACAGGGGCCTTGTGAGTCCCGATGACTAAAGAGAGCTGCCTCTGTCAGTGACACCTCACTTTCACTCACTTTAGCCAAAAAGACTGGCTTGTATAGCCCACAAATTCCTTTTAATTCAGGTAAAAGGCCCAAACCATGGAGGCTGGGGCCGCTCTGAGAGATAAGGGTCATCAGAGATTAAACCGTGGCACTTTAGCAGTGAATGGGGGTGGAAGGGGGGGGGGGGGTGGCGAGGCAGCGGTGGAGCACAACAAACTACTCAGCCACCCACAAAACATTCCAGCCCCCTTCTCAGCTGCAATCCAGTAATGGATACTTCCTCGGCTCCTCGATTGGTCAAAATGTTTTCATACAATAATTTAATTCAGAAACACTTTTACAAAGCAGGAGTAATCAATTTTAATTAGTTGATTTTTTTTTTCATTCGCATAAAATTTAATGTACTGCCATCGATCTCCTTTGTTCTTTAATGCAGTGCCTCTTTCCTGTAATTCGAAGCTTTTTTTTTCTTCTTTCTTTTACAGTCAATGATGACATTCGGTGACAAGCAGCTCCATGTGCCCGTTAGTACTGGGAAAGAGCATTACCAGACACGGCGCACTTGCAGTGCAACTTCAATTCAGTAGAATGCACCTAAAAATGCCTTCATAATGTGTAGGAATTCAGATTCATTATTATTAACCACTTTAACGCTGGCATCGCAATTTTTGGGCATGTTAATATCGATTTTTTTTAATAAATAAATACAAGAATTTGAAAAAAATAAGAAAAACATTTTTTGAAAGTTTTTGTGGCTAGGTGATTAACACAAAGATTTACTCTAAAATCAGATGACACTGTTTGATGATACAGTAGCCTAAGTGATATACAATACAATAACTTGTAAACAATACTGTTTAAACTTAAACAGTAAGTTTAAACAGTTTGTAACATACATGATTGAATGAAAAATGTTATGAAAAAGTAACTAAAACTTACATATTTTAGAGAAATTTGAGGATGAAAACAATTGAATAACAATCACATTTTTGTACAAAATACATATTGCAATTTGGACAAAAACGTACGTAGATAAAGGAAAAATGTGTTAAAGTGCCTCTCAGTTTACATTCTGGAAAAACAATCTAACCAGGATGGCTAGTTTAGACTTAAGAAAAACATCAATATTGCAGGAACAATATGAGCTTTTAGCCTCAGTGAAGTAATTCATATGGATTAGTTCTTTTCCAAGTACTTTCGTGAACTGAAAAGAAAACCAAAAACCAGTAATACTCTGAACGACATGTAAACAAAGCACAAAGGCATTCTTGGAGCTGCCATCGCTCAGTAACGTGTCCTTCATATCATCAAGTCTCCCCTGGCCTTTCACAACCAATTACTTGATTGAGGCAAAATGCAAGCGGCACCAGTAGCGAACAACGTGGAGCTTGTGTCCAGACGACGCACCACAGAAGTTCTGTTGTGGTGACAGGAGAAGAGCCGCCTTCGTCTCAAGCAACTTACAGTGACAAGCCTATCCCTCTACGTTAAGCCACACCACTCCTCTCAGTGCAACACCCACTCACAAACATACACACTCACGTGCGTGCCCCCCCCCCCACACACACACACACACACACACACCCACACACACACACACACACACACACACACACACACACACACACACACACACACACACACACACACACACACACACACACACACACACACACACACACACACACACACACACACACACACACACACACACACACACACACACACACACACACACTTGCAGGAAGCCACGGCAATAGGCAAATGACTGAGAGCTTGCAGGGCCAAAGACGCAGCAAGCTGGCATCAGTTTGGAGTGCAGTCATCCCTGTCTGCCAAGATGTCTAATCAAGCTACAATGGAGAGGCCAGTGACAATAGGGAGAGGTGTTCCTTCTATTGATCAAATGATTCCTTCTCGAGTGCACTGTGACACAGGATGAGAGGATGCCCACAACGACAAGCCAGACAGATTGTGACATTCCGGTGACATTATAATCTCGCGTCAACCCCTCGCCAGTCAATAGCCTCAATGCGCTAATCGTGCGTCTTGGATCAACAATTTCATGGTCTTCAAAGGGGGGTTAGGAATTGGTAGCATGACCCCTCCACAAGGGGTGAAAAACCCCTCTTTCCTCAGTGAGTGCCACAGAGAGAGGGAGAGAGAGAGAGAGAGAGAGAGAGAGAGAGAGAGAGAAAGAGAGAGAAGAATGTTGGTGAGAATGGCTAGGCATTTTAAGGCCTGGGCAGTGCCAAAGAAGATTAACATCGCCATCTACTGGTCAGGAGGTGGTAGGGTGGCGAAGCGGAGATGGGGAAGATGGAAAAAGCCTGACAGCTAAGCCAGGCACTCTGCCTCACACTGAGACCTGTCAGAAACATTTAGACACAGTTGCCAAGACAATGGGCCACACATCTACAGTGGGGGATAAGGCAGTCTGAAATCACCGTAACAGTAAGGGGGGGGGACTTAAGACAGTAGACCTCCTCTCAGTTTTAGTCAGAGGTATCAGGCAAAGTCTGTTTCCAATCAGCACAAGTGACAGAAAAATATTGGCTTTTTTTTTTCTTCTGGGGCCTCCAACTGCCAGTGAGGATGACGTGTCTCATGTCAAGCCTAGGATTACGACAGGGGTTCCCAAACGTTTCCATGCCAAGGACCCTCAAATAGCCATAGCCTCTGGCTGCGGCCCTCCTGTTGCAAAACGGCTTCAAATAAATAAATAAAAAGGCCGATCTACAAAGAGCTTGTAGATTTCTTTTTTGCTATTTTTGAATACTTTTGAAGAGTTTTGACAATAATCACAAGTCCGAAATGGAACATGTGACAAACTGGTTTTACTGAATTGTATTTTACTTGAAATTAAAAATATATATATTTTTCTCTCTTCATCCCATCGTCTGGGAACGTCATTAGGATCAAACATGAAGTCCTTCTCTCTCAAACCTGATTTGGGGCGTCATTAAAATATTACATTTAATCAAACCTAACTTGATAAATAAGGTTTTCTTTTATTCCAACTGAGCCGGATTTGAATGTAGGGAAATGTGGAGATTAACCCATTCAATCCGGGAAAGCCATTTTGGATTTCTTTGGCTATTAAAAAATAGCAGATATACAAGCTCATAGCGCATGCAAATCTTTGAATATATGTATTTTTAAAGCGAACATTTGTAACTCAAATCTTTGCTTCTGGGGGTCCCTGGAACAAAATATTTTGAGATGGGGGGGAGTCCGTGGACAAATACATATAATTTTGGGTGGTCCTTCACATGAAAAAGTTTGAGAACCACTGATATATATAGCAACATAAGTAAAGAAAACAAAAACAAAACTGTTAGGATTTAGAAGACATTTTGTATAATCCCCAGAAGCAAAGATTTGAGTTAAAAAAATCGTTTAAAAAAATATATATATTCAAAGATTTGCAAACATTTTCACGATTTTTCAAAAGAAATTGCAGATCTACAAGCTCGTATGAGCAATTTTTGAATAGCCCAAAGTATAAAATAATGGTTATAGCAAACAAAAATATCTAAAATGACACATGTATATGCATTCCCGGATTGAATGGGTTAAAATTTTTGACGCTCCTTTTTTCTGTACCTGGATCACCTTTTCCATCGAGTTCAACCATATTTTTCAGGTTTTACAACATACTTAACAAAACAATGCACTCACTGTGAAGAACGTGTATGCTACGGTGCTGTCAACCAACTATTTTCACTGCAGCCATAGGCTATAAATCAGAACTATCATATCGTTGCTGTCGGGCAGAAACATCTTATCACCATATTTTAACTTTTTTGTGTTTTTTCGTGAAATGAATGCCAGACTTGATCATACTACAGCATCACACAAAACTAAAAGCATCAAAAGTAGCAGATCCACAAGCTCAAAATGCGGCGTGACGCAACACGTTTGAGCTTGTAGATCTGTTATACTTTTGCTACTTTTGAATTTGAGTCCTGAAAAGTAACAGTTTTGGACATACGAGGCTGAGAGGTTTCCACCCGACAGAGACTATTTTTTAGCTGTGTTATAAATCAAATGAATTAGGTTCTATCTCTTTTTTTCTACAATATATCCATTAGTACTATATTGTACTATTCCTCTTGTGAGTGCCAAAAACTACACAGCCTGGATCTACGCCTCTGAAACAGTAATATTATGTACATAATATATATATATATATATATATACACGGTACATAGTCTTCATACTCTGTTTGACCTTAACAAAGCATTAAAAGATGAACAGGAAATAACAAAGCCATGATCATAACGACATGCTGTGTGTGTTGCCACTACAGTACATGGCGTCCATATGCGTCTTGACTGTGCAGCAGTCAAAGCCACAGGGCAAAGTTCAGCATGATGTTAACGCTAAAACAGTGACTCTCAACCCTTTTCACGTGTCATTTTTAGATTTCTTTGGCTATTCAGCTTTTTTTCTTTTTTCGTGAAAATGTGTGCAAATCTTTGAATTCATATACATAAAATAATTAAAGCAATCTTTGCTTCTGGGGATTCTACAAATGTCTTCTAAATTCTAACAGTTAAAATATATATATATGTTGCTATATCAGTGGTTCTGAAACTTTTTCATGTCAAGAACCTCCCAAAATGATATGTATTTGGTCGCGGACCCCGCCCATCTAAAAATATTTCGTTCCAGGGACCCCCTGAACGAAATTTTTAACTCTAGATCTACAAGCTCGTAGTGCCGCACTATGAGCTTGTATATCTGCTATTTTTTTAATAGCCCAAAGTATAAAATAATGGTTTAAGTGGTTACACACAGATGCTTTCCTGGTTTGAATGGGTCCTCCAGTTTGATATGCATTAGGCCACACAGACCCATATTTGATACAAAATGTCAATTTCACTCCGAGTGTGAGTGTACACTCTCAGAGTTACAGACCCGTAAGCATCCGTTTGTCACACAACTATCAATCATCTAGCTGGGGACCCCCTTGGAACCACCTCAAGGACCCCCGGGGGTCCCCGGACTCCACGTTGAGCATCACGTGCTGTTGAGAGTTGCATGTTTAGGTTTATTTATTTATTTTCTTACCGAGGCTCCTCCAACAACAGAATGAAGAGCACAGGCAGGCGTCCCATGGCGAGCCACTGTAATGTCACACAGGGTGGCGTGTTACAGCAAAGGGGCTGAGTTGGCAAGCCGCTCAGCAGCAGACGCGCACCTGTTCTGACATTCTCTGTCGACCTTGACACAGAAAACACATGACAATGCCACTCTCTGCATTTCAAAAACGCACAGAGGGGCGTTCGACAAAGCCCCTCAACTTCTCCTTTTCTTCTTGCCCTCCTCTCCCCTGATACCTAAAACCACTTTCCACAGCATGCATGGTGGGAGGGGGATAAAATGTATGACATAATATGATAGGAATAGCCAGGGATGGACGGGAGACAAGTCACATAGTGATAATAATAAATGAGGAAAAGAGTGATGGGGCGGGTCATATTTAGATTTGGGTGGGGATGGGGGGGGGGGCAAGGAGGATGTGCAGTATTGCCGTTGACTTACAGGCCACTGACATCTTATCCCTAAGTTATACTCCGTTCCTAGGACGGTGTCCGCCGCATCAACGGCAGATCTACAAGCTCACAACACCGTTGTACGAGCAAGTATGAATCCGGTTTTACTGAGCGGCAAGTTGAAAGGTTCACTTGCTCTTTTGTGTCTGCAGAACTCTGCACACAGCAAAATCCTACGTGTCAATTTTACTCAGAGAGTGTAAAAATTGACCTGTAAGGGTGCACCGTCTCCCGCTACTCCCTTCCTGTACATGTTCAATACAAAGCCGCTCCGTGTCCGTCCATCAGCTATTTTAATCAAAGCGTGTCGGGCTTAAGACAGATGCCAGGAGAGCTGCAAAAGGAAAACAAATGCAGTCTTCCTGTCAATCAATCCATTAACAAGAGGACGACAGCCTTGGCGTTCGTGCCAGGAAGGGGAGCCAGTCCAGGTGTTGGATAATTGCCGGTTGTGCCAGTGGCTTGAGCAATGACTACTTTTTATTGTGCCAGCCTCTGTTTCACTGCTGGTCTACACTTGTGCCCCACCTTAATGATAGCTGTTAAAGCTACTCTTTCTGCTGCAGACTGCCTGCGGACACAAAGAACTTGGCAAGGGTTTCTCCCCCATGCTGACTGTAGTGGACTGTGGATGAGGGTATAGATGTCCTATTATTTTCTCTTCCCAGTGCAGCTCAAGGTGCAAGAGGAGGGTGCAGTTCAAGAAGAATCAGTAAAAAAAAGTGTCCTTGACAAGACGCATCCACACCCTGGAACGTGTGTTTAAAAAAGCAAGCCCATGCATTGTCTGTCTGGCATACAGTATTACACAAAGATCAGATATAGCCATGTGCCAGAAATGCCTCAAGTCGTTCTTTCTGTCAGGACACACTCCTTCAGGAGCAGGTGAGGAAGGCGTCATTCCAACAAGAAGAGGTAAACCGAGGCCTAAAGCTTCCTTTAGGCCTTGCCAGATATAACAGATTTTCAAACAAACAAGTGGGTTGGGAAAATCTGTTCTTTTCGGCAAGCGACACCATCGTACCACAGAGAACAAGTTAGGCCCATACCGGATTTGTACTTGGTTGCGTGGCAAAAATAGAAGATCTACAAGCTCACAACCCATTGCAGTGTAGATCGGCAATTTTCGGTGCACGACACCGGAGTGTAACTAAGTATAAATCACTCTGCAACTTTTCCACACAACTCAAGACAGGCTCAGAATACCTCACAGTGAGTGCACTACTCTATCACACTCCCAGCATCTACAGTATGACTAATTAAGGTACAGCATTTTAGCTTGAGTACTCTATTTAGTAGGATTTTAAGATGAATGATCGCTGTTTCTATGTTCTTAGTCACTTTCATTGAGGCCCAGTGAGTAGCCCACTATCTCTTTTTTTCCTGATTCCCATGATAAAGCCACAATCACAGGGCGCCACACACAGAGAAACCCTGAAATCCCATTAGCGTTTTGCTGTCATTATTTTTCATCAAACGCAGAAAACTGACGCGTATTAATTAATATCCATTACTCGTTTTTTTTCCTTTTCACCCCTCTAGGAGAAAAGACATTGGGGGGGGAAAAGAAGCAATTAGCTTAACAAAATAATAAAAAAAAATGTTTCAGAAATCCCTGATAAATGTCCTGTAAGGTCCCGTCTAAATGTAAGAAGTGTAATACATTCTTGCTGTCATATTCCATTAAACTGCTATTACAGTCTTGATAGAACTATTAGTCACTACATTATTAATAACATTAATGTATTTACGTTTTTGGTGTACAAGCCTGCTTTCATGCAATAATTTATGAACCCGTCTTCAGATATGTTATAATGTTCTCCATCTAGGCTCTTTTGTGTTTATTATTGATTGTGAAAACAGTCAGAATTCCAAGTTATCCCCTCCATGCCCCCAACCCCCTTTGTCTTAATGTATTGGAGTGGGCTGTTTGCATTAAAGGACTGAAATAAAGTGCATTTACATCTGAAGCATAACTTCATAATTTACATTCCAACATTTATTAGAGGTGACAAACGAGCATTTGGTCCACTCATGCTTTTCCACAATGCAGCACTCATTCAATCCATATAAATTACAGCTCGGGTAGTGAGTGCAAGTGCAAATTATTTTATTATATTTATGCATGTATGACTCTATAGGGGGTTACCAGTGCAAACAGGGAGTTACTAGATTAGGCCGACTGTGGCTAACAAAGCAGCTGTGAAGTAATATGACATAAGGGATTGGACCAATCAAATTTCAAATTTATTTTCAATGTTTGAACCTAATTAAAATATGTACAATACAGATCCTAGTGGATTTTTATTTTTATTTTGATATAGTATTTGTTTGTGATAAGAATTATTGGGCTTGCACATGCCATGCACATTGACTACAAAGCCATGCACATTGACTACATGAACAGTAAGGCTGAAGATAATTCCATGATAGCTAGGTTATACAGGATAATTCTGCATACATAGCTGTTAAGCGTTATTGTGCTTATCCGTATCCTTAGCTAGTCCTAATATTATTTCATTAAAAGCCACTAGCCTAAAAGGCAATTTTATATTGCATAATTAGACGGGGCAGAATTTTCAGAAGAGTACTGTAGTTACAAATACACTGAGGGGATCCCGGCATTTAAACAAATATCTGGCGCTGCAGGGGAGCTGGCAGACAAATTAACAGCTAATAACTTAGTGGGAAGCAAGATATAAAGAATAATAACGTTCCCCTAAGTGTCAATTACTAATAATTTTGTTCTTTGAGGTTCCACACGTCTGAAAACAAGATGGGCAAAAGAGAACCAGAAAAAAGAACACAGTATTCCTCTTTTCCCACAACTCTACATGTCAAAACGATGTCTTTTTATACAACTGATAGATTATTTTCTCGGAGAGAAGAGAACGTGGCTTGAGCAGGAGGCTCACGAGGATGGTCTGTGCAAGGCCTCACCTGCTACTGATGACACTCCTGCTCATTAAATGCCTAAATTGTAATTAAAATCAGAGGATATATATATATATATATATATATATATATATATATATACAGACATACATACAGTATATACGGTATATATACACTGTACACAATCACACACACATAAAGATGCTGACAAATCAAAGGACCTCAGTACCTGAATTACCATAGTCATTTACTTATTAAAGCCAGGATGCTTCCTGTCAATCAAGAGCCATCACATCCCCCCATTTGCGGCGGAAAGCCAGCGTAATTGCTTCTCATACTAATCAACACAACTTGTGTAATTATGCCTTGAAAGTGACATTGGAGGCTGAGAGCGATGTGAGCAGTCCTGACAGCGGAGACATCTCAGATTCATCGGGAGATTTCCATGTCTCGCTTGTTGAGGAGACAAGCCACTCTCAGACCCAGTTACCCGCTCCTGCAGTTTACGTCCGTAAACACAAAGAAAAGACAATAAATCAAGCCAGAGTAATTACAAAGTGGGAATAGTGAGTAAAAAAGGAAGCTCGGCTCAATAAGGCTTCTTTCCCAAGTATATTGAGGTAAGAATGACTGCACTGTAATTAAACTGGTGTCGTATTTCTATCATTCCTTAAGTAAACATATTATGACAGTTCACTAAATTGTGGGAGAATAGGAAATTACAGCTCGGTTGCCATGCAGTTCACATTAATGTACTTGCCGAGATAAAAATCCCTGCAGATAAAGTCCTAAGTATTCATTAAAGTTCATTGAATTCTGCGTAATCACAGACTTCAAGCATGTCTCCAACATGAACTTTCTTTAAAAGTAGCAGAGGCATTCTTTCTGCGCATTAGAAGACTCTATCCAAACCAAATTCCCAGGCAGCATCTGTCACTAGTCACACTGTGGTTAACCGAGGAAGGTCAGGGTGAGGTCAAAACTACTACAACAAATCAACACCCAAGGTCTGCAATATGAGACACTATCTATACATACGTGCATTATTGACACGTCCTGGTGACAGCTAAGTATTTGGATCCCATGGCAACTGGTGGGTGTTTCAGTAAAAGATGTGATTTACCAAGTTTAGGGAACAAGCTAAAAGCAGTAAAGCACTGTTGCGAAAGGGCTCAACACTGCCTCAAAGGAGCTGTCAAACACAGATCTAGTCCGGCTACAGCACATGAGGCAGAAACCACAAAATAATAAAAATTTGGGTTGGACTCATCTCTGCTCATCATTTTCAAAGAGCTGGGTGGAACCATCAGGAAAAAAAAGTCACCAACATCAAAAGGAATTCTGGCATGTGAGGAGAAGAGAAAAAAAAGCATGTTTTCATCTACAAACAGAAATGAATACGAAAGAGATTTATGGACCATAAAAAAGTTCAAACGATAAAAAAGCAAAACTCCTTGTGTGTGTGTCATGCGTAACTCATGACCTCCAAGTTTTTGCACATGTTGAAGACCAAGTCGAGAAACGCTGTTTTGTGGCCAAACGATGAGGAAAACCAAAACACTTACAGTCAGAGAAAATAGAGGCTTTTACAGGAAAAGCATGTCTGATTCACTCCCTTCCGCGCTCTAACTCTAATGAGTCAAAAAGTGTGACCTGCACTTAAACAAGAAGTCAAGGCTGGAAGCTGTAAACTCATTTTCCCCGCCCAAGCCAGCAAACGTCGGCAGGACCTGGGAGATGTGCTCCAAGCACGCACGATAAATCTGACGTGAAATCATAATCATAAAAGCAATTAGCTGACCCTGCGCCACTCGTCCTTGGACATGACAGTGAGAATTCATACGGAGTCCTCTAAGGAGGCGAGTTGCCGGGTTGGGCGAGGAGGCGAAAAAGTGCAACACAGCAACAATAAAATGGAAGGACCTTCTTGTATCATTAACTACTGAAACAAACACAGCTCACGTCGTGCGACAAAGCGACACACTGAGAAACAACAACAGAAGTGTTGCTTACGCATCTCCCAAAGAGAAAAGGCTCCACAACAGGCCGCGCTTGACGATAGAATGTGGTAAAAGAAGTTTATGTCTTAATCTATAGGCCTGCTTTAGGAAGGTCAGTGGGGGGGAAAAGGAAGATGTCATTTTGCCAACCTAATAGCTCACAGAGCCATGTGCTGGTCTACACACTCTAATGTTCACATAATTGAAAATGTATCAATCTGCAGTTATAAATATATATATAATTCAAAGCACTGCTGCCTGTATAGGCAGCTTTCCTTTCTAGCTCTGTACAGCATATGATGTAGGTATAGGTTTACACAGTAAACCATATGTGAATCTATTCACCTGGTAACGGCAGGAACAGATTGATCTGACTTTTCCCTTTCAAAGTTAGTATTGAAGACGTCTCACGACGCGACGCAACACACACAGACACACACACACACACACACACACACACACACACACACACACACACCATCACTCCCTACCTAGTAATTACAGCAAGGCCGAACTAGTGGCTGCCACCTAGTGACCGTCTTCTCCAATAATCATGAAATATCTCTATGGCTCGCGCCCCCACTCCAACCATAACTCTCCTTTACTGCGGACAGCTCCAATAAAGGATTACAATTACAATTAAAGTAATGAGCAAAGACGGGGAAAAAAAGGAAAATCTCAGGGAAGGTTCCCTTGACTAACTAAATGGCAGCCTAGTTTCTTGACAGAATGAAGCTACCCAACCAGACTCATTACGGGCTACCATTTCTTATTCTGCCCAAGTAATTAATTTGGAGCGTGTTGAAACCAGGAGTCCTCAAAAACCAAAATAATATTCTTAGAAGTGATGTATGTGAAATGAATGTCAACATGAATATGTAGTAAGAGATCAACTTACTCCGTTTTTTCAGGCGGGGATCTTTTTTTTTCTTGAAAAGATACTAAGACTGAAACGACAGAAAGAGTCTTGCTCAAGCTACACAAGCCAAAGTATTTTGTATTATGAGGTCCCCGAAGTAACCCAAGCCCAGTCGTTTAGAAATGATATATGCAGTGTGTGTGTGTATGCGCATATATATATATATATATATATATATATATATATATATATATATATATATATATATATATATATATATATATATATATATATATATATATATATATATATAATGTTAAAGAACCCGAGTTTGTATATAAAAATGACTCCCATGGGGGGACCGTCTGACTTCCTATCAATATTGTGTTACATTTGCCTTACACCCACGCAAAAGAGGGAAAAAAATATCTCTTTTCAAAGCTAACATGTGAGCAACATCTGTCGGCCTGGGACTCAAGGGATGTGAGAGAACAGACGTTGGGGAGTAAGAGGTAAAATGAGGAGAAAAAGAGCTACAGAGCCAAAGGGGGGCAGCAGCAGCAGAGGGTTAGGCAACCCGTCCAATGCACCTACTGTATGCCACTGGCTGTACTGTTAATGTTGGCATGGCCTCAACCAACAAGACATCACCCCCCCACCCCCTCCCCTGCACTTTATACACCACCTTTTCCCTCTCCCTCTCTCCATAGTGCAATGGCGAAAGCAGAGAGAGAGGCTACGGAAATTCGGAGACTGCTGAGCCAAAACAGATCACTTCAAAGCGCCTTATTTAACGCTTGCTAAATTTTTCATCACAGTCGCTTAATATCCTGGGGAAGGGGAGCTTTTGAAGTTGCTGTGAGACCGGGGATGTTCTTCTAGCGACTCTTTTCCCCCTCCCATTACCTCCCGCCCCTCTGCTCCACCAAAACCCCCAACCCTAAACACACACACACACATACTGTACACACAGAGTACACAGAGTGCAAACTACACTGATGCACTTCTACACATAAACCCATGCACTAGCTTCCGACATGGACAAATGCAACCTTTTTTTTCACCTGGTCGATATTTCAGTGCACTGAGAGTAAAAGGGGCGGCTCAATTCTGCCAGGGGTGCCCTGTCAAATTAGAATTTGGCGGGGTGCTGCAGACCCACACATCATGTAGCCACGCGATCGCACAACTCAGTATGCAACACAGACAATCTGGTTCTCATTTAACAGCAGAGGGTTATGCCTCTTATGCAGAATGTTCAGGGCTAAAATTAGGGACAAATTGACTCAGGAAACTCACCACTGTGAAATTATTGGGCCCGATATTAGCACACAGTTGAGTTTTGAAGCCTGTGTGCCTCATGTTGAGTTTGAGCTGTCTTACCCCAATCAGGCCTCGTCTTTATTTGTGCAACAAATTTTTTTCCCCTCAAATATCATTAAAGCATTGACACTGAGAAGGAGATAAAGACAAAGCGATTGGTACTGGAGAGCTTAAGGTGAATTGGTGGGGGGTACCAGGATGGAGGCTGAGGCGGTGACGTGGCACCGAGAAGGATCACAGAGATTAGGGCACCGGCAAGACAGAGGGAGGGGTAATGGAGATGGCAGTGATGAGTGGTGGCGGGTGGGGGGGTAGATGCAATGTAAAAGGGTAGAGGGTGAGGAGAGAAAGCAGCCCTGGAGGCAACAGCAGTGGCTGGTAGGGACTGGTACATCAGTCAACCAAGGAGCATTCGACATCACAAGCAGTCTCACGTTTCCTCTCTTACTGCACGTCCAACTCTGCCCCTCTTGACCTCACGGGGGCAGTCGAGGTAGAGATGGCAGTGTGGGCCCCCAGAGCAGGGCCGGCTTGCCACCAAGGACAGGCCACGCTGTGCGGTGAGCCTGGGTCTGCTGATCAGCGCGAGGTGAGTCAGAACCTGTTAAGATGACTGGTGTCCCCAGCCTGACACATAGACGCGCCTGACGCACACGCACGCGCAAGTGCCCGCGTGTTTGTGCACATAAATGTTATGCAAACGCATGCCCTCACACGCACACACACACACACACACACACTCTCTCTCTCTCTTCCACGCTCCTCTCGCCAACCCCTGCCAGCAGTCCCTTTCCTCTCATCCAGATAAAATCCTTTCAGACACAAATTTCAATTATTCACCTCATCCAAATAATGCCAAGTGACAAGAATTATCCCTACTGTAATAATCCACTTAACTGGGAAAGAGCAGCTCATCAAAAAGAGAAAGGAGAAATAAAGGGGAAGGAGGTGGGAGAGTGGAGGGGGACTTGTCAGCCGGTCTGGAATCAGGACCTTCATAACAAGAATTTCTTCCCCTTTTTGAGGAGGCAGTCTTGAAGCGCACTGGGATGATGAAATTGAAGTAAATTGAAAGAAAGCCTCGGAGAATGCTCCCACAATCAATAGCCCCAGGATTAAATTAGCCTTGGCATGAAGGGATGATGGGGGGAGAGTGAGGAGTGAATGGTGCTGAATGACATTGAGACATGTACGTAAGCGGAATAATACACGGTAAAAATCCTCAGTGTTAATTCATCCATTTGTAAATCTGAGCGTGTACAAATGTAACCAAACGCACCCGCATTGTTCCATTTGGTCACATTTGTACACGCTACTTGTTAAATGAGCGCTGAGGAGTTTACCGTGTACGGCTCTCTCGGCTTTAACCTGGATCTTGTGACCGCACGCAGTGAAGATGACTCACCTGAAAATGTGTTGCGTTCCACTGAACAATAAGACATGCTTGGTTTACGCTCCTTGTCACCACATAAGACAGTGCATGTACTGTATTATGCACATTTTTCAAAAGGGATTACCGTTAACCAACTGTGTTAACTGACTCATACCAATAATCTGGCCTCTTTAAATGCACACTCACATACTACTTGTGTACTTGCGCAGTCTGGGGCTCTGCAGGGCCATTTAATCTGAACAAAGAACAGTATATACTTTAAAATTATTCAAACAACTTTGGAAGCGCGGTGACAAAGACAGTTCAAACAGGTCTTTCTACAGTACAGTACATGTTATTTATTCTCCAAAGACAGGGGACATGAAGTAGCCCCTCATTAGATGGCTAGGAGACGTCAGTGTGGTGCCAAAGTGACTGCCAGATAATTGGAAGCCATATACACTTGATCTTAAAGGGAACTACAGTACAATCACACATCCAATCAGCCAAGGAAATAGAAAGTAGTTAATCGACAGCATGATTAGGAACTTCTAAAGTAACCCGATAACATGTAGTATATTGTCGCTGTCGGGTGGGAAACCTTGTATGTCCAAAACCATTACTTTTCAGGAAATGGAAAGCGGAACCTGTGTTCCACTGGATCCAATGTAGTTATTTAGTCACAAGCTGTTGTTGATGCCTTTTCATTGGTTAAATATTTATAAAACCCAAAGTAAAGACAGACTTAAACACTTTCACTTTCAAAATGTAAAAAAAAACAGGATCTACAAAAGCAGCATATATATATATATATAGATCTGATATTTGTTTTGCTACTTTTGTGAGACACTGAAGTAGAGCATTATATACATAAATATAAGCATACAAAAAAAAAAGTTTAAATATCGAGATACTAGGCTTCTGCCAGACAGCAACGATATACTGTATGCCATTGGTTTTGAACAGTTAAAAGTTATCGTCCCTATTTCTGAGAATAAAAATACATTTCCGAATTATGGTTATTAACATTACATGAAGAAGAATTTGTATGACTTTACCTATGGGCATATTTGAGTTCAGATAGTATTATCATCATCAGTAATGGGCCTTTATTAGAGGGACCTACAATGCTTGCTTCTGCAAGTCAGAACTGCATAGCCTGATCAATGGCGTCTAGCTCATTAGTTCTCAAAGTGGGGCCTGGGGAGCCCCAGGGGTCCTTGGGGGGGGGGGGGGGGGGGGGTACCAGGGGGTCCCCAGCAAAATGTGTTAATACACGTCACAATCATTTTAACCACTTATAACCATATTTTATACTAATCAAAAATAGCAGCTATGAGCTTGCAGATCTGCTATTTTTGAAAAATCTCTGGCACAAAATATTTTTCAGATGGGGGTCCGCAGCCAAATACACATCATTTTTGAGAACCACTGGTCTAGCTAAGCAGACTTGGCTGGGTTAGCAGGTGAAGCCTTACCAGTGCGTCTCTGGGGGGAGCCACTGTGTCATCTCCAGATGGAAGGCCCGGCTGAGGAGACAAACAAACAACTGCATGAGATCGCCATCTACTGGAGGCATGGAGGATGTGCTGGTCTTACTATTATGACAGCAGAGCCGTGTGAATTACATCCTGTAAATCAATACTTAGCATAACAAATCAAAAAACAGGGTGTTGTTGTTTTTTTTCCCCATCTAGATTTAAGTGCTATTAATGCTAATAACAATTATGTACAGTATATCTTTCTTCTGACATTTAATCTAACTAATAATGATATGCCTACTCAGTTGCACTACACGTCCAGTAGCATGGAGGTACAGTACAGAAACATTTCTAATAGCGTAGTCATTAAAAACCAATGATTCAAAGATAGAATTTAATACATTTGTTTCAAGTCAGCGTAGAGGGGAGAATATTGTCAAAGCAGACATAGTCTGTCACTGTGCTCAACATGTACTGTGAGGAACATAACTAATATTTTTGAACGATCAAATTCAAGATAGGTCACTGAATTATGCAGATGTTCATAATGTACAGTAACACTACTGGGTGTACAGCTAATAAATATGACAATGGAGGCCAGGGGCCAAACAACCGATGCTCCAGTGTAGGCTGAAAGCATTCTCATTTTCTCATGCACTGGTTGATGACTTATAAATATTGATTTGCTTACTGGTAATCTGACAGTGGAATGTCACGAATTGGGTTATATTAAAACACACACAGTGACATACCTGGCTTACACAATATGCCACTCATCTGGAGGTCAAGCCCACTAGATTCAATGTACCTGGCCTTGTAACCTTTTTATTCAGTGTTTTTAACTAGGTAGCCTCATTCTGAATGCAACATACAGTGACAACCAGTGGTGGAAAGTAACTAAGTACATTTACTCAAGTACTGTACTTAAGTACAATTTTGAGGTATTTTTTACTTTAGTGGAGTATTTCCAATTTTCAATACTTTTACTTCTACTGCACTACATCTCAGAGAATAATATTGTACTTTTTACTACAATTACTTGAGTTGAAAACATTAGTTGCTAGTTACTTTTTATTATTACAAAACATACATTAACCACCTTTTTAAACTTTGGCTATTTTAAAATAGCAGATCTACAAGCTCACAACGCGTCGCTTGTAGATCAAAAGATTTTAATACATTTTATACATAATAATACCTTGTGAAATGAGACATACTGCATAATGAGTACGTTCTTCTACATTTGGTACTTTAAGTATATTTTGAAGCCAATACTTTTACTTAAGTACATTCAGAATACCAGACTTCTACTTGTAACAGTGTATTTCTAAATTGTGTCATTGATAGTTTTACTCAAGTAAAAAATGTGAGTACTTCTTCCACCACTGGTTTTTAGCCTAATTCTGAATGCAACATGCAGTGACAACCAGAACACCACTGAGCTAACATATTAATGCATTATTCATGTAGCATCCAAACAATACGTTATTGGCTAGATGAGATCGGATGAGATGTATACATGGACCTTTGTGTCAGGTTCTAGAATTGTTGAGACAACACATGTGTTGACAGTAAAAAAAAATCCTCAGGATCATTATGGAGAGTGGACCCTGAACAGTGAACATGGTAACCTGCAGTATCATATGGGCAGGTCTGGGCAGGCAGTGGGCACCTCAATGTTAAATTGGCAATCTTTTTCCAGAATGTGAAAGAATAATGCATAAAAACATTTATGATATGCATGCTTTGGAAAATGGTCTGAAATAACCTTATTTTTCAAAGCATACATTTATAAGTTGAAGTTATAAAATCATGTGCATGATTTGAACATTTGACATTTTTAAGGTCTAATATTTTTAAACAGTTATTTTCAAATCCTCTGTTAATTTTTCCTTGTAACTCTGACACATGTAACCAAGTGGACCCCAAGGGCTGCCAACCCTCCTTGGTTCTGCAGTAGTTTCCTTGATTTCAACCACATCTCCTTGATTTGCTATCAAACTCCTAAATTCACCAGAACACAGGAAATTAGTCAAATTACTTCTACTATGTACACTCAGAGTTAGTTACATTATTAACACTCGTCATTTCAAAGTGTAAGAAGAGCACTGGCACGATCAGTGACTGCAGTTCAGGCAAGCAAGCTAACTCCGACCTTTCCTCTGAGTGATATAACGTCACAGCATGGGAATTACACCACTAACGTTACTTTTGGTAGCGGATATGTCTACGTTTACTAAACACTACTGATGTTGCACCCCCTGCACCTCCACCTGTCAACACCACAATACTGGACAACTTTTTTTAATGTGCTGCTGGCTAGCTTGCTAAACTTAGCTAAACAAGCTAACCTGTGTATTATTAGCTAGCAGATATCAACACATTACAAGCATTGTCGATCACTAGAATCGGGTGATCGTTTCAAGGAGACAACTTGTCCTCTGTGGTGGGGTGTGTGTGAAATGAAATGTCAAAGGAGCATAAATGTAGTGCTAGACCTTTGTTGGAGGCTCAGGTTGATCAGTGGATGCCATCTTTCTTGCTGAGTTCCTGGCCGCTCCAGATCTATTGCTTTTCCCTGACCTGAACTCATAGCTGAACTTAGACGATAAACAAACAAGACAGGACAGGTGACTTGTTTGTTTATTCGCCGAAAAAGTCTTTCAGTATAGAAGAATGAATGCTAAAGTAGAATATCACTCATTGCGTTTATACAAGTGCTTTTTAAACTTTTTGTTTTCAAGGCACACCAATGGACTATGCAGGTTCTCAACCTTTTCAGACTTGCGACCCCCTAAATAATCATATTTGAACTGGGGACCCCCACCCTGACAAGCACTTGGAATTGTAGGAGTTGAGGCATTACATTGTTTGACTCTGTTGGTTCCACAGACAAATATTGTGAAAATAGCAGATCTACAAGCTCACAAGGCCTCGCAATTTTTGCCCCTTTCTTATATTATTTGACAATTTGGCCTATGTTTGACCAGTTTTTATAGTATAGTTTGTTGATTACTTTTGATGCAGTAATGGCCTTTTTTCTTTTCTTTCTTTCTTTTTTAAGGTTTTTAAAAGGTCTTAAAAGACCTTAAATTGTCACTTCACTGTCATCTGGGGAACCCCCAAAAATCATTTGGGTCCCCCCCCAACAGGTTGAGAACCACTGGACTTATAACAGCACACCAGTGTACACCTTTTGAGAAGCACTGTTGGTCATTCATTCTAGTTTTAGTTGGCTAGAGCTGACGTACCAGAAAAAACTACATTTCCCATGATTCCATAGACCAGCCAGCGCTTCCGCATTCGAAATTGTCAAGAGTAAAAGCCATAACTCTATGGTTAAGGCTGTGGAGTCTTGCTTTATACATATCTTTAGCTTTTTGTCCACGTTATAGTAGGATGACAGAAGTTAAACCTTGTAAGGTGTGTAATTTCACACGACAAAAATCCTATGGATTGGTCGTGCCCTCTTTGGACCAGCTGAGGATAAAAGGTGAGTTAATTTAGGAAGGCTAACGTTGACGTTAGATGAAGAGATTGAGGTGAGGACTGCATGGGACTGGAGATCTTTTATTTTAAGGATAAATGTACGTAAACAGTTCACTTTATATGTGCACGAAACAGCCGTTCAGTTTTCATTGGTTTGTAATGCTTAATAGAGTTACAGCTAGTTTTAGTTTGTAGAACTTATCTTTTCGATGAGTTATTGCTCTTTATCAAAACCTCAATCCACCCTATGTTTAGCATGCTGCTATACAATTTAAGCTTTATCTATATGTTAAGTTAGTTCTTATATAGAAGTGTGATACTGCTATTGCTACATTTCCGTGTTCAGACTTGTTCAAACTCATACACATGCATCATGCAAGACCTCCCCACCTGTCCTGTTCATACCTAGAATGCTACTCACCAGGCGTGGCCCATACAAGACCTTTCATGATGAAGGCCTGTGGGCCTGTCCTGAAAAAACATCATATTCATCCATTACCTGAAATCCTATTTTTTAGAGCAGGGGTCTTCAACGTTTTTCAGGCCAAGGACCCCTGTTTTAGAGCAATTCTTGAGAACCATGACGTCCAAAATATGTCACTTTTTTTCTGTGTTCACTCACTGTAGTGTAAATAATTACTCATTGGGCTATAACTCTGAGCAGCAAATATATGGACTGAGGTTAAATACATTAACCAAACTGTGTGCTATAAAAATTGCTATCACGTGATTCAGTCATATTTTATCATCAATGTTCTTCCCACAGGATGTGAGTTCCTTGGTTTCAGCCCTGATGCCCCTGTTTCAGTTGTCCTTGAAGATGATGGGACGATAGTGGAGGATGACTCCTACTTTTTGTGTTTACCCAGAAACACGAAGTTCATGCTCTTGCAAAAACAAGAGTCTTGGTCGCCTGTTCGCAGAAGTAAGAAGAATGCCCATCTGTGTGACTTTGTGTGACCACATTTCTATATGCAGTGCTCTTTAAAAGTCTTATCCTTCCATTGTAGTCGATGGTGGTACTGCCTGGATGGCCAGAGATTCTATGCTTTTGGAGATGGACGGTGTGGACGGCTCTGAACCAGAGCATTGGCAGATACTGGCCCAGCAGCTGAAACAGGACCTCGCCAGTATCATCCTTATGTCAGAGGCAGACTTGCAGGTATCTGGTTCAGTGGTATATAACTAGTAACTACCACATTCAGACAACTTTAGGTTACATCATTTAATGGATATTCTTGGGCCGTACTATTTCAAAAAGCCAGGACAGCGAACATGAGGAGAAATGGGAATAAGTGGGCACTGGGCAGAGTGGAGTTGTGGCATGCAACACATGGGTGCAACCATGGCACCCCTAATAGATCACACCTATCCACTGCCACACAATCAGGGGCTGTGGTTATTGCTTTCCATACAGTATGATGGGAAGGATTGGCCTCATCATTCATCTGGGATTATCTCTGCTACAGTACATATACTGTACATGCATAACAAATAGATAGACCAAGCAATGATGCACAGCTGACCAGTGCAGAACATTGCAGTGCAGGGGAGAATCTGGAAAAGACTATAAGCTACATTCCTATTAGAAATGCTATCAGTCATAATGTGCCTACTGGGGTGATAATGGATCATTATCCATCATACAATTTTCCTGAATTCTATACATTTATTAAATAAAATACCTTAAGTGAAATAAATCTGTTAACAATAACAAGTGAATCGTCCAGTAATTATAACAGCAAGATAGTACTTCTAATTTATGTTCCAACCCCAGCCATCACCACAGTGTGTTATTACACTTTATGTACACCCTGGGTTGAAGTTATAGTGTTGTAACTTGTATTTATTTGACCAAAATCAAATCAAACCATGATCAGCTGCATGTTTGTATCACTTGTGTCTCCTTGCTGTTCCAGATCTTGGTTGAAAGATCTGTCCCTGAGCTGGCCTCTGAATTGGGCTTCCAGCAGAAGAAGGTCCAGATGCTTCAGGAGACCCTCCTGAGGGTATTGGACCGCAAAGAGGAGGAAAGACAGTCCAAGGAGCTGCTCGAGCTCTACCTCAGGGCTGTAGAGAGAGAAGATGGAGAACAGACAGAGCCCAGGCAGGATGGTAATAACTCTGTTACATACATACACAGTAAAATCCTGAGTGAATTCAAACTCAGTTACGCACCGAATGGGAAATTCTTGGCCGAAACCGAATACCGAATATAGGAAACAGTTGGCCTATGGAAGAGAAAGTTGTGAGCCTCTATAGAAATGCCTAGCATATTCTTGTAAATTTACTCCATGGCACTACTAGTTCCTGAAGAATGTATGGTAAACACGCCTGGATTTGATCACATAAGTCAGTTGCTTATTCTTAGTATCAGCTGAGTAACAAGGGCGTTACTATCTACTATCAGCTCCCAGTACTTACCTCATGTCTAGTTACCCAAGCCATGTTACTCATATGCCGAGTTGGCGGTGCCCAGGATCGAAACCAGAACCTTGTGATTCACTGGTGAGCAGCACTATACCGACTGAGCTAGGCAGCTACACTTCCCAGCATCTATTCGATCCCTTATACAAACTGTCTTCTTGGCAGCTGTGTGGGCCTATAATCAGTATGCTTCAAATTAGCACACCGGTGATGAGTTATTTTTATTTTAAGGTATGTGTTGTTGAACAAGCAACTCCAGTATTAATGAAAATACTGGAGTTGGAATCATGATTAGATTACTTGCCTTTACTTCTTTTATTTTATTCAAACATGGAATTTTGATCATTGCCATTGTGAAAGTAGAGCTCTGACACTAGGTGGAGCCATTGTTGCAAATGACACCGACTTCAGATACTATCATACTCTTATAAACTAGGAAATAAACACATTTTATTCCATACAGTGATGGATGGTGACATGGATGTTCCAGACGGGACAGAGGTGGACTCGGTGTCTGGATTTATGACTAGAACACTGATGGTGCTCAAGGGTAAAACAAGCCCGGAGACCAGACTCTCATCCGAGGAGCTGCAGGTAGTTCACGTTGATATACTGTCGCACTCACTGAATAATATGACAGTTTTTACCATTTAAACATTCTGGCTCAAACATATTATGCATCCATGTTCAAAATGTGCCCAATTTTCTATTTTATTTTGTCACTTTGATATTATAATTGCACTTGCCAGTGAGGGCAGGCTACACTGATGTGAGTTTCAAAGTAAGGCTGCCGCTGTACATGTCGTTATAGCCTGGGGACTGTGCCACTGTACTCTAGCTCTCTCCATAGTCTGCAGTCTGGTTCAAGAGGGAGAAAATTAACATACTGCGACATGGTCAAGCTGTTGATTTTGTCAGTAAATAGCAAAACAGCATGCACATTTGTTTTTTTGCCTTGAAGTACCCTATTAAATCAACAACAAGCTATTTAAAAGTTGCCTCATGCGCATAATACAACACTTCAGTAGTGAAATCATTTTCATTGTGTGATCTAAGGACAACTACTGTGGCTAATCGTGAAACAGTCCAATACATATATTTTCTGGGGTTTTCATATGGGGTTATCATTATTTTAGGTACTATTCATTTCCTGTTTCTTATATGTTCCTTTATCCATATAGTCCATGAGCCAGACAAGATTTCATTATCGAAAGAGTGGGCAAAACCATACCTATATTAAATTGTTCATAGGGTCAATACGAGTAAATAAATATATGACAACCTCTCCACTGGAGCAGCTTTTTCATGGTTATCACACATTTTGTTATTTTCCCCATACGTACATGACAGGTGAAAAAATGACAACATTTAAAAAAGAGTTATCATAATGAAACTTCCTGAGTTGATTACTTACATGAAGACAATGATTTATCGTATTACAAGTTTTCTGAAATTGTATATTTAAATATGCAAATTGGGCATTAGGAAAGTATGCCCGAATTTGCATAACTTTCCAGAATCAACATTGGAACATTGGACAAAGCCAGATAGAGACATTCTTATTTAATTTTGTTAAGATGTTGGAGTCGAAGGTTTTTAACGAGGGAATATTCAATATCTGGCTCAATTTTTGGGCTCTGGCTCATGGACTAAATGCTTAATTTGCATATTTAAATATACAATTTCAGAAAACTTGTAATACGATAAATCATTGTCTTCATGTAAGTAATCAACTGGGGAAGTTTCATTATGATAGCTATTTTTTAAATGTTGTAATTTTTTCACCTGTCATGTACGTATGGGGAAAATAACAAAATGTGTGATAACTATGAAAAAGCTGCTCCTGTGGAGAGGTTATCATATATTGATTTACTCGTATTGACCCTATGAACAATTTAATATAGGTTTGGTTTTGCCCACTCTTTCGATAATCATTGCTCAATTTTGGGGCTCTGGCTCATGGACTAATAGTGGCTAGCCCACTAAAACAAATCTAAAAACAATGTAACATCTGTCCTTAAGTGGGAAATAAAATGTAGTAATTGAATATTAAGGATAAGGATTCCAGTGAGAGCTATTTCTTAACTGTAAAAAGGCACAAGAAATTATTCTTTACAACCAGCAGCAAATGTGGGTCCTAAAACTAATTAACATCCTGATGAAAATCCTTTGGGAATTGAAATGTTTCCTAAAACTAATATCCCACACCCAAAAAAAGGAAAACTCTTAGATTGATTATGTCGACAGTTTTAAGTGGAATCACTGCACCCGTGCTGGACCACTAACCTCATCCACATTCCAGGTGTTCAGTATAAGACTCTGTCCTATCCATCTCCAGATGGTGGTGGCCAAGGGGCCTGCGGTCATGGCGCAGGTGCTGGGCTGGAACGCAGAGAAGACATCGGGGCTGCTCCAGGCCTGTGACGCTGAGCTGACCAGAAGGCTCCAGCAGGTTCAGGTTATGAACTCTCTTAACAGCCAAACACAGCTGGCCAGCAGCCAGCAGCAGCCAGAGGAAGAGAGTGCGGAGGATAGCCATGACACATCAGCCAAAGACAACGAGTAGGACAAGCCTTCATGTGAGCAGAGACTGATAAGTGTACACGATAACCTATTCTCCTCATCACGGGCAAATAAATGGGCTTTACACACTGTTTTAGGGATAATGTCCATAATGCTGGAATCCACGAATGCTGATGATGTCACCACTTACATCATACTAGCACAGTATCAAATTATTATGCCACTCACCTATGCAAACCACTTGAATTCTATCATCTCACAAAGGTGCAGAATAGCACAAGTATGATTTGCATAAGTCATGTTTATCTGGGTATGTTGGACTGAACCACTATTGTCCATTATGCGTCTTTATGTTAATGAAAATGTGATGCTGTGGGAAAATTGCCTTTAAAAAGATCCTTGGCAAACTTCTTTTCGTAATGGTTACTCACAGAAAGGTCAGGCAGTATGTTGCCACAATTTCTTAATAACTAAGATCGGTTTAGCTAAAAAGGTTGTTTTAGGTCAAAATGTTTTTTCCCTTCTTTTTAATTAGATTGAATGCAGCAAGCAGTTAAGTGACAGTACAACTTCCAGCTAATGAATACAATTGTTTGGTCCTGTTGCTGATAATATTGCCATTTCTATTTTAGATTTGGAGAAATTTAATGTAGCCAGAGTGACAGAGTTTTGTTTTAATTAAATAAAAGGCCAAAGCCCTCGATTCATCATGCCCTGGCCTATAACCTTTCCGCTGCTAAGCAATGAGATTCATTTGTTCTGATTACTGTCTTGAAAACTATAACCAAAACAAGTCTTGAATAGACAGTATAGTTTTCTGGTAACACAAAATTAATGTTTAGTAGATGTTAACTTTGCTGGTAGCTCTTACACTTTCATCTTAATTCAAATTGACCTCTTTACTCTTAGATGTATATTGGGATTATATTTAGAATCAGAGTTTAGGATAAAATGTCAAATTGTCTGTTAAAAAAACATTTCCTGGAGCGATGGTGGATGCCCCAAATCCCATTCCATCAATCTCCCAGCATGAGCACCAGTGTGGATGTCCACACACTCAATCCACAAAAAAATATCCCAATAATTTTGCTGGATGTAATTCGTTATATTTGTGCTTTTTGTGGACACCCAGACACACAGATACAGAGATTCCGTGAATTAATAGATATCTCAAAATGTTCAACTACAGAAGGGATTTTAAATGTATGAAATGTCTCAATCTTGTAGATTCAATATTCTATTGAAGCCATACTGTGTAACATTCATTTCAGTGGTCTTATTTTGTTGACACCTACTGGTAGCTCTTTATCATTACTGCGTTTTGAAGAAGGAATGGTAAAAGAAAATGCTCTAGGGTCCTCCTAACGCTCAAGGATATTTAGGAATGCAACAACAACGCATCATCATAAACTGTATTTATTAACGCTACAATACATAAATAATGTATTTATCTGTCTAAGTCAATGTGGTGCGAGTGTCGGGGGCTGACACTCGTTTAGAGAATTTGCCAAAACACTTATGTGGAGTGGCTGTGAAAAATATATGGCTTTAATAGAAACTATAACGATACATACATAATCTGAATACAGAAATCTCTGTGTGTGCATCTGTCTGTGACCTTTTTATGTCCAAATATGCAGATCCCGGAAAAGTTTGTGCATCATAGATGACTGACATCATAGACTGGCCTCTGACAGTACTCTGACAACAGATAGTAGTGCACTAGTTATTATTATACAATGTAATTGTGCAACCCTACATCTAGGCTCCTGAGTAGTGAGTAGTCCCCCCAGTTTAGTGTTTGTGCCAAACTGGATGTTGGCAGAGCACTACTGTGAAACGGAGTGTGGAAGGAAGGCCACAGGCAACATACGACTGACAGTGACCATTTTTTGTAATACACTGATAAGCCAGCACTTGTCAAACTTGACAAGTGTAGGGATGAGGCACTACACTTTTCCACTATAATTTTTTACAATTCAATAAACATAGAACATGTTTAGCTTTTTTTTTGACTGGTCAAAATGTTCATCTTGTTACTACGCTTAATTTTTTACTTTAGGCAGCATCTCTTCTCAGGGTGTTTGATACCGAAACCATTCAAACCCTTCCAACTACCAAATAATTTTGTATTTTATACTACAATCATGTACTATGCCAAGTTTAGTACGCTCTAGTAAGCTCTAGTACAAATTAACATTCAAGAATAAAGAGTTGGACAAGAAATGTTAAGTCACTTATAAGACACAAATACATGCTGCATTTATTATGGCTCATATAAATCACAGAGTATAGCAGCCTTACCCTGCGAGAGTTGTGATGTAAGACTGTACAAGGGCTGTCTGTCCATGTGACATAAAAGGACTTGCACTGCAGCCATTGTTTTTTGATTATTCTCTTTTTCTTCTTTCAGGGAAATTATCCTTTTGTGTTTTGGTGAGATTGCGATGTCACCACAGCCATGAACTTAACTTTTCATTAGGTCCAATGCACGAACCACTGTGTGTTATGTCAAACAGGCAGAGCCACTGACACGTTATTTTCAGGTTCACTGACGCTCTATACTGAACCTACTATGAATTCAATTGAATGCTTAATGCTACCGTTTCAACTCTACCCCCTCCCCTTCATGAAATCATTGTGTACGTGTGCATGAATTGTTTACACGGGAAGTTGTATAATGTTCTTGTACATATATATATATATTAAGTATTTTTCTATATTTCTATTTGTTTTAACAAGCGGTGGAGTGGGTTTGACAGCAATAAACTGGTCTGCATGCTACCCACAGTGCTGTAGTCGCTTATTTTTCCAGTGTTCGCACCATCCTCAGTCTGAGTGACACATAACATGGTTTCTAATGAGGGGAAGCTGGAGGATGCTTTCATGTGCTGAAGATGTTTCTAGGCAATAGATGACCCAACTTTTATTTTCACTTACACTGTAATGACCATGTACCACTTGTGTGTCTGGGAGCTCATTCTCTGTGTAGAATGGAAGGAAATATCTTAAAAGGAGCCTCTTGAGTTGCTTCCTGCCACGGGAAAATACACCATTAATAAAGGGGAGGCCTGTAATATTTCTGATACCATGAGCAACAGCATTATTGTCACTGTCCGACTTGTTATTGTCGGACCTTGTATCTCGATATTATAATTTTTTTTAATAGATCATTGGTCACACCCTATCTTATACTTTTTTTTATTTTTTAATAAAATAGCAAAATTATCCGATCTACAAGCTCAGAATGCCTGGTTGAGAGCTTGTGGATTTCAAAAGATCTGCAAAATCTTCGCCTATAATGACCTGACCAAAACAGGGATGTCAGGTTGAAAGTACCATTAAAAGGTATTAGAGCTTGCGACTAAATCTCATGAGACCCATATACAAATCTCCAATAGATCCATTGGATTTTTATTTTTTTGGAGGACATACGATTTTCATGACAGCGACAACGTTTCTTTGCACATGTCAAGTTCTCACTTGAGATGAATGACTGAACAGCGACGGTCACGTCGAGGCAGTGCATGCAGTCTTGTGGCTGCATGCACCTGCTTGCTAGACACGTACCAGAGATGATTTAATAGGCTTCATGGTGTGCGTAGTTCCTGTGGCATTAGGCTCCACCTAAGCTGACCACCAGAGGGTAATGCTCAATTTGTACTTTGTTGTACAGCGGTGTCACGTGCCGAAAATAGCAGATCTACAAGCTCACAACGCGTATGACAAAGTATAAATCAGGCTTAAAGGACCAGCAGGGGGATTTACAGAGCAGATGTTTTGCAACATCGACACATTTAGTGGAGACTACAAAGGTGTTGTCAGTGTGCAAGAGAAATTTTTTTAAAGTTTATTTCCTGTCCTGTCAAAAGATGTGCAGAAGTGGATAGTACATTTTGTTGCATTTATTTATAGATTGTTTTTTATGAAATAGTGTACAGGCACTCAAGTTATGCTTAGTTATGCAATCTGTTACCCCTATCTGGGACTTTGTGTATATTTGATGCACAACAAATTGATGTTAATTTATGTGGTCAGATTTATTTTGGGAAAACATGTTGAAGGAAGGCCATGTCATTTGGCTAAGTTGGAAATGTCAAGGCAATGGCACGCTATGTGTCAGTATGTAGCTGGCCTTCAGACCACAAAGCCTGTGCTGGGGCAAAATTGGGGTATTGTCTTTAAGACAAAACAGTTGAGTAAAAGTTGACTAAATGTGGTCCAAGAGAAGTTAATTTCAAGAAGAACTATAAATTCACAATACATCCTACATCTACATCAGGGGTAGAGTGGCCGGATGGGAACCGTGAGGTTCCCAGTTCAAACCCGGGCTCCCCCAGTGTTAGGGTCGAAGTGTCCTTGAGCAAGACGCTGAACCCCTAATTGCTCCCGATGAGCAGGTTGGTGCCTTGCATGGTTTCCTCCACCATCGGTGTATGAATGTGCACAATCTACATGTATGTAAAGCGCTTTGGATAAAAGTGCTATATAAATGCACCATTTACCATTTTTACCATTTACCATTGATTATAAATTAGACAAATGTGTGGCTTTCCGACAGCGACTCATTCCAACAGGTGCCTTTAATGGTAGCACTTTCCTGTACTTGGAGGTCACAGATAGAACAAATATTAGCACGCAAATGCAAGCGTGTCAAAGGAGAGGTACTTTCATGGGACTGAAGAACCCTATAAAGACTGTTTTGATAGAGAAGTAGTGGGTGAGTGCTGAGAACAAGCTGCATAATGTATGAAGGTTAAATGACTACTATTCCCCGCTTCTTCCACAGGAGAGACACAGGCAGTTGATTTGACTTTCAGACTTGCTGAATTTATTAAATATTTCTGCCAGGATATCAAAATGTTTCAAGTGTTTGTGTTTTTTGCTACTCCAGCCAGATTGAATAACCTTTAGAAAATGTTTTATTTTATTTTATTATTTTAATTACAATAACCATGTGTGTGACAAGTCATAAAGGTGCATTTTTATAGTCTAAAACTATCTTTTAATGGCCCACCGTTTTAATCATACTGGTTGAAATTAAATTAGCAAATTAAAGAGCTTGAATTCTGTCTTTAAGGTGCCATTTTAAACACCATATCTGTCCTGCAGAGGGAACGATGCCTTTCCTTCACTGTAGACATAATATAGTCACGCAATACAGTTATCTAAATTGAAAACATTGAAAATATGAACTATGGTGTTGTTAATAGGAAGACAGTTACTTTCCTTTTACATAATATACCATAAAATCGAGAGTGTAATTAACACTCTTTTGCTGTGTACTATGGTCAAAGTTCCACATACAGTAGTATGTCACATTGATACAGGCCAACAACAAATGAGCAGGACTTGCGACTTAGGTTCTAATGACTTTTGCGCTAGTGTACTTGATCTTCCATCCATTGTTTATCCCAGAAGGATCAGACCTGAATTTGACATGCACTTGGTAACTTCCGGTGTCAATTGTGCCTGGTGGTGATGATCCACAGAATGGCCCGTACTCTTGTCCTGCTGTCGAAATCTATAAGAAGAGAGGAAGAAATGGAAATCAAGTTGTTATACGTTTGACTTATTTGTGTATTGGCCGGCTGAAGTATGCAGCAGACCGCAAGGAAATATATCTCCGAGGAGGACGACACATAGTGACAGGCTGCCCCCACAAGCATGAGGAGGAATACATTGTTTATTCATCAGCCTCTGTCTGTGTCTCAAATTGGTTTGAGGTTCCCGAAGTCACGTGACTGACCTTCAAACTATCGTATGGACAGGGGACTTCAGGGTGACCCTCCACGTCAAATGGTGCCAGGAATTCTAGGAGCACTCTGTATCCCTCTGGTAGACGGATGGTGTGGTCACAGTGAGTCATGGGTGGGTAAGGACCTGGGTGGCCTGGACTGGTAAGCACCCCTGACAGCGTAGTCAACACCTGGTTCTGGCATGGCACTATATAAATTACAGCCAGGCATGGTTCAGTCAGACACTTTTTGCAATCTGTTGAATACAGATAAATGAGATGTTCTCATAACATCTACTGAAGTTAGAAGGTGACAATGATGTTTTGAGATTAAAAAGATTCGTTTTATTTGCCTTTAAGTGCATTGAAATATTTTCTGGCATCATCAAGGACGAGAATCATTTAGGTAGGCTTATTGCACCGGTAAGTACGCAGATGTTGTTAAAGACAACAATAAATGAATATGGCAAAGAGGCTGAGTTGCTGTAATTCATATAATTATGGAAATATCAAGGCAGATAATCGTTTTTGCCTATTCCTCACATGATTTGTTTTGTCACTCTTTCTTTTGCAAATAATAACCATTTAAAGCACAGCCACGCTTGTAATTGTGATTAATTACCAGGCATCAGTACGCTATTAGTGCTGCAAACAGGTATCAATTTTCACAGCCTTTTTTTGGGTCGCTTTTCCCATAGGAATCATCAGTAATTAACCTAGCCTTATATTGTTTGGCAGAGATCAACTACTTTATGCATTAGTATTCCTCTTCAGTCTGAAAATACTTAGCACAACCCGACAATGTTATAATGAAATCCAATCTCAAACACTGCCACAACTGTGTGCCCTATGCAGAAATGTCAACAAATTGCTTCTTATGGGTACGTTCTGCTGTATACAGAAAATGTAAAAAAGAAAATTAGAAGACCCTAAAAGCCTTTCTCCTATAGGGAGAAATAGGGGTTCATAATATATAGGAGCAAACAAAGCTCTATTCAGTACAGCCATCTCCCACCATACTCTCTGCTTCTATAGGCCTACCACAACTTTGTATTTGTATGTGTTTACCTTGCTGGATAAATCTGCTAAATGCCTAAATCGTAAATTGTACTTTCCATTTGATTACTTTGTTTAATACCACAGTGAGGATGTGCCAAAATGTCGCAATTTCATCGAGGAACAGAACTGAAATATCTCACTAGTGTATGCATTGAACAAGATGTCATTTCAATATGACAAATTACCCCATAACTCAATTTCTGTCCCTGATAACTGTGATTTGAGGTTCGGAGCAGCATTTTATCCAAGTAGAGGAGCGCCTCTGAATGATGGAAATCGACTTACAATTAATATCTGAGCACATAATTCTGGCTGCCACTCACTTAAGTGTTTGGACTGATGCTTGGACTGGTGTGCTTGGACTGATAACTGCAGTACTGCCATGACAGCTGAATTTACCATTGCAGGATCAATATAAAAGTCTATCTATTCCCACTCTTGGACTGACCTAGATGAAAATGCGTCTTAAGATTTTTTTTGTGTGTGGTCCTTACCAGTGCACGATCTGTTGTTGTCATGGAGAAGATATCCCAATTTGCACGAACAATAGTATCCACCGATATAATTGTGGCACATATGGTCACACACACTCTCCCCATCTGCTGTGGTCAGACACTCATTGATGTCTGTGAAAAAGGAGATCAAATGTTAATATTATACAGAAAATAATGACATGAATGGCCAAAAGGGCATTTTTTAAATCAATTACACTGTATGAAATGGTTAAAGTGAAGGATAAGGATGCCTTATAAATACGTTTAAAGTTCACACAAAATTATTATTATTTTCTCTATCTCTTGTTTTTGTTTAGTTTTTTCCATGAGGCTATCAGAGCCCTGAACATTATCAGAACAGAGAAAAACAAAACAAAGCTGCCAGGTCAAAAGTCTTCAATATGTAAACACCCTCTTTTTGCTGACAATAGAGCATAAACTGTTTTTATTCTCTTTCTTTTTGGGGAAAGAAAACCTGCACATTTTGTACTTTGCACATTTTCTTTTGCACTGTGTATATAATATACTAATATACTTTAGGCTTACGTTTCCTTTTTTGGGGGGTTTCCTGTATTGTATATTATACCCAGTATCATATCTTGTTATGTAGCCTACTGTAATGCCAGATACTTTATTGTCACATCACAGGTTTAAAGAAGTGGGTGAAAGTTTTTGTACTAGCTCCATCGTTCTTTGTTGTTTGCAGGAACAGAAAAAGAAAAGAAGAGGTGGGGGGAGGTTGGGGGGGAGAGAAAGGAGAAAAATAAATCAAACAGTAAAGAGAAACATGTCAAGGGTCGGCAAAAATATAATTATCTACCAATGTACACAGCATAATCCAGCTGGTACAGTATGTACATGAGGTTAGACACAAGGTTGTTATTTAATTAGCACAGTCGGCAGGGCATGCTGCTTGCACTTGTATGAGCAATGAATAAACTCCTTTGAATCTTGAATCTTTTAATCTAACCCTCTTATCCTATATTATTTCGATTCTGAGATTCTATGAAGCTCTGATCAATAGATTTAACACCACCATTGCCTTGAGGCAACGATGACACCATCCTGTGTCACCTTCAGAAGTGTAAAACGCTTGAAAGCCGGTGAATCGACCCTCGTTAGAGTAGTCACTCCTAAAGATCACTGACATGAGGTTGGCTGCTGACAGGATGACGGTATTTCTGGGGGCGTTTTCATAGTCCTTCTCTCCTTCTCCACAGAAGCGCAAAGTCTCGTTGCCCTCTGCTAGTACCTGGTTCAAAAGGTCAAAGAGCTTTTAGCATGATAGCTGGTTAGTGCATATATGTTGATATTTATTCTTGCCCTTAAAGAGGTAAACACTATGAAAACATTTATATGTTTAAAAAAAACAGAAAGATATAGGCTAGGTTACTTCACACTTCTGTACAAAAAATACTTAAGAGTGCGACAGGAGATAAACTGTAAGATAAGAGCAGTGTAGCACTACCTGAATGTAGTCATATTCACAATGCTGGGAGGGCTCAAGGCTGAAATGTGTGAAATAGAGTTTGACCCGATGGCCTTCGGGGACAGAGATGTTCCACACCATGCGTTGGTTGTTGGGATACTGATTGGGGAAGTTGGGTGAGGTGAAGCTGCCGTACAGCCCTGTCATTTCCACACTCCGCGAGACATGCAGGAAGGAAAATAGAACCACACAAAACACACTGAGAAAATTAGGCTTACAATAGATGACTACGCACTCCCACATTGTTATACAACACAGATACAGTACAACTAATGGCAGACACTTACCGGTTCATCTTGGTTTCTGTATTCCACAGATTTACGTGCATGTGTGGTGAGTGTTTGACTGAGAACCTTTGATCTTAAGGTTAATGAACCTGTCTTTGCAGCCCAATATTTGAGTAAACAAACCGAAATTGACACGGCTTAATCATTCACTTTTCACTCGTTTATGGGTTTTAGGGTGAAGAGGGATGAGAGGGAAATAAGAGGGATGTTGCAGTATTAATTACATTTGAAACCAGCTCTTCTCCCAAATTCAAGGGGATTCAAGAAAAAAAGTCCACTAGCAAGGGAATTAAACTACTGTACCACATCTACACTCTGTTGGGAAACAATGGCAAAAGGATCCCTGGGATTTGAAAACACTGAATGTAATTTTAACATAAAGTTTTGTTGGATTTTCTCAGTCTTTATATATAACTGATATAATTGACATTCATTTAAGAAACATGTCCCGATTTGTACAGAGGAATTACTTGCAAATGACTCCCAAAACACCTATCACTAATATCACACATCAGAACCCTGCGAAAGTTTGTCCTGTTTGTTTAGACAGTGATATTAATCAAAGAAGACTCATGCAGCTAATTATATCTGACCTCGCTTTCATAATTACTGGGCAGTGTTGGCATTTTAATAAAACCTTGAGGAAAAACAAATGCACTGTCCCCCAACATTTATCACAACAGTTTTGTTTACACCTAATTACTGCATCCAGAGGGAAAGAATGATCAGTGCTGTTGATCAGAATGATCAAAACTGAATTTCCGGAAGTTAAACCAGACTCCATCACAGTTTTCATTTTATTGTATAAAATTAATTGCCAACACCTGCGGTGTGTTAATTACTTTAAAGGCGGGCTGTATTGTAAGGGCTCGCTTGTGTAATGACAGTGCTGCAGCTCATGTTGTATGCTTTGACAGGATGACGCAGTGTGTTAGCTGTTATTCAGAACTGATGGGGCCTTTCAACCAGAAACAAATGCCCGATAAGTAAGCTCATAATAACCCCACCACCTCCCTTTCCCTAACACTGCAGCAGTAAATGGCTAAAATTATGATAATTATCCACATATAAAGCGATGGTAATTTTCCTTTGCAAATGACCTATGATTGTGCTTTTCTCAAATAGTGCCACAACCTCTTCCACTTAGTGTCTAGCATGCTCACCTGGCAAACACATTTCTGTCTCACTGTCGCAAGTTGTGTATAATGTCTGTGTATATAACAGATGTAGCACAGAAATATACAAATGATTGGAAATTCATTAGGCCCTTAACGATCAACAAGAAAATACGACCAGATCCTTAGTTTCAGACTGTAATGGAGGTGCTGAGAACCTATCTGTTACATATATGTATTTTATACAAAACCATTTGTCTGGTGAGAACTAGGGCTGTGCTAAAAATATCAAATACATATTGGGTCAGTGATGGTGTTATCATATCGATACGATAGGCCTGTATTGTTTAAATGTCTGAATTTGTATTGCACTGAGCCCTATCCTACATACTGGTAAAGCCCTCTGTAATGTAGAGGGAGAAAGAAGTGAAAAGAGAGTGGAGAGGAAATGAAAAAATGACAGTGAAACTAAAGCTGTAACTTCATCAGTCAGTCAGTCAGTCCGTCAGTCAAAGACATGTTCATCTATTGGGCTGGCCCCACTTGTCCAGCCAAAAAGGTTTTATATAGAATAGAGAGCACAGTTCTCCACCAGGTCAGGTAGGTTATTGTGGGCCAGCAATGTTCGGAATTCGCCAATCAGGATGGACTATGAAAAATCGGACGGATCCGTCTGATCACTTGACTATAGAGATAATGTGTACCAATTTATTTTTTGTAATGATTTTTTTGGGGGCTTTTTATGCCTTTATTAGAGAGGGATAGGGAAAGTAGGCTGACAGGAAATGGGTAGAGAGATGGGGGGGTGACACGCAGCAAAGGTCGTCGGGAACGGGAGTCGAACCCGCGACGCGCTGTCATGCTGGCATTGCAGCCTAGGGTGCCTGGACCGCCACGCCGAAAACTTTTTGAATGTCAATCTTAGCCAATCAGGATGGAATATGAAAATCTAACGTCCTGATCACATGACTATAGAGATCATGTGTACCGATTTGCGTGAAATTTGGATAAAATGTCAAAAGAGTAATATAAAAACATTTGTTTTACATAAGTCGGACTCCTGGTGGTGCTATAAAAGGCAGATGTGATAAATGCAGGGCAAACATTTTCCTTGGCCTCTAGGGAGTGCGCATACAAAGTTTTACACAGATCAGTACAGTTATAGGTAAAAACACAAATCGGCCTGTTATACCGCCACCATGAGGCTGATTTGAAAATAAAAGGCAAGATTTCACGGAAATCGTACGCTGTCTTCATGATTTGAGGCATTTTGTTCAAAATGGAGCACTCCTGCAAACTTTGGAAGCCAATCTTAGCCAATTAGGATGGAATATAACAAATTTGAAAGACCAATTCAGTTTAATGACTATAGAGATACTGTGTACCGATTTGGGTGATGTTTGGACAAAATCTGTAGGAGTACTGTCAAAAAAAATCTTTAGCAAAAAGCAGGCCTCCTAGTGGCGCTATAACAGGCCCATGTGAATAATTTGGGGCAGAGGTTCTGCTCTGGCATCCAGGGAGTCTGCGTGCACAGTTTCGATGCGATCAAGCCAACGGTGCGGAGATTAGCTGTTAAGGCCTGGCGGAGACAATAAACTCACTTAAAAATGCAGACAAACATCAAATCATTGCATTTCACAAATATATCTATAGAAAAATAACAGATTTTCCACATAGTAATTAATGTATAATATATTTGAGGTAGAACTTTATATTGGTTAACAATCACTTGGGCCAGTAACCTGTGATTTCTTGATCTTGACAGTCATTCAGTGACATGAGACACCATCAGTTCCCTTACAGACTATTAATGATCTGCAATACACTTGATTTAAAAAGTAAGTGAGCGCTAAAGAAGGCAACGACAAATTAGAAGATGTCATCTTAAACCTATATTATGCCATAAACTGTTAAACTGCTTTCTCATGTGTTAAACTGGATAATACAGTACTAACCTAACTTTTTGTATTAATGTACATTTTTATTTATTTTAGTAGAGTTGTTTTGATTTCTCCCACTTAAATTGGTTTGGTGTGTGCAATTTATTGACAATTGACACACTAACAGACCAGTGAGTTATAGCTTCCTGCCTTGATTGTCGCCCACACTGACTTTGGCTTGCAGCGATTACATTGATTTCATTTTATACCGCCACATGATTGATCATAATTGTCCTGTCGATTTGTTAAGAGTGTAACTTCCTGCCGTTTTGATTGAGCTATCAATTAAGGCTTCAAGAAAGTAGTTTCAATTGGTTAGATGTGGTGGGTTAGATCTGTCTACCCATAAGGTCAATCAGACATCAATATGATTAATCATAAACAAGACCAAAAAAAGGTACTACAGCTATTTTAACTATTAACTGTAATCATTCAAGCTTTCCAAAGTAGTACATTTATGAATTTGACAAACCTGTACGAAAATTAAAGAAAGTCAATGGCATTATACAAATCGTTAACATCAAGACAAAGAAAACAAAAACAGTGTCCATGTAGAAATCTTTGCTGTCATAGTTAGGAAAAGAGCTATATTCAGTGAAGCAACATGTTGTCTGGTGAACGATGTGAGGGCCTGTCGCCCTCACATCGCAACTGGATACTAGATTTCGTCACAACTTTACTCTCAACGTTAACAAGACCAAGGAGACCAAGGAGCTGATCGACGGTGGACCACCACAGGAGGCAGAGGAAAGTGCACGCCCCTGTCTACATCGACAGTGTTGCAGTGGAGAGGGTCAACGTGTAACATGTTATCATGGTTATGTGCTATCATGGTAACGCATTACCATGGTCACGTTATCATTGTAACATGTTCTCAGGGTAACGTGTTCTCATGGTAACGTGTTCTCATGGTAACATGTTGTGTGCTCATGGTAACGTGTTATCATGGTTATCATGGTAACGTGTTCTTCATGGTTATCATGGTAACGTGTTCTCATGGTTATCATGGTAATCCAAGTCTGAGTACACATACTTTCCCAACTTATCAATCTATTGTATATATCATATTAAACGACTTTAAGCATACCGGTAATGTACACTTTGTAATATAGCCACATCACTTGCCAAGAATAACTGATTATTAACTATAAATTAGGCTTAAAGCAGCAGACTCAGACTAAAAGCATCATCATGGGTTGACACTAGGGTCTCAGAGGCAATTGCCCGTCGGGCAAGTACAGGTCAAGTTCTACTTCCCCAAAGGTGATGTGCCCACTTGCCCGAAAAGTACGACAAATTAATGTTAAATCCAATCGATAACTGCAGAGTGGTGGTGACAGTTACTTTGAAAGTCTGAATGAGCGCAACTGCTACTTGTGAAACGGTAGCATTATTTGTTCTTTCATGAATAACCAATAATATTTAATGAAGACGGTTGCTTCTCCATTCAAATACACTTGCCCGTCGGGCAACCTGAAAGCAAACTCCACTTACCCGAACGTTTTATTTACTTTCCTCGGGCAGTCGGGCAACCGTTAGTGTCAATCCCTGATCATCGTCCATTATAATGGTATGGTCTCTGAAGGAAGATAATACAGCATCTTGAACCAAGCACTATATCACCATTTGCCATACGAGGCCTAAACCCAATGGTTTATTTGTGCACAAACCATATATAATTAGGAAACCAGGTACACGAAACAGCCAACAGACAAACACTCACTTAAACTAAGCAGACACTTGAAACATGCATGGACAGGGCACAATACCCTACCCTGAGATAGATCATTCCACGTGCTGCTGTTTCCCGTGTTTACGGTATCATGCCCTAATGAAGTGCTTCCCTATAAGAAGTCAGCCAGTCATTAAATATAGAATAGGCCACATGTGTCATCAATTGTTTTTCATTGATGGAAAACAATGTCAATGTTCTCATTCAGGGAGTAGAGCAAATACAAGGAAAGAGATACAGGCAGAGATATTTAAATAAATACAAATGAAAAGGGTAGAGGCAGAGGAATGTTTTGGGAAAATTCATGGTTCTCTCAGAAGCACTGGAGCTTAGCCTAAATTATATGTACATTTTATTTTAATATATTTTAATCTTTTGGGCTTTTCTGCCTTTATTCATAGTACAGTGGAGATATGACAGGAAACAGGGAAATATTTGGGGAGTGGGGCTCGGGAATCGAACCTGCGACTCGCTGTCAGGCTGCAACCTATATTATGGTATGTGCCTTAACCACTAGTAGGCCATCGGCGCCCCTACCATAAATTTATACTTATACTATATACTATACATCGTATGACAGTGCCACTCACTCAAAATAACTGACTTTAAACAGAAACATTTGACATACTGTACTGTCGTACGACCAAATTAGCCATATGGACCTCTGCTGACCCTGTGGCAATGTTGAAGCCTCTGGCATGGCATCGCCTTGACATCTCTGTGAAAATGTCAGGCCAGAAACAAATCAGAAAGACTAATATCTTAACAGTTGTCAAGGGATACGGTTTGTCAGCGTAGTTACCCTCACTATGACACTCTCTGTCTTTTATTTCACTTCGCCTCCTCTCTGTGGTTCGCATTGGAAGCAATCACGACCGTCTCAACCACCCACATGCTGTAGTGTAAACTGTAATTAAAGACTTGAATAAGTGGGGAAGGATGTGTCACTTGATTTGAATGCCCATGAACAATGTGGCGTTAATCCACTGCAATTTGCTCATCCACCGCAGCCATGTACAAAAAATATATATACAGAGTAGAGGAAATAAAGCACAGTTTAAGGCATAAATAATAGTGAGTTAAATCTTACGACTCAGAACACTGAATGAGGTATTACATGGTGTTGAAATAGTAAAACGCTGCACATGGCATAGCGGTTATCAAGTCCCTCATGCTCACTCTCTTCAAGTAGGCTAATTACTGATTTCTAGTTGACAACTTTCAAATCTCTTAAATCTGAACAGCAATTCAAAAGGTAGCAGCATGCGACATCCACCTTTAATTCAGACCACACCAAAAAACGGAGTAAACAAGCTCCTGCCTGGTGACTTGCCTCTGGGTATAAAATGGTCTCTTCCTTGTTTTCACACCAAAAGAATTGCCTTGATTTGCACCCTGAGGCCAGATGTTCCTGGGGAAGGCAAAGAAATGGAATTGATTGAATGACGGAAATGAACTGAGGACATTAATGTTTCTTTGTTCCGCGGGAACCAGCCATGTTTATTTTAATGTTTCCATTAACGGTGCCAAGGATGGCAGCGTGTGTGGGTGGAAAGAGAGAAAGGTAAATGGAAAACAGCAAATACCAAGAAATGTCTCAAAGTGATTCATTGCTATGCTCTCACTTCAGGTGCCAACAATGAATAGCAAGAGTATATCCACTGAGATGTTTTCTATACATGTGAACAACTCTGCATGGGTTATACCAGCCATATCTACAGGATAGATAATGATACATGATAGATTTCTTTTTTAAAGCCCCAGGAATGATTTGATCATTACTATGTCAATATAGTTTTGTATAACTGCAACAGTGAAAATGGTGCAGGATTCTGTCAGATTGTAAATCTCCAGCTCCATCCCGGCACCCTGATTTAAGCCGTGGCCTGTTGCTAATGATCAAGAAATGGCTGCTGATGTATCGACGTTGAACCCTTTTACGTTGGAAGTTCATTCCTGACGTCACACATCCATTACGCTTTCAATTTGGCCACATGCGCCTCTTTTTCACAGATAACAAATACGTCCATTCCCTTGCTGTTGCAGCCAGGCCACGGCTTTAACAATTCAGTGGACTGCCATAAGGCAGTAAAGCAGTCAATGACATTGGGGCTAGAAAGCAATGATGAGAAATGGCACACAGGTGCTGCTCCCACCATAGCACCCTCTCCTTCATTATGGTGCTGCACTCACTGCTGCACTCATTCCTTCATTATCATTCAAACAGCACCCTGTGACAAAACAAGTGAATTATTGTATGAAGCCACGGGGGATTTTCTTATTATTTACAAAAAAAGGCACTTTATGCAACATCACTTTCATTAAAATAGTGAGTTGGTTAAAGGAAGCTTGTCGGAAAATGTATGCAGCTAATACATAATACAGAATTAGGGAAATTAGTAATCTGGATGGTCTGTACATTACGTACGTTAAAGTTTTCTTAATCTTATGTTGGAAGTTCTTGATTAGTGTACAAACAGTATTCTATATTTCCCATACCCCCCCCCCCCACCCGTGGCAATGACAAATCAGTACACGCCCATTAATGATATGAAATTGTATAATAGTGCTGACAGACCATGATTCAATAGTTGTAGTAGGGATATTAATTGTGTTTCATTTCTACCATAATTGATTGAACATTTTCAGGTCTGTTACCCTCGAGAGAAATGACAGTCACCCCAAACACTGCACATGGATTTCCAATATGAGTAATGGTTTAGTTCTCTTCCTCACTACCATTATTAAACAAAGGCCATTACTGTCAGCCATAATGCTACACTGACATTTAGTTTTCAGTGTTCATAGGGTTCACATCAGTTATTTTGCCTCCAGATAAGAGCCATGCCATTCGACACAAGGGTATTCCACATTGTTAAAGACTGCAATCAAGGTGTACTGCCAACCCACAAGGGCCCAATTGTCCTCAACACAGTCTTGAACTGTGACTAGTTTCTGTGAGATTCCCATCCAATGCCGTGGCAACAAATCTATTACAGTTCCAAAAGTGCTAATGCCGCAGGCTAATCACAGAAGAATTGCCCTTGTGATCAGAGCCTCATATCGGGCAAATAATACAGGAAGTCGCAGTGTATGAACAAGATGGTCATTACTGTCATGTGGCACTTTTCCCCCTCCGCCTCAAACCTTTTCCTCTACTCTATCAACACGAGAGGGCCTTAGGATGCTTTCAGGGACTGGGCCCAGTTCCAAGTACACTTTAAAGTTCTGTTTTATTCGTGTGAACACTGTGCACTGGACCCAGGCACGGCTCATCAAACAGCCCGGGCCACAAGGTGGTACGGTTCTTGTGTAATTGGTTACGGTTTGCATCAGGTGTGAAAACTATGCAATTGTACTCAGGTACGGAAAACAACACTGAGGGTGGTTCCACACTTGATGTTTTTCGGTGAGCTGAGAGCAATTCGTTTCCCCCGTCTCCTGACATAATTATACCACATTAGTAATACTGCTCCCATAGATGGTTGTGTGCTTTACAGTGAAGTTCTGTTTCCTCAGCAGAAAAACGTTTGCATCTCCTCCAACCTGCCGAATCTGTCATTTAAATAACAATGCACCAGGTGCAGGTGCACCTGGCTCTTAAACGGAATGAGAGACTAAACTCTGATTGGTCTAATTTATGTTATGCCCAAAACACACCATGACTAATTCAGAGATTAGTTACAACCCCTCTGCGCCTTGCACATTACTTTGCGCCCACATTAGCAAAATTGATGAAGAACATGGCCCCAACACATTTTGCACTGCATGCATTTTAGACCATGCACCACCTTCGTCTATATAGGGCCCCATGTTGTTACTCCTGGATCAATTTGGCTGTCACTTAAAATATCAAGGATCAGCATATAGAAAGGTTGTTCTCTAATCCGTCTTTCTCAGAACTGTTTAGGCTCAGTTCAAGATACCTTTTCACCGTAACAAATAAAATGTACCACAGTGATCGTGAATCGGACTCCATGGTTGAAAAAAATAATTGCTGTTGTGTTTACTTTAGGACGATAATAACCATTGATCAATATGTGGCATCCATAAGGAACAGGGTCACTATAGGGACTGGCAAACCCCCATGCTGTTGATAACTCATTTTCTGAGCTATGGCTTTAATGTTGAGACAGGAGAGACCCTTATAATGATCTGCTTTTAGACCACTCACTGGGCAGTGTTTGACCTCAGTCCACAAAGCATCAGGCATCATTAGCCCCTACTGTGGTAACCAAACTCTGCTAACAATCCTCTGGCGCTCCTAAAAAGAAGATTAATCATGAGACACGTTGTACTGCTGTGTGTGCACATCCTTCCTTAAGTACAGAATTTCAGTTTGCTTTGTTTTTACTTCAAAATGTTTCAATAAGCACAACCATAGGGCATTTGCGTAGTGCTCTCGAGAATCACAAATGTCACAAATATACAAATTGAGCGCGACTGGCAGTAGATGAATAATTCCGCTGCGGGCATTAATTGCACCCAGAGTCCCCAAGTTAATAAAGAGCCCCAGTACACATACATCTACTAACTTAAAATAACTTCCATCTGCCTTTCTCAAAACAATTCATCTATAGAGCTTTTGAATGATATGAAACATCTGTAATTGTGCACATGGTGTAGGTTATTTTGCAGTTGTCAATACGTGTATTTACACTGTACATAGCGTGGTTAAATGGTATGTTTTTTTCTACTGTGATGTCCCTTCAAGCAGTTAGTAAATTGGATGTCTTCGGTGTGTTAAAAAATGCATCAACCTAATTGAGTAAAACATTTATGAAAACTGCACAGAGAAGAGAACAGCACTTATTTTTCAAGTAATTGAAATTTACATACAACCTATCTCTTCACAAGGTCAAAATTCCAGGAAGCAAAGGCAGAATTAGGTGTTAATTCTGTTCATTTTTCTTAACTGATCAAAGCCGTGTTGGAGTGCCGCTTGACATTTGCCATTTCTAAATTTCAGCCTGTGAAGAATGAAAACGAGATGAAATACCAGTGAAAACTAGAGACCAACACAATAATCACACAGCCTTCACCTACAGAGTTGTTAATACTTGTCAAAGACGATATACTTTAGTGCTCTTTTTTTTTTCTTTTTCTTTTTCAAATAGTCTGATATCTGAAGCACAGCAAGCAACCTTGTGCTTCAGATAATTAACCACTTTCTACCAGGTGTCCTATATTTCGGGCATATATAGGTGCATATATAGGTAAAAAACAACAAGTTTAAAACATAAAAAGAAAATGACATAGCTTTTCTAATAACGCGATGCAACACGTGAGCTTGTAGATTGGCTATTTCCGCTTCCGGGTTTAAGTGCTTAAGTTAGTAAAATGTGGCAATAAATTACATTTGCAAAATCTTAGGAAATAACTGCCAAAGCATTCAACAGATATAATGGTAAATGGTGCATGTATATAGCGCTTAAAGCGCTTTACATAGATAGTGCATTACATTTACCCATTCACACACACATTCATACACCGATGGCGGAGGAAACCATGCAAGGCACCAACCTGCTCATCGGGAGCAATTAGGGGCTCAGCGTCTTACTCAAGGACACTTCAACACTAACTCTGGGGGAGCCCGGGATCGAATTGGGAACCTCGCGGTCCCCATCCAGCCGCTCTACCGGCCACTCTACTTACTTTAGATGTGTTTGCCAGTTAGACCCTATAAACTTTGTTGTACGCCAAATAGCGAAAAATTAAATAGCTGATCCACAAGCTCACAATGTATCGCACACATATCGAATGTTGGCCAATTTTTTACTAAATGTTCGCCTATTATGACATAGAACTCCAACCTCCAAGAACTGACTAAATAGAAAGGTGAATTGTCTATTGTTGTTTTTATAGACTATGACAATAATCAACAATGAATTGAAATGTACATCAACAGCGTAAAGTATATTTAACATTCCAAATGTAATTTCTGAGTCACCTCCATACCAGAATCGTGGCTAATGGCCAGAAACGTTTTTAAAAAATCCTTGATACAAACAAAAAAACTTTTCCTATTTACCCACAAGCATCTTCACAGTAACATAATCTTTGCTACGGTGAAACAGTCACCAAACTGTCTTATCTTAGGAGATATCAAAAGGTGTTCAGCCCATTATTGGGTAGACCTGAGGTGATGAAAATGATCTACCTATAAAACCTAAGAATAGCTAGGTTGTTCTCAGGTTTCTTGTGGAGGGACAAGAGACAGACATTTACCAGCATTACTTGGCTATTTATGCAAAAGTCAATAGATGGCTGCAAGTGCTCATGGGCCTTGATGTATCGTGGCAGGACCATGTACTGAACATACTGTAGACCTTTATGACAACATAATGAGATTAACAGACAAGATCAAGGGGCACCATATGAAGCTTGTTGGCCGCAGAGTCTCACATCTTGAGCTTAATGTGCCGCCTGCCCCGACTACACTTGTGAGCCCAGGCAGGGCACTGCCTCAAGGGGGAGAAGAAGACTGACATACGTAGACCAACTCCAAAGGTACACCGCCCTCACAATCACAGAAGAACTGCACTTCTGCATGTGGATAGGGACTGCTTTTCTGTCTTGTGATGTCATCAATTTCCAGGCAGTCTCGCATAGGCAGGCGTTCAGAGATCTCTGCCTACTGATACGTCTGGTGATATCTAAATTCAGTGAATGGGCTAAAACTGGGTGAAAGAAAATCATACATTTAAGAGCTTCACAGAACCAATGCAAAAGCTTTTGGGAAGTCATTCATTGAATTTAAATTGCGTTTTGATCGTTTTTTTCGTTCTTTGATCGTCTGGCTATGCCAGACTACTGACATGAAGAAAGAATGCAAAAATCCTTTGTGTTGGGCGTTCAGAAATCAGAAGTAGGTTTGGAAGTTGGGAATGTTTTTTATTTTTATTTTTATCCCACAATTTTGTAACCCATTTTTTCACCAGTGCCAATTGCCTATGTAATCCTGGGCGCTACTCCCCCTCTCCCAGAACTGAGCTCATGCCTCCTTCAATGCATGAGGAGCTAGCAAGCCGCTTCTTATCACCTGACAGGGGAGTTTCCCCGATTGGACGTAGCGCGTGGAAGGAACACGTTATTCCAACCAGTTCCTTTCCCCTCCATTAGGCGCCCCGGCTGACCAGGGGGCGGCAGTATAGAGACCACTTGGAATGGGATCTGAAAAATCTAACTCATAAATCTTGATCACATGATCCCAGAGAAAATGTGCACCGGTTTGAGTGAGTTTTGGCACTCACACAGTAGTTTGTGATTTGGGGTGGAGGTTCTTTCTTGGCCTACTGTGAGTGTGCGTGCAAAGTTTCACAGCAATCGGGAGCTACGTTCATGATTTGTGGCATTTTGTGCAAAATGAGACACTAATTTGGAAGGCAATCATAGCCAATTGGAATGGAATATGACAAATCTGCGAGATACGTCTTGATCACATGACTACAGAGATAATTACCGAATTGCGTGAGGTTTGGACAAAATCTGTCGGAGTAGTAGCAAAAAATGGGGTTTGCAAAAATCAGCCTCATGGTGGAGCTATAACAATTTGTAAAGGATCTTTCTTGGCCTACTGGGAGTGCGTGTTAAACATTTCTCACTGATTGGTCCAGTGGTGCTTGTGGCATTTCATGCAAAATGGGCCACTCCCGCAAACTTTGAAAGCCAATCGTAGTCAATCGGAATGGAATCTTGATCACATGACTACAGAGATATAGAGTACCAATTTGGGTGAGGTTTAGCCAAAATCGGCAAAAAGTGTTTGTAAAAAAAATGTTTTTAAAACATGCCGGAAAACTTGTCCTGTGGAAATGGTGGAAATGATCCAAGGGATCCAAGGGAGGGAATGTGAGTGTAATGTTTCGAAATCGGACGCTGCGTTCATGCCACTCCTGCAAACTTTGGAAGCCAATCTTAGCCAATCAGGATGGAATATGAAAAATCTGACAGATCCGTCTTGATCACATGACTATATAGATAATGTGTATCGATGTGTGTGATGTTTGGATACAATCTGTAGGAGTAATGTAAAAAAAAGCAGAAATCTGCCTCATGGTGGCACTAGTTCTGGCAGAGGTTCTGCTTTGGCCTCCAGGGAGTGTGAGTGCACAGTTTCACGCCGATCGGTCCAACGGTGCCAGAGATTTGCTGCGCACAGACAGACACACACACACACGCACACATATGGATGGACAGACGGACCGCAGGGGCGAAAACAGTCTCTGGCCACGGCCTTCTGTAGACAAAAACATTATTCTATGTATATACAGATGCATGACACAGGGACAGTTGATAGTGACATTCCCATGCAGTACACATAGTTTACAACTATTTGCAACATGTATGTGGCCACAATAGGCTCACTTTGAAGTTGTAAGGATATACAAAACCTCTTACTTTGTTATGTATTTATTCTTAACACTGGCACGTATTGCGTCATATTTAAATTTGAATTACACAGTTAGACCGGTACACTGCTCCCTCCCCTCTTCCAGATCAAAAGGAAAGGCAATAAAAACAAGCTTTGGTTGCAGGCATCAGCTTTGATGTGGCTCCTCTGCTTGCTCTTTGAGCTCAAGGAGCATAACATAAGGAGTGGGCACCACATCCACTGACATCCGCTTTTTTTTTTGTATTCGTATAATTTCAGTAGCAGTGACACTGATTAGTATTGATCACTGCTGTTCCGATTGGAGCAGACGTAATTCTGATCACTAGGTTCCTTATTCCTTAATCAGCTTGATTTTCTGCTTGGTTTCTGTCTGATAAGGCAAAAAAAATAAGGTAAATAAGAACTATAATCAAATCAGTGCACAGCGACATCTCTCTCCTCAGTACCAGTGCCACTAGGTGAGAGAAAGCATATTTCCAAGCTATTGTAGGAGGCATAATTACATGGCTCAGAAATACGACGTTGAAATTCTGAACTATATCTCATCTTAGATGGTTTTTAGGTGATTTTCATTGTCTTGCCCATGTTCAACGCAACAATGGGACGATGGATGTAACAAGTAGCCTACCGTTTGTTGTTATCCCCTCCAACCGCCTGGTGTGTGTGCACCATGAAATCATCATGACCTTTTATGTGCTGCAATCAGACTCAAGTCCCACAAACTTACTTGTACTTATGTCGTAGCACATATGAGAAACAAACACACTTATGGGCAATCATCTGCTATTCATCCTGTACTTGTAAGAACCCAATGATGATGTCCCCATCCCCTCTATGATGAGCTGGGGAAGATGACGAGCATGTTCAGCCACAGACTCATCCCTCGTCGGCACACTACGAATCACTCCTTTGTACCAGTAGCCAATGGGCTCCGCAAACCAAGCTTGACCCTATATGACAACTTTAAGACCTGCACTGTTTGCTACTGACTCCTGCAAGGACTCTGGCACACTGGGCTACTAACTACTAGACTATACATATACATTCTTATATTATCTATTGAGAGCGTGCGTGCGCATACATGCACACACACACACACACACGCACACACACACACACGCACGCACGCACGCACGCACGCACACACACACACACACACACACACACACACACACACACACACACACACACACACACACACACACACACACACACACACACACACACACACACACACACACACACACACACACACACACACACACACACACACGATAAATAGATAGATAGATAGATAGATAGATAGATAGATAGATAGATAGATAGATAGATAGATAGATACAGTAGATAGATAGATAGATAGATAGATAGATCCCCGTATGTGGCAACACAAAGGGACTTGATCAGCCCTTTGTAGTAGCCATCAGGTTCCACAATCAAGATTGCATTCGTTCGGTTCTGTTCTTGGATTAATAACCTGCTTGACTCTGGAATGTACACTACAGAACCATAACAGATGCCTGTTAAAGATAACTGCTATAAATTAAACGTTTCATTCTTGATAGATTGTATATTTGCCCATTATATTCAACATTGATAGACATTAGAATGTATATCCATAAACATAATACACATTGCTGTAGGCTGGCTGTCACTGTACATATATCAGCTTCATATACACAATAGTCTGTACTTAAAGTATATAACCATTCATAAGTTACAGATGTATGTTCATATTTAGAGTGTACATTATACTTTTGGCCAGTCTACTGAAGCCATCTACCTCCAAACCAGGTCTGAGTCTGTCTCTGGTAACAGAGCTGAATAGCCTGATTGGAAAAGCCTCTACCAAGGCTGACCTAAAGGGTGTGGAAGAACACCAAACTCACAGAGCACACTGAAGTGCAGGTATACAGGGCCTGTGTGGTGAGCACACTCCTGTATGCCTGTGAGACATGGACACTCAAGGCTCATCAGGAAAGGAGACTACACGCCTTAAGTATGTTTTCAGCAGCAATTTATTTCAGTTAGGGTTAGGGTAAGTAAATAAATAAGTTCAAGGTGAATTTTGTTTTTAATCAGGTTTTAAAAGCTTATGGTCTGTGCTTAGGTTTACACAGGGTTTAGTGTGGGCTGATGTAAAAAAAAAAGTATTATTAGTCAGCACCACATTATTCCTGTTATGTCAATTCCTGTGCGGCTGGTTAACTTCAAATGTCTGCAAATGGGAGATGTCTGCAAAAGCATTTCTAATGCACTGCTCCAACAACAAACATAGTGTAGAAGAAAAGTATATTTCATGTATGTCATCTATCAACATTTAAAGGCTCTTATGAAACACTATATTCTGCTACTGAAATAACCTCTCATGTCACTGTCTGACACAGCAAATTATGATCAGCCACACATTAACATGATGAATCAATGACAGGACTATAATTATAACAACATGTAATTCACCACATGAAATCCATAAGCTGACTACAGCACTGCGTGCTCAAGGTTCACAGTCAATATTTGATTGCATCTAGGCTCTACCTCTCTATGTGGTTATGAAACTGTCGTAACAGCCCTTACATGCCAGAAGGACTTCTACATGTGACAATTGATAGGCATAGCACCATGCCTCCACTAGCTAATGCAGAGGCCAGTGTGCAGTGATAATCAAAGAACAGGTCGTGGGGTCATTTGAGTAGTATTTAAGTGCGGATTTTGCATCAGCATTATGTGTTACTATGTCTGATAGATGTGTATGTGTATGTGTATGTGTATGTGTATGTGTATGTGTATGTGTATGTGTATGTGTATGTGTATGTGTATGTGTATGTGTATGTGTATGTGTGTGTGTGTGTGTGTGTGTGTGTATATATATATATATATATATATATATATATATATATATATATATATATATATATATATATATATATATATATATATATATACTGTATATATATATTTATTTATTTATGGTGTGTGTGTGTGTGTGTGTTTGCCATCTCATATGTTAACATCTATTAGTGCTAAGTGCGAAGAAGTTATAGCATTAAGTGAATACGTGGGAAGTATCGGATTTACTTTTACTTATATACTTATATATATATATATATATATATATATATATATATATATATATATATATATTTATGGTGTGTGTGTGTGTGTGTTTGCCATCTCATATGTTAACATCTATTAGTGCTAAGTGCAAAGAAGTTATAGCATTAAGTGAATACGTGGGAAGTATCGGATTTACTTACTTCTCTGTCTACACTGTCATGTTTTATGGCCTTTGATAATTCACTAAAGTATCTGTCTCAACCTGTGACCATGAATTAATAAGGATGGCCGTTTGGGAGCTGGTAAAACTGTTGGAGGACGGAGCCTGAATCTATTTTACAAATTGAGATAGTCGTGGCAAATTTATCCTTACATGCCATCTAAAATGGAACTTATTGTTAATAGCATAAAACTCCAAACTGTATTTATTAATGTATGATTCGTATTTGTTTTTAAAGACCCAAATGATCACTAATGTTTTTTGCCGTGTTTATATTCAAAGGGACATCTTCTTTCCAACATCACGAGTACTTATATCAGTTTTAGTTCAGCAAGTTCAAGCAAGCAGCAACAGCAGATTGCTCTCAACCCATTAAGCCTTATCATATAGTACTGTATAGTACTGACTAGTACTAATTAGTACAATGTTATCAACTGCAGACAGCAGTTTGCCGTGCAATGGTATAAATTGCCGTGCAATGGTATAAATTAAGCTTAACAACAAAAGGCAAAATAAAACAATCCCACTTTGAAAAGGAGGAAGATATTTGAGATTTTCGTAAATTAAGGCAGCCAGAATTTGTCCGGATAATATATTTGTACTGGACAAATAGGCTAAGTCACAAAATGCTGCAAGTTATATTAATTAAATTGAATTACACACTCCATTTCTTGTAGTTTATTTCGGTTTTATTTTCTATCACAATTGTTTTTACAGAGATGGCATTATGCAACAAAAAGCCAAGAACACTAATCACAATCTCGAATAAAACCATGCTTTATTGACCCTGAAGTAAATAATTACATAAATACATACATTGTATACACAAAATAGATAAATAAATCATCAATATTCAAACAGACAGACTGCGTCAATGAAGTCCATCGAAAACTGCATGTCCGGCAAGTGTGGATGATATACAGAATATTTACAGCTGAAGTCTACTACAGTTCATGAGGAGCTGGGCGGTGTCTGGTTCAGAATAAGGTGTGCAGTGGAAGATATATGGACGGTCAGCTTTTGGAACTGCTAACAGGAGGTGAAGGTTTTCCAGAAGAAGTTTTTACAGGGGGCTTTGCGGTCACGCTGGGGGAACGATAGGCGGTTGTAGACAGCCCTCTCCTCCAGCCGCGACTCCAGGGGCTCCTCTAGATCCACAGGAGATGCCTCCTCCGGCAGCACATTGTTGTCCTGCGCTCCGTCCAACAAGCCAGACACCAGCTTCAGAATCAGCTCCTTGCGCTCTTTGCTCAGTTCCTGAGAAGGATATGGAAGGAGCTAATTATGCCGGAATGACAATACACACGTACATCCTATACATTGGGTAAAATGACCTCAAATGTGATCATGTTTTACCCGTATTGAAATCAATTATCTGAAGTACGACAGGTGCAATACTATGCCAATTCCATCAAATAGCTTTTATTACATTCAGGGAATTTACTTTTAAAAGGGCCATCCTCAATTCACAATTATTTTAAGTCTTAAAATGTAAAATATTTTTTTATGTAATTCAGCAATTGAAGACACAAGATTTCTTTCCTGATTGAATTAGACACCTTGATTTTAGGTTGAAACATCTTAATTATAAAATTCTGAATATTCAAGCATAAAACATCCAAATCCATAACTAACCCTAAATGATGATTTAAAAATAAATAATAATATTGTAACAAAAAAACATTAGAAAAAAGATGAAATATTAACTAAGACTAAAGAAGACAAAATCTTGTTTTTGTACTCACCCTGTTTGCATGAACGGGGGTCCTCTCCTCCGCAGGAAGCACAGAGGCTGCTCTTGCACTGAACAGAACCCCTGTGAGCGCTGCTAAGACCACCAGGAACTGCATACTGTGACAGGAGTGTAGGGGGTGGACCAGAGCTATGGTGGTAATCAGTGGAGCAAGACACTCACAGACAGACGCACCGCGAGTGGAGTGGAGTGGAGGGTGAAAGAGACGGAGAGAGCCTCAGCCGTCAAGACTTCTCAGAGTTCTGGAGCCAGGAGGGCAGTGGTGAAGAAAGTGCAGCGTAGCGGGCGGTGGCGAGCTGGGTCAGACCAGAACTGCTTTTCACTGTCACAAGATTTGTGGAAATGACCGCTGTGTCTTCTGCTATACCCCCAAAGTCACCCACTCTTTTATAGCCCTCCGCTCTTGACTGCTGCTACTGACGTAGAGGATGGTGGGTGTATGTCAGAGGGTGGTGGGATGTGTGTATGTATGTGTGTGTGTGTGTGGGGGGGTCTGTAAGATGATGGGGTCAGGGCATAACAAATGGATTCTTTAACCGTTTGGCAAACAGTGGAGGCGTTCCATCTGTCTGGTATACTGAGAGGGAACATTTGCAGCAGACCAAATAGTACTGATATCAATATCTAACTAATACATTGACAGTAATATGATGGAATATGTTTGGGCAGAGTACAAAACACTGAATGAACAACTTCCAGTCGGTGGTGGGCAATGGCAGAGGTCATCAAATTTGCAGGGACATGGCAGAACTTCAAGAAAACCAATCTCAAGTTCCGTAACACTAAAATTCAAAAGGTCACATTTCCCTGCAGTAGCCATCAACGGTAAAAGGCTGGTCCTGGGCTGAACGTCTATTACCTTCACATCCTGGTGTTCTGCTCCACTGTTGTCTCTAGATCTGATTCCTGTCACTTTGCTTCCTTATTCCTCCGACACCTGCAGATTACAATCGAACGGTCTGACACCTCGCATGACTTTTTTATGTGAAGCATATCACAGACATACATGAGTAATCATGGTACATTTGCATACTAAGTCTTTAAAGGACAACTTTGTTTTTTTTACAACCAAGGTTTATATTTTAGCTTGTAATTAAAGTAAATAAAAGATGAGTGTTATTTATTTTTTCATTTACTGCTTTCTATAGTTTTAGCAATTTTAGCGATATGTTTTACAGTGGGCGGGGGCATTCTATCCGGTGTCTAAATATGCCTTTTTTACACAATAAAAAAGGTCCAGTGGTCTTTGATGGCCAGATGTGAGTTATTGGGGGCTAAAAGAGCTACTGTAAATAATAATAAAGAAAACACAGGGTTATTGTGTAAAAAATGACATATTTAGCCACCGGACAGAATGCCCCCGCCCACTGTAAAAAATATCGCAAAAATTGCTAAAACTATAGAAAGCAGTCAATTTAAAAATGTTAACACTCATCTTTTATTTACTTTAATTACAAGCTGAAACATAAACCTTGGTTGTAAAAAAAACAAAGTTGTCCTTTAAGCCATTTGTTGACCTCTGCATGTGTTTTATTAAGGCCCTACTTATAAATATGCAACGTGGCTGCTGGAACTCTTTTATTCCAAAAGTATTGGTATTTATTCAAACCAAGTGATCCCTGGCAGGATTAAGGAATCTACAGTACTCTGTTCAACTACTGTAGTACTCTGAAAGTGAAATTTACCAAGCTGCATTTCATTTCACCTTATCTACTAAACCACATTTTACAAATGATCATATTTGAGTCGCGAATTTGATATGGCTGAGAGAACACATCATTCTAGAGATCAAATGTACTGACAGTAAGATTAGTTTCTTGCCTATTTGGCCTGACACTCTAGCATTGCAAGGTTTCATAAAATTGACTGGGTGGTTATGCCTGAACTGTGAAAAACTGTGGAATAATGATAGTAAAAAACTAACAGATACAACGACCAAGGATGAAAAGTTTAAGGGACATAGCTGGATGGGTAGAGAGGCCATCTGGGAATCACAAAACCTATATTTTATGGTTATCATTTATGTGTAAGCGAATGTGTACTGCAGTTGAGTAAACTAAAACAAAACATTTACGAAAAATGTAGGCTTAAAATATAAAATGCAAAACAATTTAGAAAATAAAAGTGATCGATCACTGGCCCTGAAAACATGTAGTCATATTTGAAAAATAAATTAATTCTGTATTGAGTTTGTTATTTATTCCAATTTCCAACCATCAATTCTGTCTGCTGCACATAAACTAGTCAGACTATTATGGAGGTTTACTGTTGTGACGTCTGTGGATGGTGCTACCTGCAGGGAACTCACTTATGTTACTGTATGCTCATGATGATAGATGATAGGATGTGTTCAAAATGGATTCGCCTCAATTTCAAATCATGTTTTCAGAGAATTTTCCTTCATACACAGCTGCTCACAAGCAGGCCTATCTAGCAACTAGAATAGCTAGCTGTCAGTGTGACGTGTTTGAAGAATTGGCCAGTGGTGTAAAGTAACTAAGTACATGTACTAAAGTACTGTACTTTTACTTTACTGGAGTATTTCCAATTTTCAATACTTTCACTTCTACTCCACTACATCTCAGAGACAAATATTGTACTTTTACTCCACTACAATTGTTTGAAAACTTTAGTTACTAGTTACTTTGTAGATTTTGATTATTATTACAAAACATACATTAACCACTTCAGTCCTATTTAAACTTTGGCTATTTGAAAATAGCAGATCTACAAGCTCACAACACGTCACGATGCGCACGTTGTGAGCTTGTAGATCTGCTATTCTCAAAGTATGTTTATACATTTTATACATTTGAAAACATGTGAAATGGGACCTTCTGCATAATGGTGAGTAAAAGTACTCACCATTATGCAGAAGGTCCCATTACTTTTGGTACTTTAAGTACATTTTAATGCCAGTACTTTGCCAATACTCACAAAATGTGAGTACTTCTTCCATCACCGGAATTGACCTCCACAAGGATATCTCCTGCCCATGCAGCTACAGACTTCAAACAGAGGAAAACATCAGCATGACAACAGGTCTTTCAAAATTGTAATTACTGTACATGGTGTGCTACATTTTCACCACGGCAGGCCTCCAGCACCACTTGGATAGCTCTCCTAAGAGATAAACACAAAAAGACCATTTACTTCCAAGTTCACGCCAACCTTTGTGCCACCTGCCATGTTTCCAGAATGGCGAAAACATTGAATATGGGGTTTAGACTTTTAAACTGTCTGCGTTGTTTAGCTGCAAGTTATGATATTCCCAAAGTGACTATACATTACGTTACAGCAGTATTATTCTTACATTACATTACATTACAGTCATTTAGCAGACGCTTTTATCCAAAGCGACTTACAATAAGTGCATTCAACATAGGTAGGGAACGAAACTACTAATCACCAGAAGTATTAAGTGCATTCTCTTCTAAACCAAGCAACTAAGAGTATACCTAGCGCTAAAGTAAAAGTGCAATATATCAGCTACCTACTTTCATAAACAGATGAGACAAAATAGGAAAATCAAATGAGCAAGAGCTAAAACAAATAAGTGTATCGAATAAACAAGATCCAATAAAATAAAACAAGAGTTTGTACAACTAGTTAACAACAAGTAGGCAAGGCGAAGATTCTTACAGTGCATAAAGACCAACTGAAATATTCTAAAGTACCCATTTACAGATTGAAGGTTTTCATTGTTTTTTATGTGTACAATCTTTAAAAGCAGAGGGAGCCTGAAATACACCCTTGGTAATCATATGGTTAAAGTAGCCTGAGAGTAATGTTCTGCATTTTTGAAGGTTGACCACAGTCCAAAGGAAAATTACTGAGAGTTCTCATACAACCGCAGAAATACTGAGACAAAATTAGTTGATGCAAGTGCATGCAACAGTAAGACAATTATTTACCTTCCATGTAAACCCTGGTTACAGATATACTTTACTGTGCCCAACTATGACATTTTGTTTATGCACACTCTTATGGACAATCTATTTGTTGCAATTCCACATTGAATGAGGCCTTTTACATTAGAAAACAAAGTGTGCCATCTAGTGCCTAAATAATGTAACCATACTTTTGCATCATGACCTAATACCTATCGCCTCAATAGATATTTACCATTATTTCATCAGAAACAGTGAAACACGCCACAGTAAAATCCTTGTTGTTGATAAATCCATTTGTAACTGAATGTAAAAATTTAACCAAGGGTCCTTTTTTACACACAGGTAAATCAATGCTTTTCCTGTGATCCCACCCTTTATGTGAAATACCAATATCTGTAATTTATCTTCTTGCCAGATAAGTATCCATTTATCCATAAGCCAATTATACAGTAGTATGAGGCCACTGTAGATAGACACAGGAATCCATTACTAGTGGACCATTGACTTATCTACAATGACACATGTACTGTAGTGTGGAGTAATCCTCCTGCTGCATAAAAGTTAGATAAAGTGATATTTTTCGTTTAATCAAAAAGTTTTTTTGTTAAACGTTAAAGCTCTGTATTCTGATAGTAATCAATCATTGCTATAGTTAGTGTTCAGTGACAGGGTTCTCCCCTTCTCTTTAATAAACAGAAGATACATTTTCAAATGGGTTGCCAATTTCAGCCAATTGAGTACTCATGTATCAGCTTCTATTTTAGTATTCCAGTGTAAAATTTGTCTGCTTATTTCTTAGTCTCATTACTTCCATTTCATTCACATTCTCTTGTTTATTCGGTATGAGTTCTCTCCTGGTTGGGTAAAACTGATTTACTAACAAACACTCTAGCAGGGGTCTTCCAAGTTTTTCAGGCCAATGACCCCTTAGCTGAGAGATGAAGCTGGGACCCCCCACTACATATTGTATACAATTGTGTTAATGTGTTAATAAACGTTCACATATATAGTTTCATAGAGTTTCATAGACTTGTTTGACAGTACTAACATCAGTGTTGTCAATTGATGTTTTCTGTTAGTTTACACACATCTTTTCTATTAATATGTTGGATTCATGTTTTCAAAACATTTAGCTGTGGGGTTGGGAAACAGCGAGACCTCCTGATGTGGGTCACCACATAGCCACTTAAACTCTCAATACTTAGAAAACTTGACCTGTCTCTGTACTTTGTCTGCTCTTTTCCCCCTGAACACCATATCTCTCAGCCAAAAACAGCAGAGCTACAAGCTCGTAGATCTGCTATTTTTGGTGAACGTTCCCCCAGAATAGGAATGCTAGGGTTCAAGTGGTTAATGTAAAAAAATTAAATAAAAAGTTAGTCACACGAACATTTGGCCCCCCATGTTGTAACTCTGAGGACCCCCTGTTGAAGACCCTTGCTCTATAGCAATGACTAGCAATGCTGATCAGAATAAGAGCCATTTATCACAAAATAAATATCACTTGCCCTACCTTTAACTCTCTTGAAAGCAAAAACAAAATTTGAATAGGTCTCCCATACTGCAATTTACATAATTGATTGATTTATTACAGTTAATTCATATAAAAAACATGATCTCATTGCTCAGGTATGACAATTTCTTAACATAAATTCTTGTGGATTTACAACCATTGTACTCCATGAAGATCATTTGAAATGTGATTCAACTACTCTCTTATCACATAAATCTCAAACAGGACCCATCCTCTAAAAAAACCAAAACCAGGCATAGTTTTGAAAATGTTAGTCTAGCTCAAGAATGTATCATTAAGTCTTCGGTTTAAGGCTTACTATGATACTGTAACAGATACTTGAGAAGTTGAAGTAAGAAAAAGAAAAAAAAAACACCTTGCGCCAAAAGACGCTGTTTGTGGTCAGTAGTGGGTAAATTAATTTCAAGGCTATAGTAAAGTATCACTCTCCACACAAAATTAATATACTGTGTAGTATAAGTAATTAATATGTGGTGCATACAACATTGATATTTTAGAAGCAAAACGTTCTCAAACATTGAGAACTTAGCTTTCTTCTATTTGCCTGGAGGCACACAATAGCAATGTTTGCCTTTAAGCAATTGGAACGACCAAATCTCAGGCACTATACATTTCAGACAGATTTTTGCTTTTCATATTGTGATAAGTTCAAAATTAACTGGAGGAAAAACTTTTCTCTCTTCACAATAACCAATATGAAATGTAGTCTAAATATGTACTATAGTCCAATGGCTGATTTAAAGAGCACATTGCTTTAAAAGGTCAGGTAATGAAAGCCATTTTGTGTCCACTCAACCCAAACCACTCCATTGTTCTTTACAAGAGGATGACAGAAGAAAAACAATGCAATCTACTGAAACAAATAAATACATACAAAGAGCATGTAAGACTGGAAGGAGGGAAGCATTGGAAGGAATTAACACTCTCTTGTAAGGCCCAGCATCCCCCATGACTGTATCATAAAATCTTCACCGGGTCCTCCTCCTACTCCCCTCCAGTACCGCGTGGACAGTGTTGTGTGTTTGGAGAGGAGGTGCAGCAATTGTGGTACAAGGTGGAGCTTCTGTTGTCAGAGAGCCAGGTTGAGGATTAACAGGGTGGGCTTTTGTTGCCACTCAAGCTTCACTGAGTACCTGTCAAAGGTTTGAGAGGATTCAAAGGTTTGAGAGGATACAAAGTTCAACATGCTCAGCAGATATGGGAGTAGCTACAGTGTTTCCCCTTTATGCATTCAAAAGTGGCGCCGCTGTTGAATGCCGAGTGCTGTTGAGTGCCACTGCTCAATTTATGTATCTTTTTAACAATAGAAGACGGCTCTATTTTATTATATCATATATCAGTAACGACACGTGTCCAGGCAGTTACACACTTGTAAGGAGAGGAGGCTCTGTCCAGACCCATTGGAAGAGTTACAAGATCTTGCAACGCGCTCACGTTACTTTAGCATTTTTCTTGTTCTTGTCATCTCTGAGCAAACAAATTCCAAATCAGCTGTAAGTTGGTTTTGGCAATAAATGTTTGAATATTATGTGAATATTCTGTTTACAACGGAAGTCTATGGGTCTTACTAAGCACACCCTCTTAACAGATCGGGCTCCGTCTATCTACATATTCAGGTCATTGGAATGTGCAAGGAAACATCTGCAAATCAAACATTTGGAAGATCCAGAATCATCTTGCATACAAAAAGATAATTTCTTTGTTGTTTTTGTTTTGCCTGGAGGCGATACCTGTCGATCTCAAAGACACGCGTGCGCGAGATAAATATTCACCACTGCTGCTACTTCATTCTAGGGGAAACACTGAGCTAGCAACCACTGTAAGAATGAAATGCAAGAAGTTCATTTACAAGCATCCTACTACATGAATGTATTTATTTTTAATAGTGTGCATCAACATATACCTTTCTTGCAAACTCTGGGAGGATAAATGATGCTCTGTGGATTCCAGGATTGTAATATTTAAGGTTCATACTTTCCACCTCATCTTTCGATAGCTCTCTCACTGGCTCCCGGAAATTCGTCTCCTAATTAAAAAATGAACAACCTCAGTTATTCCATTGGTCAAAGTGTAGTTAACTGCATTATTACAAACTGCTTAGTTTAACTGTAAAGGGTCGTTCCACACCAAGAATAATAACTATAAAAGATAACTACAAGTAAGCAGAACATGATGCGTTGAACAAGAAGCCCTTTATATACTGATGTATTTTCATGGGCTCTTACCGTTTCTATCATCCATCAAATCACTCTGAATGTGAAGTGAAGATATCATTTCCCAACTGTCATCATGATATAGCCATCCACTTGAGTTGGAAAAATAATTAAAATGACATTCATAGTAATCTTTATAGTTATTGTTCTTGGTGTGGACAGCCCTTAAACCTTTGCTGTTTATAAAGAAGACAGTGAAGTGTGAGTACAATGGTTGACAAATGGAGAATGACAAAAACACTCACAGCATTTTTACTGCACAGCATGAAGCCAATTTGGCCACTGGGGTATGTGGGGATGGTGCAGTAGGCGTAGTCCACCACAGGAAAGAGACTCTTGCAGAAGGTCCGCATCTCCTTTATCAGCTCCAAATGGAGCCATTGACACTCTCCTGCAGAAATACACAAAAGTGCACAGGAAGTGCCATTTTCTGTCAGTAACTGTCTCCGTCTTCTAGTACAGGGATCTTCAACGTTTTTTTCAGGCCAAGGACACCTCTGAGAGAAGAAGCAGAGACCCCCACTACATATTGGACTCATGTTAAATGTGTGTTTTCAGAAATTGCACTTAAACCCTCAATACTTAGTAAACTTCATCTTTGGCTAAGTACTTGGTCTGCTCTTTTTCACTGTACACCAAAACTCTTCGACAAAAATGGCAGATCTACAAGCTCACAACATGTCTGTGATGTGTTCTTTACACATTAAGACATCAATCAGCAGGCTGCCCCACAGAAATTATTTACTTTTAGTTGGTTACAGTCAAAATTTCAAAATCAGTCCCATCTCAGAAATGGAGACAGAAAGATTTGGTCTGATAACATGGAAATAAAATCAACAAGCAATTAATTGCACAGCAAGATGGTGCGGGCAAGCAAATTTGAAGATTCTACAGTTCTGGACAGTTTTGTTTGAATATTTGACCACCGATCCCATCCATGTGTCCTGTAGTTAGAGACAGCTTTTGGACAGTTGATAAGCCTTTGCAGAGATCTTGGAGAGTCTGGCTCATAGAGCTTTTCAATTTGAGTGGTAGATCAGGTCTCAGTTTTACTAGATGGGAGTACAACTTAAAGTAGGCTTTCTGCCTAAAGCGCAACTTGTTTTCAAGTGGTGCAGCCGGTTATATAATTGACATGTGCACGCACGCATGTGGGCATCTCTCTATTTGGCGCATGAGATACGGAAGTGTGCGCCCACGAACACAGTATCTAATAATTGTTGTGGGTGAAGTTGGAGAGCAAGTAAAAAACACCCCAATACCATACAGAATCTTATTGTCTGGCCATGCCTTCATTGTCTGGCTTTATTGATTTGTGATGGGAAATATGACAATTCTAATATGTATAATATTGTATTTACTTAAAGGCTTTTATACGACTATATATAGCCCCAGGCCAAGGTGTTTATTCTTTGTTTACTCTAACATTCTTCAGGAAGACAAAGGTGTTAGCCCAGTTATATGATACATATTTTTTGATCCCCCAGGTCATGGGGTCTATTGCTGATTATCCTCCTTTGTCCTCCATCCAACAGCTATACCTTAAGTATTATTCTCTTTCTCTGTCCCAGCCTAGGAGTGCTTGGGACGGAGAGAGCAGAGGGGGAGAGAGGGCTTGGCAGCTTCGGCCTAGCAAGCTAGGCTGTTAGGCCCTGCTGTGAGGATATTCTTATAATAAACCGCCTTATTCCTTCACCCTGCATGATTAGTATTGATTCTCAAAGACAGATTACAAAAAACAATTCCCTGTGATAAAACTTCACCTTGGCAACAAAGAATTCCACCCTCTCTCAAGGCCGTCTTCATCAGCTGATAGTAAGACTCCTTGAACAAACTCTCAGCAGGGCCTATGACACAAGAATAGAGATCAAACCATAGCAGATACACACACCAATTACAACAAGTTTGCGAAGAAAGAACACACTTGAGAAACACTGGTCCTGGTTGATGACTTACCCACAGGGTCTGATGAATCTGTGATAATTACATCAAAGGCATCCTGGTTCTGTTTCATGAACTCAAACCCATCTCCAACATTAAGGGTGAGCTTTGGACTGAAGAACCCCTTGGCCATCCCTGGGAGGTATTTCTTTGATACGTTGATGACGTCCTTTGGCAAATGACATGAACACAGTCAGAAACAACAGCATTGTTTATGCGAGCTACTGATTAAAATAATTTTGAAGGCTGAACTCGGATGAGGCATGGGGGAAATGATGCAGCTTTTCATGTAGTTGGTAATTTGGTAACACACACACCTCATCTATCTCACATTGAACCACTGTCTCAACCAGTGGATGTTTCACCACTTCCCTCAGCACACCACCGTCTCCACCGCCTATGATCAATACCTGCGAAGAGAATGGCAGCAGCCACCACAAAAACAACAAATGTAATTTACTTTAACAGGTTAAGGAGATCAATGTTTAGATAAAGATAATTATTACAATTTTTTACACAATTAACCAGTTGGTGTAACAAAACTAAATACCTTCTTGGGACAGGGATGGCTGCAGAGGGGAAGGTTGGCAATCATCTCTTGATAGGAAAACTCATCCCTCTCTGTGCACTGGATGACCCCATCCAGCACCAGAACGTTTCCATAGGTTTTACTGCAACACAGAGAGAGCACAACGTGATCGAGACCACATACTGTACGTACATACATACATACATACATACATACATACATACATACATACATAGATCAGTGGTTCTCTAAGTGGATTTCAGCGACTCTCTGGGTTCCTTAAGGGGGGTTTAAATTGATCCTTACAAGTATGTAACTCTGACAGTATACAAATGGAACCAAATGAACCTTAACGGGTCCATTTGGTTCCATTTGTACACTGTCAGAGTTAAGGGGAGACCTTGAAATGTAAAAGTTTGAGAACCATTGACATAGATCATAGCCAGGTTATCTAAGCCAGTTATGTAATATGTAATATACATACATACTATATTTTGCTGACTCTGCTAGCACATGCTTTCATAGCCACTGCTGGCAGCCAGCTGTCACTGACTGACTAATATAGACCTGGTGCTTTAAGCTAAACATAAATACACTATATCTATGTATATCAGCCACTAGATAGACAGTTGTTTTAGCACAAGTTGCACGCAAAAATCACTGTAAAAAATGTTGTTAAACCAACTTCAGCAAAAGGGTAGGTACTACCGGCTGGCTGCTATAATGCTAACTGATGTTTAATAGTTGGGAGAGCCTCATTCTTTGGTGTTTCGACCAGGTGGGCGTGGTTTTGAGGGATAGTTTTGAGGTCAGGTTTAGGCATATAACCGCGCCTACCTGGGCGAAACACCAAAGAAAGAGGGAGAACCGTTAATAGTTAGCGTAGTGTGGCTAGTTGACTAGCCCAAAGTATACTGACCTCTTAAAGACCATTACATCTTGGAACTTGGACTTCTGGTGATAGAGGACCTCCTCCACCTGAAGGCTCATGGCCTGTCCCGGCCACAACGTGCACGTCTCCGTGAACCAGCCTTCTTTTATGTTGTCCATTATTATTATAAGACGACCAGACAGTCCTTTTTCTAAGGGGGTTTTGCTGCTGCTGCTTGTGTGGCAACAATGTGATGCGAGGAGAGCAAAGTAAAGCAGTGTTGCCAGGTCTTGAGAGAGAAATAAGCGGTCACGTCTATGAAAACAAGCCCAAAAGAACCGATTACATTGGCTATTTGAAAATAGCTGCTATTTTCAAAATGGAAAAAAAAAAGGTAAAATTGTGGAATATTTTTTTCAAATCCACACAAATCTTGTATGGGGGTCTCTGGCACAAAATATTTTCAGTAGGTTGGGTGGGTCTACAAATAATATTTGTATATTATTAATTTGGGGTCCTTGCCATGACATTTTTTGAGAACCACTGATTTAAACAATAGTTAACAAGGTCACATATTAAGCAACTACATTTTAGAAACAAGACCAAATCAAGTACACTTTAGAAACTAGCCCAAATAAGTAAAGCAACTACACTTTAGAAACAAGCCCAAAAAACCGCAACCCTACAAGCGACTTTACAGAAAAACAAGCCTAAAGTCGCTTATAATAAGCGGACATGGCAACCCTGCAAGTATGTGCTGTGACACTTCATTGGGGCGTTTCGGTCAACCACACTTGCTTGGAGTTCTAGCGAATAGGACGACGCTGACGTCAGAGCGAGTTGTATTGGCCAATGGAAACGCAGCGAGCGTGAGTTCACGTAGCTTGTTCGCCTTCACACAACTCTCCTGCTGTTGTCCCCACGTGAAAGTGCCATACTGTCAGTGGTGGAAAAAGTACTCAATTTTTTTTACTTAAGTAAAAGTATCAAATACTGCAATATAGAAATACTCTGTTAGGGCACGGCCACACCGCACCTTTACTCTACCTATGAGGGCAGATTCTGCCAATGCATTTTAATGGAAATGAAGTGTTTTTTTGTTGTTGCAGAAAACCACAACCGCTCCATTGCCATTGAAATGCATTGGCAGAATCCGCCCTCATAGGTAAATTAAAAGTGGGGTGTGACCGTGCCATTACAAGTAAAAGTCCGGAATTCAAAATGTACTTTTGAGTAAAAGTACAAAAGTATTGGTATCAAAATGTACTTAAAGTACCAAAAGTAGAAAGTACTCATTATGCAGAATGTCCCATTTCACAAGTTAAATATATAAAACATATTTTTAAATAGAAGATCTAAGCTTGTATCGGCTATTTTTAAATGCCCGAAATGTAGTTTGGCTGAAGTGGGTAATGTCCTATGTTTTGTAATGATAATCAAAATCTACAACTAGACACTAAAAGTTTTCAAATAATTGTAGTGGAGTAAAAGTGCAATATTGAGATGTAGTGGAGTAGAAGTAAAAGTATTGAAAATTGGAAATACTCCAGTAAAGGAAAAGGAGTATTTCCAATTTTGGACCAGGGCTACTACAAATTGTACTGTACAGTACTTGGGTAAATGTACTGAGTTACTTTACACCACTGCATTCATACTGTGTGTGTGTGTGTGTGTGTGTGTGTGTGTGTGTGTGTGTGTGTGTGTGTGTGTGTGTGTGTGTGTGTGTGTGTCATCTGCCTTGTTCATAGCTCTGATAGCCTGAGGAAGAAACTTTTTCTGTGTCCACAATCACACCAAAAATACTGTAACTTATTCTAGTTAGCTTCTAAAATGTATCAAATAATTTTACATATTTTCTTTTAGGCAGCAACATGCATGTTACCTAAATATTTACATGTTCATTTATATTTACATGATCACCATGGTGAAATTAAATGAACGGAGGTTGAGCGTGGATGTCAGATTACTGTGAGAAGCAATGCTGCCCTCTAGTGGCAAGCACTACGCACAGCAAGGAATATTGATTGAGTTCAGTAGAAGCTCAAACTCCTTCTGTCCAAGGATTTCTGACTGGACACAGTGGACAGTGAAGTGTGCTATTCATGTGATAACATGTAATGTGAGAGAATGTACAGTAGCAGCATGCTCATGGAAAGGCTTTATAGAGCAACATTATAGAATGTGCAAAACATAATCAATATGGTTCTTTCTCTGTATGGTTAGGGTCTATATTTGGGTCACGGACCCATTTTTATGGGTTGTGACTTGTGAGTAAACATCCTTTCACTTGCTTTTAAGTTTCCTACACAAACAATTACTATCGTTTCAAAAGATTAATTAAGTAACTCAGTAACTTTAAGGATAAAGTTACTGACACTTATGAAGCCAGAATCTATGGGAGGCCTTGGTCTTCCCAATCTCCAATATTATTTTTGGTCAGCCCAATTACGAAATGTATTGTCATGGACGTTGGGAAGACAAGACTCACAATGGTTTCAGTTAGAAGCTAAATGTGTTGACCCATTACCATTGGACTCTCTCATATTTATAAAACAATTTAACAAAATAAGAAACATAGGTAACTGTTTCACTGTTCTCAACACACTTCGTGCCTGGAAGGATTGTTAAAAAAAACTTGGCATCATTAATTATACCTCCATTCACTCTCCTATCGTAATCCTGATCTACATCTAACCTCAATTAATATACAGAGGTGGGCCCAGTTGGGGATAAGTCAATTCAAAGACCTGTTTCATACAAATATGCATTTAAAATCATTTATAGACTTAAGAACAGAATATGGCATCCCAAATACTGATTTCTTTAAATACTTACAAATGCGAAATATTATACATTCACTTAGAAGAGAAAATAAATTAAGACTAGAATGATATGAAATAGAAGAAACACTAATGTTATCGACCACAATTAAGGTAAAATTAGTGAATTGTATGACATCTTTTCCAAAGACTCACTCATCTTTTTTGCCTTTGTTGAGGATTTGGGAGACAGATTTAACAATGAAATTTGAGGAGAACACCTGGCTAAATATTTGTGATAGAATACATTTCCCATTTACAAGTAACAAAATCAAAGAAGCTAATTTTAAATTCATTCATAAATTGTATCTAACTCTAATAAAAATGCATAAAATGTCTAGAGACAACTCATTAAACTGTCCTAGATGTAAAACCAACGAAGGAACATTTTTACACATGTTTTGGCATTGTGAAAAACTAAAAAGATTCTGGAATGGTGTTCACTCATTCAAAAAAATCTGCATTAGAAACAGAATTTGACTTATCCCCATGTGTCTTACTAAATAAATTGCCTAATATACAGATGGATCCCAAAAATACAGATTGTTAATTATTATAACATATTTTGCCAAGAAATGTATTCTTCTATTATGGAAAAAAGAAGCTTCACCCACTTTAAAGATGTTTCAGGATCAGATATCTCAACTTCTTCTACTAGAGAAATTGACCTTTGAAAAACAGGGCCGGGAACAAATGTTGCAAGACCTCTGGTATCCATTGATTTCCCAACTAAGCAGTGAGACTGTTGATTGATGTGGTTAATGATGGTGTGTGGACAGATTAAATGCCCACAATCGGTCTGCTTTTTTTGAGAAAAAAAAAGATACGAGTGCTGCCTATTTGCTGAAAGTTGTTATTATTGTCACTATTGTTTCTTTATTGTTTCTTTATTTTTCTTTGTTATTACGGTTTTGTTTGTTTTGTTTGTCAGTGGGGTGGGGGGGAGGGACTAAGGAATGGGATGATTGTGGAGTGATGTGGGGCAAGTATTTGCTGTACCCTGCGATTTCTCAAATAAAAAGTAAAAAAATATATATATATTAAATGAAGAATGAAAAATGAAGAAATAAAAAAACAAATAGAAAACATTTGAAAAACCTTTAAGAAATAATGAAACAGCAGCAAGCTCACAAGAGCTTGTAGACCAACTATTTTCCCCCCAAAAAATTGAAATGGGGCTAAAGTGGTTAATTTATAATGTATTCTTGTAGGTTTGGGTCCCGGGGAGACACTACATTTATCCTTTGGGTCATGAGCTGAAAGGTTTGGGAACAACTAGTCTAATGACCAGTAATGTTAATTCTCAGCTCTACTGGTTAAAAATGTATGTTTTGTAATGATAATCAAAATCTACAACTAGTCACTAAAGTTTTCAAATAATTGTAGTGGAGTAAAAGCACAATATTTGCAGTAAAAGTATCGAAAATTGGAAATACTCCAGTAAAAATCATGTAGCATGTGTTTTAAAAGACATTTTTGTTGTCTAAAATAGTGTTTAATAAGGAGGTTACCAAAGTACTCACAAGTTATGAACATTAAGCATCAACCAGGCTATATTTACATGGAAAATATTCCATAAAATTGAAAATGCATGTTGAACTTCAATATGACCAAAACAATAAAAATAAATAGACAAAATTGAAGCTGATTAAATGGGTTCCCTCTCCTGACTGGATGAAATTGGTGTCCCACCTGAAAATGTATTTTCTGTTTAGTAAAGAGCTGGTGAGATAGGTAGACCCCTGTTACTGAACAAACTATAGCAATGATCACTTATCAGAATAGTAAAGAGCTGGAGAGATAGGTAGACCCCTGTTACTGAACAAACTATAGCAATGATCACTTATCAGAATATAGAGCTTTCACTTTTTAACGAAATGATTTTGTTTACAAAAAAATATCACACCACCCTTTAAGACCTTTTATGTATCAACCACATGGAAAATTATTCCATAAAATAGAAAATACATGTTGAACTTCAATAAACACTGATAATCATCTTGAAGGGAAACAAAAAACAATACAAAGCATCAAAAGGGCTTTGAGGTTGGAAAGAAAAATATGTACGAACTGAATTGAAAGGTTAGTCTATTTTTTGGGCCAGCTGTGTCGGAATCCTCTGTGAAAAGAAACGAAAAAGGCAGTTACACAATGGAATCTATTACATATAGACAAAGCTATATATATATACAAATATATATATATATATATATATATATTATATATATAATATATATATATATATATATATATATATATATATATAATACATATATACAAAGCTCTCCGCCGCCCACCGCTAGGAAGCTCTGACCACGACGCCATCCAGCTGCTACCTGCCTACAAACAGAGGCTAAAAAGGGAGCCGGTCGTTGAGAAGGAAATCCGAATCTGGTCTGAGGACACAGACGCTATGCTACAATCCTGCTTCTACCAGACTGACTGGGGGATGTTTAAGAACGCCGCTGGGAATAACATCAACGAACTCTCAGACTCAGTCACTGGCTTTATCAGCAAGTGCATAGATGACATAGTCCCAAAAAAGACAGTTCGGATCTATCCCAATCAGAAACCATGGATGGACAGCGGAGTACGTGCACATCTGCATGAACGGGACGCTGGTTTCAAATCTGGCGACGTGGAAACGCGCAACACGACGCGCGCGGCCCTAAACAGCGCCATCAGGAAGGCGAAAAAGGCCTACACAAAAAAGATGCAAGACAAACTCAGCAGTGGCGACATCAGGAGCACATGGCAGGCAGTACACACCTTGACAGACTGCAAAACAAGAACCAGAAGCGAGGTGAACCCGCCTGCCTCCCTCCCCAACGAACTGAACACTTTCTACGGCCGGTTTGAGATCAGCTCCAACCGCGGCAGCCAAGCGGGGCCATCAGCAGCACCAGCAGAGGAGAACCCTCCTCTAACCATCTCGGAGAGAGAAGTGCGTACAGCCTTCACACGGGTCAACATCCACAAGGCAGCCGGACCTGATGGGATTCCAGGCCGGGTCCTTAAGACATGTGCAGACCAGCTGGCGGGTGTCTTCGCTGACATCTTTAACCTCTCCCTCTCCCTGGCTGTGGTCCCTGCAGGGTTCAAAATGTCAACCATTGTGCCCATTCCCAAAAAGGCCAAAGTGACATGCCTGAACGACTGGAGACCTGTTGCTCTCACCCCGATCGTCAGCAAGTGTTTCGAGAAACTGGTGAGGGAATACATCAGCTCCACGCTACCTGCCTCGCTGGATCCGTGGCAGTATGCATACCGCAAAAACAGATCCACCGACGACGCTATTGCCATGGCTCTCCACACCGTCCTCTCGCACATGGACAACAAGCTGCTGAAGGACAAATATGTACGTATGCTGTTCGTGGACTACAGCTCAGCATTCAACACCATTGTCCCAGCAATACTTGACAAAAAGCTCAGACACCTAGGGCTACACCCAAGCATGTGCGACTGGATACAGGACTTCTTGTCCAACCGACATCAGGTGGTGAGAATGGGCAGCATCACATCCGACCCCCTGACCCTCAACACCGGAGCACCCCAGGGATGCGTGCTGAGCCCTCTCCTCTACTCCCTGTACACGTATGACTGCATAGCCACACATGTCTCCAACACCATCATAAAGTACGCGGACGACACGACAGTGATAGGCCGAATCGTCAACAACGACGAGTCTGACTACAGAGAGGAGATCAAATCACTGGCACACTGGTGCCGTGAGAACAACCTCTCTCTTAACGTCGACAAGACCAAAGAACTGATCGTGGACTTCAGGAGGCCGCGGAGAGACCATGCGCCCATCCTCATCGACGGTGCTGCAGTGGAAAGGGTCAGCGAGTTCAAGTTCCTCGGAGTACACATCGAGGAGGACCTCAAATGGGAGACGCACTCCACACACGTGAGGAAAAAGGCTCAGCAGCGACTGTACTGGCTCCGCCGCCTGAAGAAGCTCGGAGTAGGACGTCGCATCCTCAGGCTGTACTACAACAGTTCTGTCGAAGGCATCCTAACAGGCTGTGTCACGGCCTGGTACGGGAACTGCACTGCCCGAGAAAAGGTCAGCCTACAACGAGTAGTGCGATCGGCAGAGCGGATAATGGGAATCGAGCTCCCAGCGCTCCAGGAACTGTACAAAAAGCGGTGCGTGGTCAAAGCCAAGCGCATCATCAAGGACAAGCACCACCCAAGTCATAGACTGTTCAACCCCCTACAACGACCGCGACCGGGCAAGGGGCTCTACCGCAGTATCAAGAGTTCCACCACCAGATTTTGGTGTAGTTTCAATCCAGCCGCTGTCAGAATGCTGAATGGGGCATAAGCCTGGATGAGTTCAGCAGCCTGACAGCAGGCGGCGCAGACTTTTCTGGCTCTTCCTGAACACACCTGTGGATTATACCAGGGACAATGACTTGGACTTTAGCCCCCCCCTCGGACACACCTGTGGACTACACCAGGTACAAATGACTTTTTGTTGCACTCCCTCATGGAGCTACATGCGGATTATACTAGGGTCAGTCCACTCTAGGTGGACACGCACTGACCTTTTGCACCTTAATCCCTTGTATAACGCACTGACTTTTTTTTGGGTCTTTTTATTGTGCTCCTTAAGCACCTTAACGTCCTTGTCTATCATGCACAGTATAAGTATAACATGCACAGTACAATACATTGCTGCTATGCTCAGGCACCTTAGTTTAGTTTTTTTAGTTTTATTTATTATCTCAGGTTTTTGTAAATATGTAGATAACTTGTCTGGCCTTCTGTTGCTCTCTTGTTTTTGATCTCCTTCCCACCTGCCCCCCACCCTCTTCTTCTCCCCCCCCCCTCTTCTTTCTATGGAAACTAACGTTGCGATGGGAACGATGTACAAAAAAGAATTTCACCCACTTTTTTACCTTGTAAACCTGTGATGTGACAATAAAACTGATTCTGATTCTGATTCTGATTCATATCTCCCAAGTAAGTAGCCTACAGTTCATGAAAAATAACTTTAACCTCATTGACATTTTAACTATAATTGGCATGTAGTTCTACCTGTTTATCACGTGTGAATGTTTTACCTGTCAGATTTTCCAGCCATGTAGGACATACTACGGTTTCCAGCGGATGCATCAGACTTATGTCCTTTAGGGGTTCTCTTCTGAATGGACAAAAATGCATAATGATCATTTCAAATGTTAATACGTTGTTACACAAATAATGTGATCTATCCCTTTCCCCTATTAAAAGAGATGCTAAACCATAATTGATTATAGCTTTGAGTTGGAGATATTAAAACAAGTGTGTGTGTGTGTGTGTGTGTGTGTGTGTGTGTGTGTGTGTGTGTGTGTGTGTGTGTGTGTGTGTGTGTAAAATGTATGCAATTACAGTATTGTGGTTGCCTTGAAATTGACCACAGTCACCATTACCTTTTTTCTGGGCTCATGGCTTTCCCTGTTTGGGTCAAATTGTGACCCATTGTCCTTTGATTTGGTACCTTAAAAACAAAACGGGGAACATTCACTACAATTCTTTTACAGCTTATATTGTAAAAAAAAAAAAAAGTATGATGTAATATTGACATATGGCCAGCTTTCAACCACAACTTTGAGTGTGAAGGCTTGTCTGTGCCTCCAGTGACATACATAAAGGCATTATACTATTTATCATTACGTGAAACTTTGTCTGAGTTGGCCAACACTGGCAAACACGCTGAGGGACCTAATAATTCAGCTCTAAATGCAACCGATAGCCTAGAAAATAAATAAAAAGCGTTGGAATCTGCATCATGTCTATATTATGCATAGGCTACAAGCAATACATCCGTTGACATATTTTTTCATAAGTTTGGTACTGTTGCAATTGATTTTGCATGAAGAATAAAGCATTCTAATGACATACGCAAGCTTTGATCGCTGGTAAGTCAGCCTCGGAGCCGACTTGAGAAAGAGTGGCGCTTCCGCTAAAATCACTGACAATAAAACATTAGTGAATCAGACTACTAATGAAGGAATTGCCGTATTTACTAGGTAACGTTTTCAACAAAACTAAAGTTAAATTGTATATCTTTTGTGAGTGGCAAAAGTTTCACAACACCCACTCCATGAATTTCACCCCCGGAAGCCTTTTATTTATATATTTACTATTGAACGGTGAAGGGGGGGACTTTCCCGGGGAAATGACGTCAGGCGGAAAACGGAGGCGGAAATGCACTGGTTTCCTGTTTGGCCAGGAACTAACGCAACGGTTTCCTGTTTGGCCAGGAACTACCGCGCTAATAACAAAAAGGAACCTCACGCTGATTTTAAGAGAATGTAGGATTGGAAGATCGAAAAAGAACAGAAAAAGAAAGCACAGCTCATGGTAACTAATGCTCCACTGGCTAAGAGAAACGATCCGTAGATAGTATAAAACAATTAAAAGATCGCTTTTTGAAACGCTTCCGGCTTCCGGTGAAAACGAATGGAATTCTGGGTAATCGAGGACTACAGAAATTGTATGCAGTGACGGTAGTGACCAGCAGAGGTTGCTAAAAATCGTTATTTGTGATTCTGCATTGTACAACTTTAATACTGGTCTCTTTTGATAAATTAGTACTGGCATCTGTTTAGGCTTGGTACGATACGAGTAAAATCTTTCATATGACAGAAGGACAAGATATTCTGTGGCATGTCACTTCAAACAATGTTCCCAGAACAGTGTTTCCTCACTTCAATTTCAGACCGTTGAAAAATTGGAATAACACCAAGGGGAAATTTGACAAGAAATGTTGTTGTACGATTATACACAATCTTGGCTCCCTATATTCCGTTGGAATGAATGAGGACTTTGATATTAGGGCTTCTTTCCGCTGTGTCCCCCTTAGCTGATTTAGGTCTAGTAGCCTATTAATGATGACGGCATGGTGGTGCCGATAGGCCGATACCCTTTTAGATATCCATTCTGGTTAACATGAATATGAATATAATTATGGCTTATTTGTACATTTTGTATAGTTCTTTCTATGTGTGTTGTAAGTGAATAATAATAATAATAAAAATAATAACACAATATAATTATAATTCTTGACCCCCAACCCCTGTAAATTATTATTGTGAGCCATTAGCAGTAAATTTGCAGTAAATGGTTTATAGAAATTGAAATGTTTCCACCTTGTGGCACTTATAGGTGTTGCACCTGTTCACAAGTCACCCGAACATGCGCATTCATTTAAGCGTCCCAGTTTTGGGAGCTGAAAATATAATTTTCAGCCCCCAAAACCGGGACATTTAAACAAATGCGCATGTTCGGGTGACTTGTGGACTTGTTCATATAAGCACCATAGTCGTTGCATACAGGCAACGACTGAATGACACACATCAGCGGTAAGCGTTGAATTCAGACACACAATGCATTGTTCATGTTTTATGGTTGGTTTAGGTGAGCATGCTTACATGAACAGAACATGATGAATGTCTATGCAAAGGCTGAAAACAACGATTATTTGGCAAAAAAATGGACAATTTGGTAGTGAATGTTGAAAATCGGGAAATACACGTATTCGAGTTTTAGAGATATTTGTTGGGACTCTGGACACACAGCTTCAAATTAGGACAATCCCGGACAAACTGGAACGTCTGGTCACCCTAGTGTAGAATTATCATATTAATCTTCTGGTTGCGTGGACATGATCTGATGATGGTCTATTGATCAAAATCGAAGCACACAAAGTGTAGTCTAAAACCAAGCAACCATTTGACAGCTTTAATATTCTTACCAGCAAAGACTTTGAAGTCTGATTGGCCATAGTTGAAGGGTTTGAAGTCATCTTTGGGAGTCGAGTCAGAATCTCCAGGTGTCTCTGCAGCAGATTTCATCAGTTTCTTGGTGGGTTTTGGAGTTGACTCTCCAGGTTCACTGGCGACCCTCTCCCTTTTCTTTCCACCTGATTTTGCAGCCTGAAAAATAATTTTGAAAGAAGATGAGAAGAAAAAAGTTGAATGACATTGAATAGTGGTTGGTGAAACAAGAAAAGGAGGAAGGACATCCATATCCCAAACCCAAAATTGGGCAGGTGCTGACTGGAGATCAGTGCAAGATAAAAGAAAATAAAAGCTTGCACACTGTAGGGCTCCAATATGACGAATTCTTTATTGCACCGACTAGTGCCGTGCACAGCGTCATTGGAGCTTTTTCTTTTATCTTGGTTGGTGAAACAACCCATGCAGTGCTAGCAAGAGACAGTAACATTAGAGCTAAAAAAATGTCAACTATTTGGCAATATTATCTTACACTGGAAAATCCAAATAGTAAAAGAGCGATGTGTACAGTTTGCAAGGGTTCGGTTTCAAGGGGTGGCACTACTGTTGTCAAGAGACAAGCACTATTACCCATGGGGAAGGGAAGTAAAAAGCAAACGGTATGTGATGAACAGGACTCCATTGCTTTAATCCCATGCTGTGCACGATACTTCTCCAGGCAAATCATGGACATTAGAAGGGCTTTACCATGCTGGTGTTATGATCTGCGATAGCAACAGTCTTTATTAGCCCTCTGACCACTTTGGTATTGATCAATTGATACTGGGCTAATGCAACTTTAACATGTAGACACATTCAACCAAGAAGGAGCGTGGCATATTATGTGAATAAAGGCTTGCATTCTTAGCTAAAAATTTTAAACATGTAAAGATAAGCCCATTTTGGATTTACCAATACCAAAGTCATTGGAAGACGAACAGTATGTCGCACAGAAGAAGCTGAATAAAAAAAAGATTAAAAACTTACAGAAGCCTGTTGTCGGACAGTAACAACGTCCTGTAGAGAATCTTGATAGGTCTGTTTGTTCTTTTGCCTTTCCTCTGTAGAAGAATAGAGTACAGTATGATGAAGACTGTTAACATGCGTGCTTACCACAGACTTTGAAGCAGCTTAATGCTCCATACCTGCCACCTTCTTTGCAAACTCCCTTGCTTTTTGCTTTGCGGCCTTCTTGATTTCCATCTCCCGCTGCTGCTGCTCAATGCTTTGTAGTTTCCACCTTTTACTGATCTATTAATATCAGATGGTAGAGCAATCAACATTCAATTATAGGGTCCATAAAAAAATAAATGTCCATCATTTTAAAATAAGTGAAACCCACTCTCGCAAAATGTCTGCTGACAAGAAAATAAAGGTTTTCAATAGGATATAATGGTGAATTATGTACAAGAGAACACAACTAAACCTGACCCCTTTCAACTGTCTCTATGAGTATTTTGATCCTTGCTTTGATGGCGATTATGTATGGATGAATAGAGGTCTTGTGGATTACCTCGTATATTTTTGTTGAGGGATCGAACTTGGCATTTTTGTTCACGTGCACATCACCGGAGGGTAAATACTAAAGATAAACAGGGACAAAATTGAACAACATTAATCATCCATTTCAAACAGCAACAACATCTTTTCAAAACTCAAGGGTCATCTCTGGCAAAGTTTTACCATTCTGAAAGGGTTTTGGAAAGACTCAATGATTCGGTTGGTTTTCTGTTGAGCCACAGTGAGGGAAGCTTGGTCATCATTTGACTCCAACTCCTGCAAAGGAAGAGCAAATACACAAGAATCAACAATTATTTTTGAATATGTCGGCTAAAAATTGAGCATCAACACTTTGTAGCCGTTTTCTACCTCAAAAAGTGAGATTCTGGCTGGTGCAATGAGACCAGCAGTTATTTTCACATCGATCTCTATTTCTTGTTCCTCATCGGCAAACATCATGCCTTTCTTGGTAGGTAGTTCTGAAAACAGATGCATGAATTTTATGTCTATTTTTAAGGAATCAAAACGAAGAAGTATGCATTCAGAACAAAATGAACTATGTCATCTATAGACATACAACATCTTTTAGATTTCAGTCTACAGTACTTTGAACGGAAAGGTTTTCCTGGATTTTTAACACCAACACAAATGTCTCCTTCTTGCGTTCCCCTTCTTGGGCCTGCATAGTGGTTCCTCTCCTCTTTTCATATGGCATAATGCAGTGTTCATAACGTAACCACATGAACCCTAGCGTCCTTATTCTGGGGGCGAACATTCTGCGAAAGTAGTAGATTTACAAACTCGCCATGTGTCACAACTCGCCAACCTGTAGATCGGCTACTTTTGCGGAAGAGATTTGTGTAGAGGGGAAAAAAGGAGAAGACCAAGTATGGAGCCCTGGGGACGCTGGTCAACTAAGTATATAGGGTTTTAAGTTAAGCACATGTGACTGACAATTACTGTATATGATCTTGGTTTTGAAGAGTGCATATACAGTACACTACTCTGTGTTTCTTACCATGTGGTGAAAAGACGGGGATATCACTTTCAGACTCCTTTGATGTATCATGAGGACCAAACAATGTATTATCTGGCTGTAAAATGATTATAAAATATTAAATGTTCATCTCAGATCATTACAAATATTCAGGGCAGAATTTTTATATCAAAATCAATGATGATATACATTTCCCAACCAACCTTCTTTATTGTTGCGAGTCCTTTGCTCTTTTGAGCAACGATTTCTGCCTGAAGAAGAAACAAAAGCATGTTTTATTTATCTAGCCGCCTTTATTGTCAAGTGACCTAAACTAAAATAAACCAGTAAAAGAACATTACTGATATAAAAACAATGCTTTTCACAGATCATTGCTCACCTTAAGAAGAGGCATGTCCCTGGCCTGCATTACCAATAAATGGAGCTCAGTAATCTGCTGCCTCACCATTGGTGGGACAGGGTGACAGCAGGCAATGATTCCCTGAGGCTCTCTGGGTGAAGGAACACAAACCATAAGTTTATGATCACAGGTGTGATGAACACACCAAAAAATACACCACATACTAGGCTTGGGATCCAGAACAAGATCGAAAATTCTGTTCCATCACATTTGGGACCGTTTCCGGAACCGGTTTATCGCTTGGTTTATCATAGGACCATGATAACTCCCGAGAGTGTACACAATTTGTACACTCTCAGAATTAGACCTGCAAGAGTCCATTTGGAACCACCCTAGGAACGGTTAATGAATTGGACCGTTAACACATCCACCGCCAGAGGTTAATCTCATAATAATGTACTCACCTGCCAAGGTGTTTTTGTTGTTTTTTTGTTTTTTTCATGTCGCCATAGATCTTGTTAAAATCCTTAAGATTGAGCCGTGAACGGTCTGTTTACATTCGCGAGATCTCCCTGTATCTCCCAGTGAAGACCGCATGTCAAACGGACTTCCATGACTGTAGTTAGAGCGGATTACGTTAAACAGTGAAATGCGAGGAGAAAAAACTACAGGAAGAGAATTGAGTTTCAGCGGGCGTGATCGTCGAAACCGGATCCCAAATAATTCTATTTCCTGTCATCAAACCGGAAACGGAAGTGGATCAAAAAAATTCCGAAAGTGCACCCGGACCGCGCATGCGCGAAAAGACCGCAGCCCGTAGGACTACGGGCTCGGCGCTTAACCGTTGGATTTAACGGCCCGTAGAACTACGGGCCCGGCGGTAAAGGTGTTAAGAGGGAATCGTTAAAATCCTAAAGGATCCCAACCCTACCACATAAAAGGAGTAATGAAACAGAGCTGTGTGACCAAACAAAAACTGAAGTAGCTATACACATTCAGTGGAACATACATAATAAATAAGACATTGCATAAACTTACTTAGGCAATTCCTCAGATATCTTGATCATCATATGATTAGGCAGGAGATATCTAAAGAGGAGAGATGCATATAAATGACCATATGTCGCAGTGCTCCGGAAAGATTTGATGCTGAAAGATCCTAAGAGCAGCGAGGTTTCATGTCAGGTTCTTGTCAGTCAGCATTATTTATCATCGCTGTTGGGCAGACACCTTGCATCTTTTTATGTTTTTTCCCCCATAAACGAATGCCAGTGTTGCGCAAAAGTAGCAAAAATAGCTGATTTACAAGCACACATGTTGCTTTGTGACGTGTTGAGATTGTAGATCTCTATTATATTTAAATGTTTGAATTTAAGAGATGTTCACCTACAAGGACATGCCCAAAATAGGGATGCAAGGGTTAAAGTGGTTAAGTCTGTCTGTGTGTTTTATAAATATTTAACCAATGAAAAGTATTAACATGAGCTTGTTAACAAAATAATAACTACAGTATCCATTGGCACACATTTCCTGAAAAGCCAAAGTTATGGACATGCAAGGTTTCAGTGACGCTATATGCAATTCTGCTAGACATTAATTCTGAATTAGAAAGTAGCTGCAACAGGCTAATGTAACAGCTGCTCCGTCAATTTCCGCAGCCTACCCAGTGCTCTCGTCTTCCTGCCTGGCTAACTTGTCCCTCCAGGCAAACAGCAATCTGAAGGCTGTCAACTGCTGGGTGTTGAACGCCCTCTTCTGCCTCTTCTGCAGCTCCATGTACGACACCTCTGTGTAGATTGGCTTCACATATTTCTGCAGGGGGTTGAGGGGGAGTGTCATGGAGAATGTCATGTATTTGGTTATGAGGATAAATTTAGAATATAAAAGTAACAATTACATGTGTGTAGATCACTGGGAACAGCATAGCGAAAAGAGATAGCAGATGGATCTGTAAACCACTTAAGCCCTAGTCTCACGTAGCCAGACGATCAAAGATCTCCACCTACCGATATGTCTGGGGAAATCTAAATTCAGTCTAAGGGCTTGAACGGTGAAGAAAACCAGCGCTAACAAACCTACGCCTTCTGCTTTGAAAAGCAATCCTGATACCGTCCCAATATGAAGGACCGACCCTTAAGTCTTTGCATTGGTTCTGTGATCTTATTTCTTACATTTCCACATTGTTTCCAGACAGTTTTTAGCCCATTCATTGATTTAGATGTCACCAGACGTATCAGTAGGCGCCTAGGCGGAGATCTCTGATTATCCTGTTGCACGAGACTACTTAATTCCTAAATCTGCGGTTCTCAAACTATGGGTCGCGGGAAGGTGCCGTTGGGGTCACGCATTGGCAACTGGAAAAATAAATTAAAATGTCAAATTTATGTTTGAGTACCCCTGCCCTAAACCTATCTACAAGCTCACAACACATCATACTGCAACACGTTGTGAGCTTGTAGATCTGCTATATAGTTTTTTGTGGGGGAGGGGGGTTCTTTTTTGACATTTTCTGAAAATGTTTTCATTAAAAAATATTGTTATAATAATAAAGAAACACCTATAATGACATGGCCAAAATAGGGACGCCAGGTGGTTAAAAAAATGACAGTTTATGGGTGCATGGTGAAAAGCCTGCTAGAGATGTTGGACCTTTAGGGAGAGGTCTCTGCTCTTATTCCAGACACTCTGCAGGAGGCCAGGCTGGCCGTGGTTGAATTCAAATAGATCCACCCTCAGACGGTCGTACACATAGAGGAGGTAGTGAGTGTCAGCCCTAGCATACTGGAACATCACATCTGGCAATGGTCTGCAGGAACAAATGACAACACAATCCTTAACACTTCACAATCCTGCCTTCAAATCAGAAATCATGCCGTTTCCTATTTGTACCGTTTCACTAATGCCTTTACCTAGAACAACGTACAATGATTGAGTTTAGTGTCTCGCTCAAGGACACTTAAACACATGCCACTACCTGCCACCCTTAGTGGTAAGTAGTGGTATGAGATGAGTGAAAACCTTTGTGTTTTATGTTTCTATCAAACAAGCATCAAATATCTTCAAACCTTGTTTGAAACCTGCAATATTATCTTATTTTTTATTGTTAATGTTGTGTGAGTGTGGAAGAACATAATGCAGTTTTATTTGGAGGGAGACTACGTTGTTCTAGTCTTTTGAAGCTTTTACGGTGTGGCTCTGCAGGACGCGAGCCGTCAATTAAAGTATCAGGGTGTGTGTGTGTGTGAAGCTAATCTCTCAAACTGCTGGACCGATCACCAGAACCAAATGTCTTGTGCACATTGCCAGTGGATCCCGAGATCCACTGGCAGATTTTGTTGTCGTTTGTTATCCGTTTATGCGATGTATGTTGTATTAGAGTTGGTCACAAATCCTATTTCCATGAAAATGGACAATTAAGTACAATTTAAGCTTAAAATCACACAGCCAAACATGAACAAGGACCAATCTACCTACCGAACCCTCCAGTCAGCAAGCTGATAGCGCTTATCTGAGTCCACGTTGCAGTAGTGTGTCAGCAGGTGGTCCAGAGAGTTCCTGGCCAGGTTAACAGCACGGCTCGCCTGGTGTGTGTCAAACATATTGACCACATATACGCCAAAGTCCTTCTGGAGCCATTCCATGTCAGAGTCGGCACCATGAAATACCTGGTCAAAATAAGGTAATCATTAAGATTTGGTACTATACTGTATACAACCCAAAATGCGTAGTGTGTGTGTGTGTGTGTGTGTGCCCATTAACTTTCTCCCAGCAGACCAGTTGCCTCCAAACTTGCCAAAAACTAAATTAGTCATGCATCTGGCCTTTGAACTGCCTACTTTTCCCTCTTGCAGTGTTCAGTGTGTATACATGTTCTATTTTTGCCCCATACTTTCGCCACTAGGGTGCCTGTGATTTCACTGAATATTATTCAGTGAATATAATCTGATCCCAGAGCCACTGAACCAAGTGACTAAGCTTCTAAAAACTGAATAACTACCAATCAAGGATATAATATATTATCTATACAGAAAAACTGTAAACTCAACAAACAATTGTATTTTATTTTAGTCTTTTAAAATTAAATCTAATCCAAGTATTTGCAGGTGTAGTATTAAGTGCACTATGGGGAGAACGGATGGGATGGAAGGGGATGCACTTACCTTGACAATACCCGGGTCTGTGAAAGACTCGTTCAAGACGTACATCTCACTGCGGAGCTCCAAGGTGTCTACAATGAAGTCCTCCTCTCTGGTTGAGATCTGCATCAGACAGGTGATGCCCATGTAACTCCTGTAAGAGTGGTGCTGGGAGAGGGAGAAAAACATTCAACATGCAGGATCAATTACAGTTACAGTCTGAAACGCAGTGATATCACGTCTTATTTTCAGAAAATAAAGTCCACAGCTGTACATGCTGGTCTGTGATGGGCTTAGTTTGTAATCGTCAACTAATGATTATTTTCATAATTCATAATTATAGAAAACTGACATATTAACAATATACTGAACATTTAATTCATCACCCAATTTTGTTTAATATAGCTAGCATTACCATCTACAAAATAATAAGCAATAAAATAAACTGCCAAATGATCTATCATCACTTTAGTTTAGCCAAAATCATTGCGTTCTATTATGATCTCACGCAAGTCAATTTGATAGCCAAACAAATCCAATAAATCGGGTCCTGTACCTCCAGGTCCACGGCAAATTCTGACATCTTGCACAACTTCTCATTAAGAGCCACCAGCTCCTCCAGTGTGTCCACGAAGGAGCACTTGGTCTCATCTAATGGTTTGTACATCTGGAAATAATTAATGTATCATGGGTTCATACTGGGACATTATTAAGGCTTAGACTTTTCTCAACTAGTGGTTAATGGCATAATTACAGGTGGTCCATTTGGAAAATATTTTAAAATATAAAAATAATCTACATTGTACCTTTGTTAAATGTACCAAAAATGTTTAAATAATAAGTCCATCAAAATCAAGAAATATTTGTGAACTAATAGGTTTAACGTGTGAAAAAAGCTAAGTGAAATAATGACTGTATACTTTATTGCACACCGAAAACAGCACATCTACACACATGTGGTGCAGCATGACGCGTTGTGAGCTTGTAGATCAGCTATTTTCGGTGCATGACAGTATAAAATCCAGCTTTAATAAATAAAAAAAACATAATATAAATGACTTATGCCTTCTTATATACTAAATGTATAAATGTATATAGTTGTAGGGAGATGGGGTGGTGTAGTGCTTGAAGTTGTTGAGAACCAATATTCTATATCTTGTTATTTACCTGCGGTTCGGGCTTTGACAGAAGGCTTTCTGGTACCGTCAGATGATTTATTTCATATTGGTACGGGTGTGCAAACCTACACAGATCGGGATGTTCAGAGGGAAAAAATTAAGCTAGACAGTAAAGTTGACATTATACAGAGAAATAAGTGAAACATGAGTAACCCTTTAATATTGTAAGACCCATTATTCCTGATTCCAAACACATGTTGCTCGCCAGGTGATCGGAGATCTCCACCTATTGATATGTCTAGGGCCTAAATGCAATGTACATGGTTGAACGGCCGCTAACTAACCTATACCTACAGCTTTGAAAACCAATCAGTATGTCCATGATCCAATGAGTTGAAGGTGAAACACGTGTCTTACATGTCATCCACATGTTCCTGGGTTCTCTGCTGATGAATCATGTCAGCCAGAGCAGCCGGCACGTCCAAGTCCTCAGGTCTCTCTTTGCGTATTCGTTTGTCGGTGAAATCTACAATTGAAAGGGAACCACAAAGATACTAATCAGTTGAACGGATTTTGGTGCAATCTCTTACAAAGCATATGGGTGTTATTTTCATTCAATAATGATTAACATTTTAATCATTATTGCATGACACAACCTGTAAATCCAAAAACCAGTACCAAGACATCATTGTTGCAATGAAGGTCGACATCAGGAGGTGCAAAAATAAATAAATAACAGTTTGGCTTACATGAGGGAAGGGGCTTGATTGCATTTGGCTTCACAAAGATCTTGGGGATAAATGGGGTGTTGCTGTTGTCGACTTTTTCTTTGAATTTCATCTGAGGCCTGATAATGTTCTTGGCATGGAGCAATCTGTACGTCTCAGAACCACGGCCAGGTTCTGAACTCTGATCAAATAAATGCAAAACATTTGATCATTAAGGGATTGGATGGAAGAACACAACTCTAAATGAAAAAAAAATTACTGTGAATAGCAAAACATAAATGTTCATACAGATGTATTGCCCAAAGATTTCAACTGTTTTAGTTCCAGAGCTGGCGTGCCTTACAATTCAGTGCCGGCACTCTCTGAAATTATGAGATTTTGTTATCTTATTTTAATTAGCCAACCTTGCGATTCCAGCTGGACACAACCACCTTCGGAGTCTGAAACCCTGCAGGCATGATAGGCTGCTGGCTCCTGTTCACCCCATCAGCTTCATCAAGCAGGATCCCCTGGAAATCATTCACAGGAAATAAGACTTTCTAATCCAAGTATCTATCACAGAACAAAAGTAACAGGAACCATAGATCATATGTGGGCATCTGCAAGGAATTATGGGCCCCTTGATAAAATATTGTACTAGATGCTCGAACAGCCAAGTTATTTAAAAACAAAGCAGTGGTTTTCAAAGTAGAGAGCGGGGACCTTCAGTGGTCAATGAGGGGGTTCCAGAAGTCCCCAATGCCATTTGAAATGGGAATCCAGGGACTAATTCAAGTCAATGTGGGGCCCAGTCCATGACATGAAAATGTTAAAAGCACAAAAAAGGGTGCCATCTTTACAATATTTCCAGCATTTCAAATATGTCTTGATCATACCGCTCGTTCAAGGATGACATCATTGGAGTCCACCACCAGGTCAAGGCGTTCTTCCAACCCTGTCAGTTTGTCACGGTCTCTCATGCGAGATCTGCAGCCATGGTAGTGCATAATCTGACTCATGCTAAGAAACGGAAAGAGTAAAAAAGTAAGTCCTGAATCTTCAGTTTAACAACAAATTACAATTCGTTTACGTGCATGGGAACTATGCACGAAAACCTGTGATGTGACAATAAAGCTGATTCTGAGTCAACAAACGATGGGTTATACTTTTGTTCTTAACATAAGTGATCGTGCAGGCCTACTAGTACTCACCAATGCAGGAGTCTATCTCCTTGAGTTTCACAGAACTCCTGGAACCCAGGGAAGCTTCGATAAAAATCAAAGTCATCTCCTGTTTGAGGAAGACCAGCGGATGCTTTGGTGGCTGATAATACAGTCCCCAATCCATACTGCGGGAGAGTGAAGACAGATTACAATACATTGGTGATTTGAGCAGAGAGACCATCATGCAAACAGAAAAGTCCTATCTGATTGTATTCAACTATGCTAAACTCACCAATATTGCAGCTGTAAGGAAATCTTGGATTATCTGTCAAGTTTTTGTATTATAAAAATCCACCTTAGACATGTTAAGAGCTACTTTCTGTCAATAGATTTATTTTTTAGAAGTGTTCCAAGTTTTCAATAACGCAACGTCCTGCTGCATTTATTAAGTGCAAATCTTAAACAGGTGGTACGCAGGACCACCCGAGTGATTTCCAACAAGCACTTCCAAACTAACACTTAGAATAATAATCACCTGCACGGAATTTATTGACATAAAGTATTTCATAACATGTCTACGCCTATTTATGGTGGATTTTTATGAAAAAAAACTTGGTAGACACAAAGAGGATAATCCAAGCTTTCCATACAGCTGCAATCTTGGTGAGTTTAACGTATTTGAATACTGTCAGATAGGACTTTTCTGTTTGGATGAATGGGCTGTCAAGGGTTGGTATTGCAACTCTAGATGCCAGATAGCATTATAGCATTTGAGTTGCTTGTGACTAGTAACTAACTATATATATCAGTTTTATTTATTTACAAGGCAATATCTCCTTTAGACAGCCTGATTGAGAGATGTGTGGGGTAGTAACTTGTGTTGATCAAGTAGATCAGATCTACTTTATGTTATGACATTTTCATAACATTATTACAGTAGTGGTGGAAGTACTCACATGTTTTACTTAAGTAAAAGATATTAATACCATAATGAAGACATACTTTTAAAACTATAAGTCCGGCATTCAACGTTTACTTGAGTAGGAGTACACAAGTATTGGCAACATATACTTAAAGTACCAAAAAGTACTCATTATGCAGAATGTCCCATTTCACAGCTTTACAAAATGTATACAAATCTTTTGAAAATAGCAGATCTACAAGCTCACAACGCGTCACATCTGCTATTTGCAAATAGCTGAAGTATATGTAGGGCTGAAGTGGTTTATGTATGTTTTGCAATAATAATCTCAATCTACAAAGTAAGGTAACTAAAGTTATCAAATCATTGTAGTGGAGTAAAAGCACAATATTTGCCTCCGAGATGTAGTGGAAGAAGTACTGAAAATCGTTAATACTCCAGTAAAGTAAAAAAAATACCTCAAAATAGAGACGGCTCACGTCACTCCAGTTCAAAATTGTACTTAAGTACAATACTTGAGTAAATGTACTTAGTTACTTTACACGACTGCCAGATGGCTATTATAACATTTAACAGGAGTCAGGACAGGCAAGTCCACTATGTGAGCCTCCCAGCAGCAGCCAGCCTGTTCCTCTCCTCTCCACGTTGTCTGTACAGAGACCGTTGCTTCACTTACTTTAACGAACGCATCCACGTCCTTAAAACCAGGGCAGAACTCCTTTGTTTCGTCCGCCGATACGTCGTCCTTTGTGGTCGAATTGTTGTCTTGTTGGCCGTTGTTTGGTGAAACGCTGGACCCTGAAGTACTCATAATGTCTAGTTTGTGTACATGTGTCTGTCTGAGGAAACCAGACTAGCCACTTCCGCAGCGCTCCTTCTTTCTACGTTTGCATATCAGCGATCCGGGTTTAAACAGCGCCACCAAATGGCGAGGGGCGGCGGGCCGACCGGCAAACGCATGGGGACACCACTATGATGGACACGCTTGTTTGTTGCATTGCATAATGATTGATTGATTGATTGATTGATTGAATACTTTATTAACAGTTTGCAAAACAAAAGCACAGAAAAGTACAGTTCTATGCACGGTCTGCTAAAAGGATTGATTGATTGATGTACTTACTTAGTAAGACATGAGAACAACAGTACATGGAAGTACAAATTCACAATACAAGGTCTACTAAACTGGAAGACTCATAAAGCACTGAGCTTGTTTAAGATGAGAGCCCCATGCACACAAATCATGATGACTAAGAGACAGACAGATATACACACTACTATACAGAACGTCATACAATCAGCTTACATGTTACTGGTATGAAGAGTGAAAAATATGTACAAGAGAAGAAAAACATGGGGAGGGGGGAGGGGGGGGGGGTAGGTTAAGACTTAGACAGGGGCCATTTTCGAATTGCAGCCTCCTGAAGGTGTATGGTGATAGGCTTGGGCCACCTGTGCTGTTTTAGAGTATTTTTGAAGGAGAGTATGGATTCACACTGTTTTATCACTTGTTGTAGGTGTAAGGGCAAGCAGTAGCCTGACCAGTTTGTTTTGGGATGTCTGGAGCCTTGTTTTTAAGGCCTTTGTGGTGCTATGTTACCATGAGGTGCATATAGTCGAAGTGACATTGGATTTGTTCTCCTGCTATGTCCTCAGTGTATTCCTACTGACCAGTGAGGAGATCCTGTACAAAAATCTTGTTCTATGGTTGACTTTTTTTGATAACTTTAGTTTTTTCACTGGAAAGATTTGCCTCTAAAATACAATCCAGGTAGGTAATTTCCTCTTTTCTTGTGATAACATTGTCACCCACTTTTACTGTGAAGCCATCGGCCTTGCAGAGGTTTATTTTGGGCCCAAAGAGAATGAATTCAGTTTTACCCAGGTGGGGTTCGAATCCACCGTGGTGCATCCGGCTTTGTCAAGCGTTTACATGAACACAATTGGCCCGTGTTTGGGGGAGGGATGCTGGGCCGGGAGGGTGATATTGGTCATTGCACGTACTCCTACGGGCTGGGGCGGCACCTGTCAGCGGGGAGTGTTGGTCGGGAGGAGTAAGACGAAGGCTCTACATCCTCCAGGTGGTGGCTCCTCACTGGCAGGTGAATAATGCCCTAGTATGCTTCCTTTTTTTTCTCTTTTTTTTTTTTTTAAGTATGCTAGTATGCTTCCTTGCGGAACACCACAGCTCACTGGGACTGGGAGGGGGGGGGGAGACAGGAGTCACCTGTTCTTTCCCCTCCAGATAGGATTGTATCCAGTTCACTCATGTGCTATCAAATCCGATTGCTTTTAGCTTATCAATCAATATAGGGATTTACGGTGTCAAATGCCTTTTGGAGGTCCAGCATGACCATGCCGCAGTATTTGCCCACGTCCACCTCATGTTTGATGTGGTCGTTCAAATAGAGTAGGCATGTGTCAGTGGAATGAGATGTTCTGAAGCCAGATTGGAATTAGTTCTTTTTTCAGCAAGATACTTTTACATGTTTTCAATGCTGTTCGAACATACTAGTTAATTCATAGAATATCTTATGTAGCATTGTTTGTATTGCATAGGAATACTGCCTTTATGTTTTCTGTAATACATTTCTTATAGCCTTGGATCAAGACTATCACAGATGTATTTTATCGACTCTGACTTTTACTTTCCTGTCAAAATCGATAAAATACATATGATTGTCTTGATCCAAGGCTACATTACTTATACTATAACATAATTATTATTATATAATATTTGAATCAACGAATGTTGTAATTGTTATGGTGAGGCAGTGTGGATGCTAGAGGATGCAGCTCTGCTGTACCATTCCAATGGATTTTTTACATTGGGATGCTTACCAGTAGCACCACGAGAGGGCAGTGTTCACTATCAAAATGTATGGAGATCCATGATCGCTTCCCATCGCCTGGGGGGATAGAGGATAATAAATGACGCAGGTCGACCACTATCTGCAGTCTGCTGCTGCTATCAAATAGGAGATAACTAGCAACATATTAATACACATGAACACATTAAACACCACCATATGTTCACAAGCCACACCTAAACTCCAATCATTTTGAAGCTTTATATAGCAAATGTGGCAGTTGGTAGAATAAGGGTAGAATAGTAGGCTATTCATGCTTATTAGGATCATTAAAACAAATACTTTTATATCACAACATTCATTTTATATTCTAAATTTGGTTTTATTGGCTATCTACATCATTTTCCAAATGAGGGGCAAAATATGATATTATTTTACATTTAAGGCTTAATATTTCTACAAATGCTACAAATTGCCACAAAACCTGTGATATCCAGTCATTTTGAGGACAAACAAGAAGTTGAAGGGTAAATTTAGGTCTGATAATGATGAAACCTGCATGTTCAAATCATGTATACTTTACATTATTTCTGACCATTTTCCAAATTCTTTCTATTCTATTCTTTCCCCCCCCCAATTTAACATTGAGGTGCCCTATAGGTTTAGGTGCACTTGACCTGTATCCCAGTAGTTTACATACTATGCCTGGTGTAAAGTTAGCCCAGGTCCTGATTCAGAGATCAATACCACGTGAAGGGCCATCGCCCAAGTATTGACACACCAACTCATTATGGATGATCTGTGGTGTGTGGCGAGAAACCTCTCTTTTCCTCACTTCCCCTTCGTATTGATCTCTTCACAGGGCCCTCTCCCTCTTATTATCTTAAAAGCATCTCTGCAACACTGGCCCAATCGATATTTCACTGTAGCTTCCTATGTTGTTGGTGTATTTTCCACAGGGAAAGTAGCTGAACTTCAGCAAATAGCTGTATTAATTTAAAGTTGTAAACGCTCTTCCAAGTTAAGGCTTCAGTAAGGTAAAACGATGTAGTCTTGTTCAGTACAAACATGATGCATGTTAATTTATTTTATAGTAAATGGAGTATCTCAATGCCATCACATCCAGAAAGCAAGTATTTCAATACAACCAATTTCATACAATGAACCAATTAATTGATGCAAGTGATACTTGCATCAATTCTTGAATCTATAGTTAATCCACAGGACGATGCTTTACTGCAGCAGTTTACTATCCGTTATATGATTTCTTCACTACATCATCTTTACAGCTTTGATGGTACCCCCCAGACACTGCTTTTATGTTTCCTGCAGTCAAAGACACTAAAAACGGATGATGCTGATAAAATGAAACTGCATTTAAAAAAGAAGAGACAGAGAAAAATCCCCAGTGAATTATTTTTATTAACTCCCTGATTTAGAAAACACAAATGCACCAAACAATATAATACATGCACAGCTTCGGTATACCGAGATCAGCTGACGACTTTTCAATATGAAAACATTCCCTGACACGATCTCACAGAGATCACCTGGACATCAAAATACAGAGGAATCATAACAGAAAGGCCAAGCGTTGTCGCTCAGAGCTTTTAATGTATTTGTTCTTTGACCAGTATGGAACAGAGCTGTGGGCAACTCGTGCTGATCTACTTATGTGTGTATCTTTTGATGGGCCTTCAAGTAGCAATAGAATTGTAAAGTCATAACGTTAAAAAACAATAAAAGTATCTAGTATGCATTTGCCAACTACCTTGTAACAGGTAGGGTTTGTGTCACTCCTCCAAACGGACGTGATAGCAGCTGCTAGAAATGTGTTGTTCTCTGCTCATGTATTTTTCATTGACTGAGAATTGCCTTTAGAATTAGGGCATTGTGGTATGGTCCTCCACTTGAGGACGTTGCTCCAAATAACTATACTATACACAATATCTAATAGTGGGCGAGACTTTGTCCAACTCACTTTTGAATGAGCCATGGCTGACTAATTCAGTACTGTTGTTTTAAAAAGTAACACTTGACCTTTGTGCAGAATTGTCAAAAACAATCAAGAACATATCAAACATAAAATAAGAAATTATTAATAATAATAATAATAAATAATCCAAACCAAAACCAAGAACATCTCTATCCACTGTACTAATAATACAATACAAAACACGATGGTTGGTAGTGCTTTTGCGCACTCAAAACAAAAGTGAATTTACTGTGTAATGTTTGTTGTTGTATTTTCTTCTGTTTGGTGGACTATTAAATCAGCCAGAAAGATGCATTTTCTTTGTAAACATTTGTTTTCTTAACAATGACATTCTGTGATGAGAGAATGTATGCAGGTTGACCACACGTACAGTAAAGCCACAATAACAAAACAGGATTCAAAGACTGCTTTCCTAAAGTGGATAACACTCATTTGGGGAAGTAAACATTCAAAAGCAATGTATACACAGACATCCGTTTCATAATGCAAAGCCTTGGCTTCGCTGCAGTCTGAGCTTTTCCAATCTTTCCCTTTCACTGGCAATCCATAGTGTTGATAGTACTGTATATAGATAGAATAATATTTCAACCCATGGCTAGGTTAAAAATGAGGTTTCTCCACCCCCCAGACTGACCTTGTAGTATTGTTCAATTTGAAAATGAGTACAAAAACTTCCTCAATGCTTAAGCTGTCCAAGGCCCTGAACCATGGTAAGTACAAGAAATGGGTTTAAAGTTCTTTCCAAATGCTGAATGGCCTTCCTCAGAACACAGTCATCCATGGCACACACTGGGCAATGTAATATGTGCCCATTTAAAAAATGAAGACACCCACAGAATAGCATGCACATGCACTCCTTTCACGCACGCACGCACACACACACACACACGCGCACGCTCGCACGCACGCACTCGCACACGCAAACACGCACACGCACACGCACACGCACACGCACACGCACACGCACACGCACACATAGAATCTTTGTGGTGCCATCCGGGGATTGTCTTGATTTAGACATCCCTAAATCCTGATATATAAGTCTTGTGTGGATGCCATTAGACCCATTTCTCCTACAGTATATATCCTTTTCCATAGAGTCCCCTCAGGCCCGCTGTAATTTATTAAGATGTTTTAATGGCTGCTAAATCATGGCACATATCAGACCTTCCATTTGTCAAGTCAAACCATTAAGTAGACCATTGTGTCATGTGCTGACAGATTTCTGATACCCCCTCACGGACTATTAAAAGTAGGAGATAAACAGGTACGGAATACCTGAGCAGTGAAATTATGCTGAAATACATAAAAAGCAGCAATACCAACAAAGCAAATTCAACCAGACAAAGGATAGACCGACAAACATTTCGAACACAAGTAAACATAAATGAATCACATTTTGCCAAATAATGTCTCAGCTGGTGGCTAGATTTCAATATTAGACTGGCACAGTTGGCAGCACTTAAACCTCTCCACTGCAATGGCTGATGACGTGTGGCAACTGGCATGCAACCCTGGAACAAAATGTCCACAGAGATGGGTGCAGGCTGCAATGCATAGGCAGTGGGTTAAGGCAAGTTGCACCTTTTCCACTTCGACTGTATGCATGCAGATGTAGAATGAGTGAATGCAGCATATGGTTAAATTAATCAATCAGCAGACTAGAATTCTGAATAAAGTGGCTCATAACAACTTCAAAAAGCCTACACGGTACATTCCATGAACAAATGAAGTGAAAATGGCTGACAGCACTATTAAGGTCTGTTTCGTGTGTTCCGTCTAGGATACAACCACGTTTTTAATGAAACACATACTTCTAAGATGAAGATGGCAGCCATAAGTACTTAAACACTGTCACTAACTAGAGTCTAAAATGAAGCCATTACAAGTCTCCAAAGGCACGGGCACAGGCGAATGAGTATGCTCCGCCTTGCCGAGTAATGTGTAAGAGAGGATAACTTAAAATATTAAAAAATACAACTTTATATTACAGAAATTTGCAGTTGACACTCAGTTTTAACAATAAAGAATTGATAAATTAGGTTTCAAGGAAAGCATGTAGCTATCTCAGCGACAACAACAAGAAGGCTCATTCTACTTTGGCACATGAATGGAAGTAAGGCATCTGTATCATTCTGGAGTCAAAAAGAGAGAAACACTCGTTCCTGTTGACAAAACAATGTCAAAGTAGACCTGTCTAAAAAAGTCAAACGTATACTGTACACCGACTCAAACAGCACTCTCCAGTTTTGTGCTGTTTCATACACCCAAACGGAACACTTTCAAAATAGTAGGTCGTATCACCTCCAAAATAGGTAAACCAAACATTAAACCTCACAAATAGAAAAAAGAACAAATACTGATACCGAAGGTTCAAAAAGTGTCAAGTTTGTCATTGTGTCATGATGTTGATCTGAATGTTGACATTGCGATGATGAGGAGCAGAGAGAGAGGAGAGACATCTAGACTCCACGCCTTTGAGCCCCGTGCACTCATACCTGCAACAAAATGCACTGTAATGATCACTTATATACCTGCATAAAAAATGTCATTGAAAATAAAAATGTCTTATAATTTAAGGCTTAAGCCTTCTCAAATATATTTCAATAGTGGTGTGACTATTATCACCTAAAACAATATTTCTTCTGTCTGAGATAGACTCTTGGAATAGGTGAAACCATATGCATACTGTAAATGTATAAACACCTGTCTTTTTGGGTCCAATTGGACTACATATTTTATCTACTTATATTCTTTGAAGTATCCCACCATTCTAGTTTGACAGTGATCCTCCTAGAGGTCACGCTACAATATAGTTCTTTGTTAGACGGTACAGTGAAGAGAGCTGCTCAAACCTACAACACTGTGTGCCTATGGTTGAGCCACCACCTAACATGAGTTCCAAGAGCCAAGGGACATAATAATATTCACATGGCGGCAATTTTGTTTATCGGTGTGGGATGGGGCCTCCCACCCACTATGCTCAATTGTATTCATCAGAAGAAGATACAGTATAATTATAAGGACTCAGAGTTAATTTAAGTGCATCTTACCAAATACAGAAAATACATGCATATTGTTGATTAAAGTCGGAGTAGAATCGTGGCGGAAGTTCATTGATTCTGAGGCCTAGATTTAAGGTGAGTTCAAGCATGATACAGTTCAGGCCAATTTCCCATGACTAATGTTAGCTAATGTTGTAACTTGTAGGTCATTGAAGTTGTTTTTCTTTAATTCTTTTGTGTTAAATATTCCCATGAATTAATATAGAATTCACCTAATGTAAGTACTAGTGATGTGCGGGTCCGTTTTTTTCATGACCCGCCCCGCCCCGCCACGGAACTCAACCCGCCTCAACCCGCCCCGCGAACCCATATATAAATCTATGGCTCAACCCGCCCCGCGACCCGCGGTGGGGAAAAAAAGATAATCATCAGATTTATATAGCTCTTTTAAGTACCCAAAGTCGCTTTAAATGTCTACAGTAGCACAACATTGTCTTGGGCTAAATAAACAAGCACGTTGTTCAAAATATATATATATTTTTTTAAATTGCGTGTGAGAGCGGCTGACCCACTCACCCGCAGCCCGCATAATTGCCTCTGAAATCCTGACTCGACCACCCGCGCCGCGGGTTGACCCGCGGGACCCGTGGGTTACGGGTCGGCCCGCTCATCACTAGTAAGTACCCACCTTCCATGAACAGTGCCCTCTGCTTTGATTACTGTCTCATTCTTTTGTATGAATTATCAAGCAGAATATCAATAGGCTGATAAAAAAGTTTTCTGTGAAGTGGAACATTTCAAATTTTAAACCAAAATGTCAGACAAACGTAGCCTTCCTCATCAAAATGAATTTGATAGAAAAGGCCAGTGTCGTTTTCAATCTCACTAAATTGCTTTTTTTCATGGGCTCAACGCAGAATATCAACATTGCAAATTAGCATTTAGAGGAGAGGAAGAGTTAGCCCCCCTGGAGTCCCACAGGACAGTAATAGCATCTAGTAAAAGAGGAAGTCAACCCCTCTGACAAAGATGGATTGCACTGCATATTTCAGCAAAATACAAGGCTGCACAGCACAACGGGGGTGGCTGGGGGACAAGAGTTATAGAGTCACAGGAGGACAAAATGTCCCTGTCAGGGATTTAAACTGTTAAGTGACTTAATTTACTAGGGAGCAGGTATGGAAATACGAGTCCTGACAAAGATTCAAATCCCAGTTGAATCTGTCTGTGGCCCGGACTGCTGGCCTAGCTGTCCGGGCACCTAGGCTCTAAAGTAGCCTGACAGTGCATCGCGGGTCCTGACAATATTTACTGCATGTCTCTGTCTATCTACACTGTAAACTATCAATTAAAGGCAGAAAAGCCCAAACAGATATAAAAAACTAAAACAAAAAGAATCTGTCTGTAGCACAAGTTGATCTGTAATCTTACCCTGTGTTCACACCAAAAGTCTGTCTGCCGCCACCAACTTTTGGGGGCGTGACTTACACAGTTTTAAGGAAATAAGAGCGCTAAAGAGCTTATTTGAAGGCAATTTAGGGCCCTATTTTCTGTGACCAGCGCAAACTAATTTGAGAGCGTCTTGCGCCGGTGTTGTGATATCTTCCCCACGTGCAACTGCTTTGCACTCTAGATTTTGTAGATACCACAGTGCTGTGCGTCGACTTTGCGAGTGGAGCTGTGGTTGATCTTAAAATGAGGCGCTAAAATGAGTTGTAGCGCTATCAGACTGCAAAGCTATATTCCCCACAGACTTTGCGCTTGCACTTGAGATGACCCTTGGAGCTTATCTTATCCGCAGAGTGCAAGGGTTTGGTTCTACACAAGAGCATGCCTCCGCAATTAGGCCTCGGGTCCATCTTTTTATTATGTCAGAACCAATCAGATCACTGAACAAATTCCCCATGTCCATTAGAGTTCCTGTTTGGACTTGAAGGATGCAACGCCATCTTTCTAGTATTTTGAACATCCTTGGTAGACAATGTGCATACTATGGATTTTAGCTTCAATGTTTTTAAATATGTTTTCTCATCTCGAGTATCCAAAACGAAATTTTATTGATATAAAAAAATGAATGTGCCATATGTTACTGTATGGGCATGAACAACACGCCAACCACTTAATGTTTCAAACTGTGAGCGGCCAGCTTACTTAGTTGGTGGATTTGGATGGGTTCCGATGCTGGGCCAAGCCCTCCTTCACTCAGCGACCGGATGTAGATAATATAGTTGTCATCTTCAGGCAGGGTCAGCTCTGCTGTTGAATTGGCTGTTGTAAATGTGTTCACCTCTCTATGTTTCTGTCTCCTGTATGACAGCTGAAGGGGAGAGAGAAACAAGGCGGACGCTATAGAGTAAATATGTATGTATTATTAGAGCGTGACAGCTTAAGACTGTTTTATACCCGTAAGACAAGTGTCTGTTGACAGTGTCAACCCACAGAAATAATGGATTCTCAAACGAAAGAAGTGTTGGCGCACCCTTGAGCCAGTGGCTTTGGTCCAACCTCTCATTCAGTTTTAATGTGATATGCATTGTAGACAGATATGAGGGTTCAGACATAAGGTGGACAAAAACACCCTACATGACATTCCATTTTTGTTCTTATAAACATCACAGGTCCCATCTTAGAAAGGTGCGTTCAGCATCGCACAAATCTCCACCAGGAGGCATGTACTAATGATAGTATTAGCGATGTATGTAGTTACATTTCTACCTACAGTACAGTCATGAAAGAGTAGTGCGACGTGACGTGATTAGCAGTTGTAAAACATTTCTACTGTCTTCCTCCCTCTCTTTCATACACATTCACAGTCTACCTCTCTCCATCTTTATCTGTTTGTCATTAAAATGTCTCTTAGATAAACACAGTGTGATTGTTAAATCTATGGGTCAATTATATTTGTATCACCAGTTAATCAAAATGTTTTTTAATGTAAGTGTCAAGTTTTCACTGCCACACTTTGCAAGAGTATGTACTGTAGGCGGTGCAATGTCATTGACATTACAGCTACACAAGTTGACAGTCAATGGTGCACAAAACTGAAAAGTAACTGCATGTAGGATGAGATGTACACAGCTATATTTGAAAAGTGGCAGACCATGCCAGCATAGTCTCAGGAATAAGACCTCAGACCTGTGAGTGACAATCTACAGATGGAGAGAGAAAAGAGAGATTGGTCTCTCAACCCATACACATCCATGATATATTTAACGTTAAAGACGGTGTGCCGTGATTTTCAGTGATCCCCCCCCATAAAACATAATCATCAGGTATTATGGTTATACTAGGAGGAAGATTTTTTTCAAAAAAGTGTACAGAAAGTGTTAAAATTATGTTTTTATGTGGACACGCCTCCAGTTCATTAAGTATACCTGGTTCTCACCTTAGCACCTCCTCCACCACCTTAGCACCACCCACCTGTCCTAGTCCCTCCTCCTCCTCATGCCCACACCTGTTGTGTTATGATAATGAGGGGGAGGGTATAATTTTACTGTGTCATTAAAGTGCTGTTTTTCTATTGGCACGTTTGACCCTCAAGGTTTCAGCCTCCAGGAAGAAACTCAAAATAGTCAGAGAAGACATAAAACACCATAAAAACACCACCAGGGGGCTTAATGAAGTTCTATCAACCTCATAGACACATGAAAAACATAAAAAGTGCAAAACCATGGCACCACCTCTTTAAATTAAGTAGGCACTCAAAACTGCTGTTGGTTTTGGTGTATGTTGTCATGTTTATGCCTATTTTGGAGTTAATCTAATGCCAGCTTGCCCTGGCGAAGTTGCATGTCTGCGATTAGTTAGTTCCAGTACATCCCATAAGTGAGAGGGACAGGAGCATTGTAATTCGCTAATTAGTAGTATGAATCCCCATAGGTCAGCCTCGTGAGACGCATATCCCATAGCCTGGAGGGATGATTGCTCTGCGATTAACAATACAAAAAAATGGCATCGAAATATGATACTGATCGGCCAAGTAGTTTACAAGATTAGCTGCGGACAGTCACACTGACAGACTCAGACACAGACACACAGAGGCGAAGCTAAATAAATATTACATCCATAAACTAAACTGTATGCTCCCCTTCAATACTTAGTGGTAATAGGAGTTAAATGTATATAAAATATCAAATATTATGAAATTGTTGCTTACTTGGTAACCAGTAACTTCTGACTCTGATTCCATAGCCACCACAGGCTCCCAGTAAAGGGCCAGTTGGGAGCCAGTTAGCATCCATTCAACATTCAGTGGTGGTTGGGCTGGTGCTGCATGGGACAAAGGCATATCTGGTGAGAAAACCCTCCCTGTACTCACTGTCTCAATTTAGATTTAAACATTTTAACAAGACCTTCCATGTTTTGGTCTTGTGATCTCTCAGGTACATAAAAAAGCTTGTCATTCCTATATCCCATAAGACGTGATTCCTGTAACATCTCATTACCATAACATATACATTTCTATTATAATATTCTCTCTTCCCATAAAGACACCGTTTAGAGAAAACGAGTGAGACTAGCCTTTGTTTCTGTTTTACTGATTACACTGACTTAAAACACATTAAAGGGTCTACACCATGAAAATCACTTTTTTCTTTTTTTTTTTATATTTTTTGGGGTCCCCAGTGTCTCTTGTGCCCCAAAAAATGATTTTTTTTAAAAATTCAGTCATTCCTTCTCATTTCATGGATTTCCAGAATGGGCGTGTCTGAACAGGCGATCTCAGAATGGAAATGTTTATGATGTCACAAACATTATTGATGGCAAACCCAATGTTAAATGAAAAGTGCCCGAATCGCTCCGAAACTTTTTCTACCCCCCCTAAGTGGGGGTCTACGAACAAATACTTCGGGCTCGGATTTTGGCTCCGCCCCCCGGAAGTGGGTGAAACAGGCACCTCAAACACTTGGTGGAATTGTTCAAAAATGTTCAAAGTGTTTTTTTTTCGATTTTGTATTTTTCTTAGATGCTTCTTTTTATGCATAATTTTTCCATTTTTTTTTCTATTTTTAAATAATTTTTTTAAATATTTTTTTGTATTAACAGACAGAATTGCTCAGTAGCCCCCCCCTGCCCAAGAGGACGTTTTGGTATTGCAGCTGAAAGCGCTGTATAAGCCAGAGACAATTGACTTGGGATGAGTATATCTGAGTGATGATTTAGGCTCAAACCTTTTGAAAAAGGTTTGAGGGACATACACCATATGATATTAAATATCAAAAAAAAAAAAATAATTCATGGTGTAGCTCCTTTAAGCTTTTTAGCTCATTAGGCTCAATGCTATTCATTATACTCATATTCATTCAGATATTACCCTCTATACGTTTTTTTTTGGGCGGTGAAACCGCCCCTATAAGTGAGGTTTGGATATTTGTACAACAAATCCTGCGCTGTGATTGGCCAAAATGTACCCCGCCTAACCCTGCACCGTGATTGGCCAATCACAGTCTATTCAGGACTGTGATTGGCCAGTGTCACATGACACATGTGCATAGCCCTATATAAGAAACCATAACTTAAAAAAAACAATACATTTGTTTTTTTTAAGTTATGGTTTCTTCCATCATAAAGAGTGTTTCAATAAATGTATTTATTTTTTGTACATGATTGGTTGACTCCATTCAGTATTGTGATTAGCTAGCAAGACACCGCCCACTTCACACAGGGTGTGATTTTTAACTTTTTAATACTAATCAATGTGGATACAAAAACAGCATTTCATTTTGATCAGACATTTGACATCCAGGGGCGCACCAGTAGTTTCCCGGTTTGTGCATCGAATCACATAACAGCAACATGACCTTTTTCATTCTGGCTCTTAGTTCCATGTCACCACCTTTCTGTCCGTCCTTGTATACTCATCTCTGTACACACAATTTTTTAAACTTTAGATAGATACATACGTGGCTTTTTTGTAGTGGCGTTGATTGCAGGGAGGAAGGGGCCCGTACCAGCTGTGTTGAAAGCGCTGACAGTGAGGAAGTACTGAGTGGTTCCTGCCAGGCCACTCACAGTGACCGAAGTTTGGTTCCCTGGTACCCTCAATTTCCCCATGGTCTCCGGTTTAGTGTCATCTTCCCAGTAGACCACCTATCGTGAATGGACAGCATGAATTGTTTATTTTTAGCCATGATCTGCAGCTCGGGATTGAAGAAGAGGGCTGTATATACTGTATATTATATCTCTAATTGGGGTTCAAAAGGAGGTTATCTAGTTAGTTTGTAAACTCTGCAGAGGAAAAAGAAAAAGAAAGCTCGATAATGAAGCAGTGGATAATAGGACTATCTTGGGAGAGATTATTGTTATCTTTCTTTCATGGATTTGGGGCAGCCTTTTTGATCTTAAAATTAACATTAATTATTTAGCTGACACTTATCTTTTTTCCCTATCCATGGATCTAACATCACAAGGCCCATAACAGAGTACTTTTACTTTGATATTGCACACAATAACAACTGATTCAAGCTGCACAATTCCCCTGTATTTATTTAAGTATATAAGTATCAAATCCTTACATTATCTGTGAGGCCAGAGTCTGATGTATAAATGTATTCATACTACAGTGACATGGAAAGATGGCAAAAGCTCTGTGGGCTCTAATGTAGCCTGACAGCACATCGCAGGTTCAAGTCCCGTTCCAGACGATCTTTGCTCCATGTCTCTCCCCATCTCTCTGTCCCTGTTTCCTGTCCATCTACACTATACACTATCAATAAAGGCAGAAAAGTCCCCAAAAATATATTTACAAAAAAATAGTGAGTATGAGGACCCAAGTTCGAATCAGACCTCCGTCTTGTCTCCCCTCTCTCTGTTCTTGGTTTCCTGTCTCTACATTGACCTGACCATTGATCTGAAATAATGCATACAAATGCCATAAATAAATCTTTAACAAATATGGTCTGGGTATTCATTGGTGTTGTATTGTCAGACTACTTAAGGTATTTTGTCTTGTATAGGGTCAAATTAAAGTCTTTCACCTATCAATTATCACCTGACAGAAGCAGCACAAGGCATGTGGATAGGCAATTTTCTTTTGTACTCGTGCCGAATGTATCCGTTGAGCCAGTGCTGTGAAGGCCTGTTTAATTTTGAAAAACAAATCACCTGCTGAAAGCCATTTCCATGTCTATGCCAAGTTTGGACGCAGTGCCTTTGAGGTGCACCGCGGGTGACAACAAGCATGGGAATTGTGTTGATTTTCATTTGCATTTAAAAGAAGTAATGTACCTCATAGCCCAAAACTCTTTCAGGGGTGAAGGGGAGAGCCTGCCAGTTCACTTCGATCTCAAAGGCTGAGACACTTCGGGCCCAGACTCCTGTTGGCAACCCGCTTGGCTCTGGAAAGCAACAACAATAATGCCCGATTTATACTAAGTTGGGCATTGTGTCGTGCATCTTAAATAGCTGATCTACAAGCTCAGAATGTGTCATGCTGCGATACATTACAATCTTGTAGATCAGTGTGCAAAGTATAAATCAGGCTTAACGTCCCAAGACAACCTGAAGAGTTTTACATTTCCTCCAGTCCATCACTGAAATTCGATCTATCTTACCTCCTCATTGCTCACAATATCTGTTGAATAATAGATGTTCAATACAGTATAGTATGAATTGCTTTGAAAGTGTTTTTTGTTTTTTCTAAATGCTTTTATATGCGGGTATGCGCCTGGATTCTACTATTTGTCATTTTACCCATTATATATTTATCAGTGTAGGTATTACTTTATCCCTGTTTGTGCCACTTCAATTTTGGATGCTTTCTAAAAACAAACTATAGTATTTGGCCAAGTATCTGTAAACATGCTGAGATGTGGCTTTTAGTCTGACCCTTTCTTGGATAAGACTTCAAAGATACTGGCAAAGCTAGGAAGCAATCTTGTGTAAAACCATTGTTTTTTCTATGTTTACACAAATTTGTATTTATTTATATCCCTCTCATCTTTATTTTCATTCTCACTGGAACACTTTTTGTTCACCACATAATTTATTTATCGAGCTCTTTCTACTCAGTGGATTCAAACAAAGGACATTTGCACACAAAATACTGACAGCAAAGCTACTTTCAACAATGTTCTTCTACACATGAAGTGCTATCATGTTTGCTGAAAAACAACATAAACGTGTGTTACGCCAAACTGCAGTCATGGCTGTGCTGAAATTAACACATTTACTGTATGTGTATATTGAATTTAAATTGTACTGAATGTAATACCTTATTGATACCTTATCAAGGGAAATAGTTTTACCCCCAGCAGAAATACGACCAATAGCAGTTATACTGTACTGTATGTAATCAAACCTGAGCAAAAACTCAATGACTGAATCACTGAAATATCTAACTACAGAGCTTCCTGTGATTTAAAAAATATATTTTTTATAAATGTAATTTATTTAATTTTGCAGCTATGCAAATAATATTGTGAAACGATCTAAATCTACCTTCCTCTGCAGAGTAGATGGTGACCACCGGACTGAAGGGGCCCTGTCCTTTGCCGTTATAAGCTCCGACCTTGACGTGAAATGGGGAGAAAGGCGCGATGCTATCGTTGCGGTACACATAGCGGGATGCCCCCGGGGCGGACGTGGCCACGTGAGTCCAGGTGACCTCTCCGAAAGCACGGAAGGCGATGATGTAACCAAAGCTCTCACCATTCTGCAGTTCTTCGGGGACAGGCTGAGAGTGAAACACAAAACTATAGTGATATTAAAACACATACAACCCACTCACGTTCAGCCCGCCATTGGGCTGACACAATCACCGCCACCCAATCTTGGAGCGCCCCAGAGAAGTGTGCGACCCACAAATTGCTTTTTCCCCCCACCTGACTAAATGAAATGAGGGCTAAATGCCATTTAAAAAAATTGGAGCTCATTATAGAGTGTCCCTGCAGCCTCTGAAATGAAGTTATTTCTGCATTTGTTGAAAATTAGACCACTAAAATAAATAGGCCACAATAGTTTTAACCAGCTAATGATTTGTTTAGCCACAGGAAGAGTGGGCTCTAAGGAAGAGTGGGCACCTCGATGTAATCTTTTTTTTTAATTTCAAAATCTTAGTGCCCACTCTTCTTGTATCCGTTTAACCACATCAACCCAAGCGTCCCTGTTCTGGGGTGAACATTCGGTGAAAATAACATATCTACAAGCTCATAACATTGTTATGTTGCGATGCGTTGTGAGCTTGTAGATAGTCTATTTTTGCCAAAGAGGTGTACAGAGAAAGAACATCAGTGGACCAAGTATAGACCCTGGCGGACCCCGGTCAACTAAGTGGGGTTTAAGTGGTTAATTAAAATTTGAAATACATAAAAAAAAAGATAATTTCTGCACATAATTTCACACACATCCTAAAAACTAAACTTACACCACAAATTAATTGGTCACCAACTCATTTGTTCTGAGCGTTTTAGTCATCTTAAACAAGCTCAGTGAAATTATCAAAATTAAAAATAGCATCGCACTTACTGTAGGCAGGGACACTGCTCGGAACATAATTATGGGTTTCAAATTATTATGTTTATATAAGAGGAACAGTGACAAATTATGCATTTTTTGGACATCAAATCAAAACAAATCATTAAAACTAAATATCAAATAAAACTCCAGTCTCTCCTGGGGCATATATTACAGTGAATGCCTGGGCAAAATTCACTGGCTCAAATGCCCCTCTAACACTTCAGCAACCACACAGCTGAATATGTGTATTCCAGATCTGACTGAACAATAGCTGTTTCTTCACACATCCAAGCCTCATAATGTCTCCGTCAGCTTGTGTATGCACTGCCATAACCTCACACACACAGTCTTTAACTAAGAAATTACAACTGCCGCCCACTGAGCCAGATCTCAATTGAACCAGAATTTATGACACCCGCATGCCAAGCAGAGCAGGGGCTTTGATTTAGAGTCAAATAATAATAAGCGCGTCCTCACTCCGACTCCTCAGTGGTCTGAAACTAAACCCGACTGCTGCCATTTTGGAGGGTAGGACCAGAACGTAAGACAAGATGACTTACCTCCCATGTGATAACCAGCTCTGACCTGCTTCCGCCTCCTCCACCCACGTCACCTGGCGCCGCATCAGGAACTACACAACAGAGGCCACGTTTACTGCAATATTTAGTCTTTTTCAAAGACCTTTGTACAGTAACAGTTTTACAGTCAAAATAAATGAAACAGCATTGGTATAAATCTGAACTCTTCATGCCTTTTCTTAGCCTTTACTCAGTGTTTTTCCTAATAAAGTTGATATAAAGGCCAGTTTATATCAAGCGCTATCTACATTTGAGATATTATTATAGTTCAGCTATCATAAATGGAGGGTGTATTATAATTGGAAGATTTGGATGAGACTTGGTTGAAAAGTGTGAAGTGTGCACACCTGAATCCTCTGTCCTCGTCTTGAGGGAGGCGGGGCTGGGTTCACCGACTCCAACGCTGTTTTTCGCCAGCACTCTGAACTCATACTCCACCCAGGCATTGAGGTCCACTACAGTGGCTGTTAACGTGCTCCCATCGATCACCTCAGGGACTGGAGGGAAAGGGAAACCAATTTTATGCTTCAGTGGCAATTCACTATTCAATAAGGCGAATCAAGGTTCCCTAAAATCGGCCTTTAAATAAAATGAATTAGGCTTGATCATTTTCTTCAATTTACCATTCCAGCGATACATTTAAACGTGGGATCTTTATTCAATTTAGCCCTAATTGAAATGCCTACATGCCAGGTCTGCCCAGCAGGCAGCAAGCCAACGGACAACAAAGCAAATGCAAATGTAGAAGCAGGCGCTTCCATCTCCGTGGTTTGCCTACAGTATGTACCTGTGTTCACCTTCTGCCAGCCCACAGTGAAGGGGGTCCTGGTTTGGATGAGGTAGCTGGTAATGGGGCTGCCGTTGTCCCTGCCGGGGCTCCAGGCCAACTGCGCTGTGCTGTCTGTTACCTCCTCCACTGTCACTGTGTCCGGGGGCCCAGGAGGGCCTGACTCAATCAGAGAAACAAAGAGTTTCACTGACATACAACAAATATAGAAGTAACTTTATAAACACACAAACCCTAGTGTCCCTATTCTGGGCATGTCATAATAGGCAAACATTCGGGCCAAAATAGCAGATCTACAAGGTCACAACGAGTCATAATGCTTGTAGATATAGGCTATTTTCGGTGAAGAAATTTAGTGTAGACTCGTAGAGGGAAAAAAGGAAGGGGGGGGGGGGTAGATACTCCTGGGGGACCTCGGTCAGCAAAGTACAATATATAGGGTTTAAATGTGTTTAAATATGGTAGCTTTAAGTTAGTTCTAATATCAACAGAAATCGCTTAGATGTGACCAAAAATATGTTATCTGCCTTTTTACCAAAAATGCTGAGTGTGAAACATGGTAAACTGTGAACTATATATACTACTATTACACATCCTCACCAAAACAGGACTTACAGTATCTCAAATACATCAGGAACAGCATTTTTGTCTTTCTAAAAGGAAGTCACAACGACAGGCCATATCTCTCTGAGCCACAAGGTAATTTAGCAACCAATCAACAGTAGCAGCAATTGTTTGTTTGTTTGTCTCTCCTGTGGAGCCCATTTTATTATGTGCTTTGCATAATTTGTTGCACTGGTGTGCATTTTCAGCAATTGCATCCACATAAAAAAGTCTTATATCTGGATTGATTTCTGAAGTGAATATATTTATCATAATCAGTAGGCAATTTTGACTTCTTGAACTTCCTAAAATATAAATCTGATTGTCTAATAAAATATAAAATCTCTGTAGTCATCCAATTTGCACTTCTGTTTAATTCTAGTCTCCTTCTTTGGAGAAAAAGCATCAAGTACAGCTATACAATGCTCTTTAAAAAATAGTCTATAAGGCAAGCCTAATCAACATCCTTTATTTTTTTTTACAACATTTTTATCCCACGATTTTGTAACCCTTTTTTTAACCATGCAAACTCCACTCATCAACATCCTTTCTACCCAAAACATCAGCCAAATCCCTCTCGGAAAGCCTATGTGCTGAGATTTTCAGTATGTATGTGCTGAGATTTTCAGTATGTATCTGATGAATTCTTGATGATCACTTTAATGCAATATCAAGGATGCCTGATAGGGAGATCTCTTTACACTCTGAGGCCAATATCAATTCCAACATGAGCAGGCTATTTACAGACACTCCAGTAGGTTTAGCCGTTGCCTGTTGCAAACCAAACAGTTTACACAAGGTAAAACATTATTTGACTAAACATTACTCTTAATGCATCTGTAAAAGTTAACACAACTCAGTTTGCTTAGGAAGTCGGTAACAGATGCCAATAATAATGGGTTTAATCTTGAGAAGCAGCAGTTCAATCTATGCCGTTTCCAAGCCCTACACCTGGAGGTAAACCTATGTGTCTAAGCTTGTCAAAGACTATCATTACAGTATTAGTAGTAAAATTATTCTCGAGGTAAAGAATAATGTGATCTTGTATGACTCAAAGTCAACTGTTGTATAATGTGACAGGCAGCGTGTGTGCTCTGGTGCGCCAGGCACTTCGTGCAATGTTCAGGGCTGGCACTTCTGCCTCAGAGGCCTACATATCCCCACTGACAGCACATGTGAGCACATGATTGTGTTATTATCCAATAATTTATGCAGTCCCTCAGCGTACAGTTACAGTATCATGGTCATCATATTAAAGCTATAGCTCTGTATGACAGCGCTGAATACCATCGTATCGTACTGTATGAGGCGCTCTGAGCACCGTTGTGTCAATATGTACTTGAACCTTTTATCTCCCTGCTGAGTAACCGGATCACCATAGACCACCATACAGTACAGTATATAACATATACAATTACTGTTCCAATGGATCTAACTGAGTTATGAGATTTAGTCACAAGCTTTGATACTTTTCATTTGTTAATCACTTTCAACCTGGCATTCTTATTTGGGGATTTTTTTCATTATGGGCGAAATTCTTCAAAAATGACAAATCTACAAGCTCACAGCGTGTTGCATGGTGGCGCATTGTGAGCTTGTAAATTGGCTGTTACTGCCATCTTTGAAAAATAAGATAGAGCTTAAGTAAATAATTTGTAAAACCCAAAGAGAGGCATAAGTGTGACCAATAGCACTGATCTATAAAAAAACGACATTATATTGAATACAGTCTATTGATTACATTGTACTCACATATTGATCCCACACCAAATTGTTGATCTCTCAACACAATAAACATTGCACAATTGCACACAAAATAAAACACCATTGTGCTATTCTCTATCCTTGGCCCAAAGTCTCAATTGTCCCCATTACAATTAGCAGGAGCAAACACAATGAAAACAACAACCACTGGGATCAAGTAAACATATAAGCCCTTCTGAATTAAAGTTAATTCAAGATTCATCCTCCAATATTCAGCTAACTTGTAATCATTTCTTTTTCATGGTCCTCCTGGTAATTGATCAATGAATTAACAGGGCTGAAAGAGTTGCAGAGAGGCAAATTAAAAGGTAAAAGATGAAAACTGGCCTTGGCACCCTGAAGGAGCAGAGTTTTATCATTTATTTTCATTATCCCACCAATTAGGGCCTGTGATGTTTTACTTTAGCCTCATCTGCTGCTTCCTGTTCTAATGAAGGTGTCGGCTCATCAGAAATAATTGACCACCAGAGAGCCATGAGACGAACCATACACAGTAAAATCCTCAGTGTTAATTTATCCAGTTGTAAACCCATGAGTGTACAAAATGTAACCGCATTTGATTACTCTCAGAGTTAAATGAACACTGAGAATTTTACTGGGTATAGTAATAATGCTGTGGCTCACCCAGCAATCATGCAGTATTAATTTACCTCTAAGGCTACGGTCAAACCTGCACCCTGGTTGCAGGCTGATAAGCGCAGGTTGTGCGCAAGATACAATAAAGTATCTTGCAGCCCTTCTGTCTTGACGTTGCCTAGCCGGTCCGCCTTTGACTCATCCGATTGGACAGAGAGAGGGGGGGGGGGTAACAGTCTCGAGCATTTATCTGCTTCAAATAGACTTTTTCTCTACTTGAGGCGCCCTGGCGCATAGAACGCATTAAACGCACCAACAAAACACTCTGTTCCCATTGAAAACTGTCATGTTCTTTCTCAGTTATTTTCCACTAGTTGGCAAGCATTCTTTCTGCAGCTGTTAGCCTTTAGAAATTAAGCAGGTCATTATGACTTCTGTCAATTACACACCTGTTTGCCTTTGACAATTATGCTCTCTATCAGGTCATTATGACCTTTTGTCAATCACTCACCTGTTTTGGCTTTAGCAATTATGTGTTCTCTATAAAACAAGCCTAGCAGTCAGCCCTGAGGCCAGTCAAATGCTTCTTGCCTAGAAAGTTCATCGCTTGTGAGTACATTGTGCAGTTATTTTGGTTGAAATGACATTGATGTAAATTCATGATGTTGTATTAAGATATGTTAAAATTGAGTCTATTTGCATAGATACATGTTTGACTTCTACATGCTGACTGTACTATATTTTGAATTATTAAGATCTAAGTTTACTGTGCATTTTTGTGATACATCCTTTTTGATGTTTGTATTTCAGTTTTACAAATAATGATTGTGGAGAGAAAACGGACAACAGTAAAAACAGTCAACTTTACTCCAGCTTCTGCGTTTCTCTTCAAGTCTTGTTCGCTACCTGTTAATTTGTATTCACACATACGATGAGAGCAGGATAGTAAAAAAGCGGCTTCAGCGGGCACTACAGCAACAACTCTCCTTTCACACCCCCTCAGCCAAGTACCCCTTTTCACGATGTCACTAAACGGGGAAACTGTAATGCAAACAACAGTAGCTGCTGATGACATTGCACAGCATCAAACAACTGACACTTTATCAGAACATTCCGCCGCATCCAGCGGATCAAAACCCTCCCGTGCATCAAAGCACTCTAACCATACCAAAAAGGCCTCTTCCCGCAGCTCAACGGCCAGCATGGCCGCTGCTGCCGCACGTGGCAGAGCAGAAGCTGCCCGTGCACGTGTTGCCTTCGCTCAACAAGAATCAGAGTTAAGGCTTGAAGAGGCTCGTATACAAGCTAAGCTATCAGTGCTCCAACAACAGAAAGAATTTGCAGCAGCCCAAGCAGAGGCTGAAGTTCTCGAGGAGGCTGTAGGATCAAATTGCAGTGTAAGCAGCAGTAGGGAAAACGACGATTTAGAGCACATTGCCACTCAGCGAACCCAAGCTTATGTGGAGCAACAGTCCCAAGCTCACCTCAGTCGTGAGAACCCACCTCACCTTGATCCATATTCGCCATCAGCAGGGTTGCCCCCCATTAGGCCCGCTACTCAGCCAGAGAGCGAACCATCAGCAGGGTTGCCCCCCATTAGGTCCGCTACTCAGCCAGAGAGCGAACCAGCAGCAGGGTTGCCCCCCATTAGATCCGCTACTCTGTCAGAGAGCGGACCATCAGCAGGGTTGCCCCTCGTTAGGTCTGACACTCAGGCAGTACCGTCTGTAAGACTGCCCATCATTGAGCCTGCCACTCAACGTGGAGTCTACTCTAAGCCTCGCAGCATACAAGGGAACGCCTTCAACATTAATACCTTGTACAACAGCGGAAATTATGTTCAAGCAGCACAGCGGACCGAATGGTCAACACCAGTGGTCCGTCAACAAATCAAAAGTGATCCCATGGCACAACAAACAGGAAAACCACCACCAGTAATCAAGCACAATTACCCTACTTACTCTCGTGGCGTTTCACCCGGAAGAGCCACATTCCAGACACCTGCTGATGACAGGTCAACTATGGGAGACATCGCAAGATATCTAGTACGGCGTGAACTTGTGGTCTCAGGACTTGTTAAGTTCAATGACCAGCCTGAACATTACTTGGCATGGAGGTCCTCTTTTCGCAGTGCAACTCAGGGACTGAATCTAACTCCCAGTGAGGAGCTTGACCTCATGATTAAGTGGCTGGGGAGCCAGTCTTCAGACCAGATCATGCGCATCCGTGCTGTGTACGCCACCGATCCACTGCAAGGACTACACATGGCTTGGGAGAGGCTGGAAGAATGTTTTGGCTCTCCTGAGATGTTAGAGAAAGCTCTTTTTGACAAGTTGGAGAACTTTCCTAGAATCGGCAACAGAGACCATGTGAAGCTCAGGGAATTGGGAGATATCTTAAGAGAGATAGAGGCTGCTCAATCCCAAGGCTACCTGCCTGGCCTACAGTATTTGGACACTCCCAGAGGAGTCAACCCTATTGTTGAGAAGTTGCCAACTGGACTGCAGGAGAGGTGGCTAGCTCAGGGCTCTGTATACAAGGAGCAGTACCGTGTCTTCTTCCCTCCTTTCGCTTTCTTTAAGGACTTCATCTGTAAGGAAGCTTGAAGAAGAAATGACCCTAGTTTTGTTCTCTCAGCACCTCCTACAGGTCCTTCAAGCAGTTCCTATAGATCTGTATCAGTTCCATTCAAGCCTGAGTATCAGGAAAAGAGACCAGGATACACCAGACACGTAACCACTCACAGGACGGAAGTATCATCAGACCAGTCAACGCCTCAGTCGAACAGTTCAGTTAGCAACTCAGGTGGCTTTTTCAAGCAATGCCCCATCCATATGAAACCACATCCTTTAAAAAAGTGCAGAGGCTTTCGAAGTAAACCACTGGAGGAGCGCAAGAACTTTCTGAGAGAGAACAAAGTTTGTTACAGGTGTTGCTCATCCACTACCCACCTTGCAAAAAACTGTGAAGCGGCCGTGAAATGTAGTGAATGTGGAAGTGACGGTCACCTTTCAGCCCTACACCCTGGACCTCCTCCATGGTGGGCCCACGACAGCAGCGAACCCTCCTTAGAGCATGGCGGGGAGGGTGAAGAACAAACTTCCCAAGAGTTAGTCACCTCTAAACGCACTGAGGTCTGTAGTGAAGGGCAGAACCTCAGGTCTAGCTCAAAGATCTGCCTTGCAAAGGTCTACCCTAAAGCAAACCCAGAAAAGGCAACAAAGGTTTATATCGTTCTAGACGACCAAAGTAATAGGTCACTGGCCAAGTCCGATTTCTTTGACCTTTTCGGGATTTCTGGGTCCCAAGCACCATTCACACTCAACACATGTGCAGGGGTCTCCGAAGCAGTCGGGAGAAGAGCCACAGGGTTTGTGGTTGAGTCATTGGATGGAAAAGTATGCGTGCCGCTACCTGCACTTATTGAGTGTGACCACGTGCCAGACAACCGGTCGGAGATTCCGACTCCAAATGCTGCACAGCATCACTCACACCTCAAGTCTGTTGCTCATCAGATACCACCAATGGACCCAGATGCCAAAATCCTCCTTCTCTTGGGTCGTGATATCCTGCGCGTCCACAAAGTCAGAGAGCAAAGAAATGGTCCTCATAATGCCCCATTCGCCCAGAGACAAGACCTGGGATGGGTCATTATAGGAGATGTGTCTCTAGGGTCGACTCATAGGCCAGAAGATGTGGCTTCCTTCCGGACCTGCACGCTTGAAAATGAGCGGCCGTCTCTCCTTCCCCCCTGTCCGAATCAAATACCTGTCAAGGAGCAGGTTGGCCATAAGCAGTACCTTCATTCTACTCACAGCCCCACACCTGTCGCACACAGCGTGACGATAGTACCTTCACCAACACAGCCTGCAAACATACAGAGAGGGCTCGGTGACTTGTCTGCCCGTTCAGGCATGGGAAAAACAAATAAGCAGCAGCAGAAGCAGGAACTGATGTCCAATACAGAACCCACAGATGCAGCAGTTCGGAAGCAACCCCTTCTCAGCCTTCCAACTGTCCAGAACAGAGGATAAAGAGCCTCTGCCAATGGTGGTATCAGGAAGTCAGAGGACAGACACCTGTACACCGCCCATCTCTGCAGGGGACACCAGCCCTAGTATCTACGACCCCCTGGGCATCTACACAAAGGGCCAGGGCAACAGTGTGTTCAGTTGTCCTGAGATACAGAATCCTGAAGCCATATCCACAATTACCAACCCCAGAGCAATACAGGCCTTAATCCAGATCCAACAGGGTCTTCACACCCTGCAGATGGAGGCACTTGGCCTCAATCCCAGCTTGACATCTAGAGTCCCCCCAGTTATTCCTCCCTACACAGGAGGCGGTGTTGCTCCAGAGAACTTTTTTGCTACAGAACCAGGATCAAGTCCTGCTTCAGCTACCAGTTCCGTTCAGCAACACCAGCGCCTCATGCAGCAGATGATACAACAAAAATCTTGAGGCCCGTCTGTGAGACGGTCCTTCTCAAGCGTTACAGTTCTGGACTCAAATTATTCTTTGACATTTTATTGCTGATTTGTTTAAATTGTGGCATTTCTTTAATACCAGACGGGGAGTGTCATGTTCTTTCTCAGTTATTTTCCACTAGTTGGCAAGCATTCTTTCTGCAGCTGTTAGCCTTTAGAAATTAAGCAGGTCATTATGACTTCTGTCAATTACACACCTGTTTGCCTTTGACAATTATGCTCTCTATCAGGTCATTATGACCTTTTGTCAATCACTCACCTGTTTTGGCTTTAGCAATTATGTGTTCTCTATAAAACAAGCCTAGCAGTCAGCCCTGAGGCCAGTCAAATGCTTCTTGCCTAGAAAGTTCATCGCTTGTGAGTACATTGTGCAGTTATTTTGGTTGAAATGACATTGATGTAAATTCATGATGTTGTATTAAGATATGTTAAAATTGAGTCTATTTGCATAGATACATGTTTGACTTCTACATGCTGACTGTACTATATTTTGAATTATTAAGATCTAAGTTTACTGTGCATTTTTGTGATACATCCTTTTTGATGTTTGTATTTCAGTTTTACAAATAATGATTGTGGAGAGAAAACGGACAACAGTAAAAACAGTCAACTTTACTCCAGCTTCTGCGTTTCTCTTCAAGTCTTGTTCGCTACCTGTTAATTTGTATTCACACATACGATGAGAGCAGGATAAAAACCATTGCAAAAAGACGGCCACATAGGCAGACACAAAGTTAGGTGTGACGCCTAAAGGCCTTATCTTCGGCCCAACACAAAGCGGCACTAATGGGCAGCAAAATTATTATTGTCATCTTACGACTGGTGTATGGGATAAAAAAGACAACTGTCAAAATACTAAATGATCTTCTATTTTACACTTATGACCAAAGATTAGCAACGCAACTACTTTCAACTTGCAACCACTTGCAACAAAATACTAACACTGGGGTTTGCAACTTGACAGCAAACACCAGAAAGCCCTGGGTAGGCAGCCTGGCCTGGCGGAGACCTGTGCTTAGAGGAGCACACTTTTCTAGTTGTATATTATATACTCATCTTGCATAAAAATATTAAGTAGCTCTCCTTTCCTTTCTCCATTTCACTCGCTCTATTTTCCTCCCTCTTGTCAGGTAGCCTACATATGGTAAAAAAGACTGTTTGTGTCTCAAATGAGGTGTGGTCAGGTGGGTCGCACTGCTATCTTATGCACAGAGTTTGCGCTCTGCGTTTAGAACAGCAAAAAGCTGGTCTAAATGCTAAACGCAAACATTTCCTTACTATTTACACAGCACATTATTGGGATTAAGATGCACCTAGGTGAGTTCACAATGCGCACACACTGATTGAAATCTAAATCCATCCCATTTTCTCACGTTCAACAAATAAGGTGACATTTCTGAGAGACTCCGCATTGACAGTGAAAACAATTATTAATTAAATGGGCCAGATTATCAATATATTGTATTGGGTAAGTGCCTGTTTTCTTTGCACGGAGACAAGCGGTGAGGAGAGGGGGGGCTTCTCGTCCAATCCGTCATGTAAATACCACTGCGCCAATAGCGTATGCGCAGCTTCTCTTAAAGGGAATAGACACCCATTAGTGCTGCACAGCGTCGTTGTGTAACTAGTAAAATTGGGGTGGATGCACCTCGACGCAGTGTGTGCTTTGCGTTCCATGCCGTGGGTCACAGATCCTCTAAATAGGGACCTGAGACGGTAAAATGGACTCAAATGGACCTGTAAGTGTCAGAGTTATATTAACACTGTTCACACTTCCTTAAAGGTCCTTTTTATGGATTTCTATCTATTATACTGTGTACATGTAATATAGATGCAGTATGTGGCAGGACGTTTTCTGTATGTTTAATTAACATGATTAAATATCACTAGATGCTAATAATCTTTGTTTGTGGAAGCCTTGTATATGCGTGTACAGTATAAAGATGAGTCTTTATCTAAAGATATTGATCTGTGTAAAACCCATTAGTAGCTCTTGATAAAAAGCCTTAATACGTTGGCCTCATTAATACATATTAATGGAAAACACAATCAAGGATCAATGCCTTATGCTCTTAATTATATTTCCTTGGCAGTAGCAAGAAGGCTGTGCCAGTGTCTTGGGGTGCTAAAATAATCTGTTATTTAAATGGACAGACTGCTGGGTACAGTAGAGTTTTTATTGTAGTCTCAGCACAGGGGGAAATTAGATTTTGACCTTATCTATTTATACGATTGGCTTGTGGTTCGACACTTCCTGTTTATCTGCATTCTTGTTGAGCTTAGTTCTAGCAGACCACAAGCCCAATTTCCGACACATTTAGCCTAAAATCAATCATGTCTGTAGCCGTTGCATAGTCTACTTTTAATTGTTCAGCATACATTTGTATTTGTTTTTTGGCCCATATTTGCCGTACTACATGATTACGCAACATTTCTACATGATTACGCATCATCTTTCACCGGAATGGCTCTTAAGCCCACCGTGGGTGTCGTGTGTTACAGCGCATTTGGTTACCTATTGAATTCTGTTTATGTCCTTGCGTCCTGCCATCACTAATAACAGCAGGTCACAGAATCGGACGTCTATGGTCTATGGTGTAACACCATACCATCGCGGCCAGTCAGACAGTGTGTGTGTGTGTGTGTGTGTAATGTAGCCTCCGTTAGCATGTTAGCTTCCGTCTTTGTTAATTGAATTGAAATGACTCGTCATACTGCACTGTTAATCAACATTTTCAACACCACAATTCCTTGGTTAGACTCATTGGTGTAGCTTATTTAACAGCAGTGTGTGTAAACATTTTCTGTCCATTTTGGGGTGGAAAGAATTGAGGTTGAATGTTTAAATCAATCTGGAATGTGAAATCTGTGTTATAGCGTGGCCAGTTAATTACTGCGTTCTCAATAAACCTTTTTTTATGCCCACCGCGGAACAAAATATTCACGTGCGCGGCCAGTCAGAGTGTGTGTGTGTGTGTGTGTGTGTGTGTGTGTGTGTGTGTGTGTGTGTGTGTGTGTGTGTGTGTGTGTGTGTCAGGAACAGACACACAGATAGATTTCATCACCGTCACCGACCACAGAAGATGTTCTTCTGTGCGTGGTGTTCTTCTGTGCCGTCCTCTGTTGTTGCATTGCGTTTGTCATTAAATATTTAGCCATGTAAAATGTATTTAGCCACAATAATTGTAATAATAGCATATAGCCTATATTGTTGACTACTAGATCTAGATGTGAGGGCCGTGTTGTGGCCCAAACCTCTAGTAATTAATAAATACTTAAACCTACATTTTATGTGTGCATTTAAAGATACGTAATCTCTGTGTATCTGTCCTTCGTGAATCTCGAGAACCACCTGACAGATCGACAAACTCTGAGCATGTATTGCTGAGGACTCGAGGGAGTGCAGTGCCCAGCGTGAAGTCGGTCAGATACGCGGCTGACCATATGATATGCCCATACATAGGCATATACAGTATTGGAGATCCGGGTCAGAACCGGCATATACTGATGACAGGGATCTCCATATATGGGCATAAAGGGGACACCGAAAAACAGACAATCAGATACAGATTTCTCCATATATGGGCAGAAAAGGGACAGACAGAAAGGTACAACGGGTGCAGTGACAATGGGTTCAACGGGTTCAATGGGGATTGCATAACCAGGTGGAACATGCATTCCCAACTTGCATCGTTCCCAACTTCATAGTTCCAGAGTAGGCCGGTCTAGTGCCAAAACTGCCAATAAATTCAAACATCATCGTATTTGGTCAGCTGTTTCGCCTTACCAGGGTCTCAAAAAATGTCTCAGACACAGTTGAATACCGTAGTATAGTATTGTGGAATGCAATGTCCAAACAACTCTCTTATACTGTCAATTTGCTGAAAGTGTGGGGCTTGCAATCAGCCGTTACTAACCTTCCAGCCTTAAGCTTTGCAATTGCAACCTAACATTTCCAGCCACTTTGTCCAAATGAATGGTATTAAGGGCAGCAGTCACGAGCAGGCAGTACTAGTATTACACCAGCTGACATTCAATGATTGAAGTTCAGTAAACTTTAGTAAACACTAGGTCAAAACAATCTAGCTACACAGCCTTGATATGTAATTCAATTTTTAAAGGCAGTCACTAGCAAGCAGCCTTACCAGATAAAGATATGGATCCAACCTTTTCAAAACTTGACACAGAAATCATCCCTCACCTCATATGACATTTAACAGATTTGTGTGGTGTCCATTTGCTAGGCCACTTAGCCTATCGACCCAAGCAAGAAACATTGCTACTCTTGTCATCTCATTCTGCTCCGTTACAGAAAGCAAAGCGGGGAGACATCAAATGTCTCTTTTGGGTCTCGAGGTAAAAAGGGAACCACTGGGTTAGATCACTAATATTACCCGGGCCCTCTGCCATTTCCTGGTCTGCGTTAGCTGGCAGTTGTTTGTTTGCGTTGCTTGTAGTTTCAAAGTAAGCCTCCTGGATGGTTGTTATGATTTAAGGTGGTTATATGCTTTTACGTTGACTGATGTAGACATCCAGGTTGTCTTACTTGAGTGCTCAGAACTAGAGCCTTGCCAGTGTGTGTATAAACGTGCGTTTGGAGTAAAGAGAGGAAGGCTTACTTTGCACTACAACAGCGCAAGCATTTTTATGAATGAAATGAAAATGATGTCCGATAGTTTGCTGAACGGTGACAGTAACTGCACAATGTGTTTATCAGGCAGGCAGCGCTATGACGGAGAGAGAGACGGCTTGAAACGACAATGTGGGTATCCCATGATTACCTGTTAACAGGGTATGTGATCAATTTGTTCATTTTATGAAGTACCTTGAATGCATTGCACATTGCTTGTAGTTGTGTGCATAGCATATGTGATTCTGATTGCAGCAAGACGTCAGCAAAACATTAAAAACAAATTGTGTTTCTTTGTGCCTTATGTGGCTGTTCAGGCGCTGTTCTTTTGATCCTTTTTTATTAGCTATGCTGCTACGTTACTGATTTGAAATTGATTGTGTAACATTAATTGGGGTCGCTAACCAGCTTTGTTAATCAAATGGAAGTTCAGTGGAGCTAGTTAGCCCATGTGGTTTTACGAATAGGTACTTCAGACCATCATTTTGTTTTTGTAACACGGCCTACTGACTGGCAGAAACAGACTGGAGTTCTACTGCAGCTGATTTGCACTTAACTTGATTGCTGTGTTCTATTGTGTGGCGTGTTTATTAATGGCTTAAATGCAATGTTCCTTCCTGAATGTTTTAGTTTATTTTTAATGAATTGCTTAAAATTTACCTTTTGTCAAGTCCCGCCCGTGATCCCGCCCCTCTTCCGCACCCATTGGTTGCTGTTGCTTGGTTGTACAAAAACCCTCTCTCTCCATCCACTACCATTGAAAAAAAGGGTTTTCAGTAGCCTCATATTTTATTTATTTCTTTATTTTGTAACCTTTATTTACCCAGGGTAGGTATGCTGCGAACGAGAACTCTTTTTCAGCAACGCCCTGCTTATTATTGATAGTATTGATATTTAATGGAAGCCGGCAACATAGTCTCTGAGTGATGCCACTAAGCTCAGCTGGCCAAGATCAACTTGTAGAATACATTTTTAAACTGAACACAGTACACAGTTCCAAAATGTGCACAAGAACGCTGTCTTCTCATCATTAGCCTATGTCAGAGCATGCTGAAGCCTCATTCTGCGTTGAGACACACACATACACACACAAGCCCACGCACACGCACGCACACGCACACGCACACACACCGAGGCACGAGGCAGGCACAGAATGAAAGAAAAAAGAGCGGAAAGCACAGTTGATTGGTGCTGCCTAGAGGATGTGTGCCCCCCGGAGCCTCGTGCCCTGGGCTGCAGACCTGGGAGCCAATGCGTTAAGCAGGGCCTGACTGTAGGCTACACAATATGTTAATCAATAATTGACATTCTCTCTGATATGCACCATTCAGCTTTCAGTACCATGGACAGACACGTTGCATTGTGAGTTTGTAGATCTGCTATTTTCACGCAACGAATACAGATAGAGAGTGAATAAGCCAGCAGTGAGCCTAATAATGACTTGACAGACCTGGAAGAAATTAAACATTGCGGCCCAGGTCGAATGCCTAAACTCTGAAGGGTTAGGGTTATGACAGTGTTGCTTGACAAACATAATGGATCTACAATCTAACAAATGCGTTGACGCGTTGTTAGCTTGTAGAGGCGATCTGTTTGGCAAGCGACACGGTCGTGCGATTGAGCTTGCAAGTGAACATAAGCTATAAAGCAAATAAAGCTAAATTAAAGTGCTGCATTGAGATTAACTTGAATGTATTTAATACAAACAGGAAATTATTAATCAATCAAGGGGTAATAACTGGGCCTCAAAAGTCTAATGAACATCACAAGTTCATCAGGATTTAGAGATTTTACAACATTGTTACAGCCATTAAATTCCGATGGGTTAGTTGTCTCCAGAGGCCGGACGGCCGAAGGCCAGAGACTATATTTTCGTAATTCCCACAATCCCATGCTGAAATTCAGGCCCTGTAGTTAGTCGTACGGATCCCATAAGCTGAAATTATGGGTGCCTAGTTGGCTAGTGCCAGTCCATAGCCTCACGGCATGCGTATCCCATACCCTGGATGGATGATTGCTCTGTGTTAGGTGTTAATGTGTGACTGATCTGAAAGATATTCAAGAATTTAGGTCTTTGGCCAGCTGTCAACGTAGAGAGAATGCACAACAAATATGATGCTGATTCACCAAGCGGTATGCAAGATTAATTGCGGAAAGACAGACAGGTGAATAGTGGAGATAATAATAGATTAGATGAAATCCATCACTTTATGAATTAGATTTTGGCTAAATATCACTTCTATTGTTACCACCCACCAGCCACCACTACATTCTTTTTCGGGAGCAATTCCCCAAAATGATGCTGGCCATGCGCCCAGTTGTAATTATAGAGTGTGGAGAAAAGGAGGTTTTCTTACCTTTAACAATCAATACAGCCACTGCTGACAGGCTTTCTACGTCAGTATCCACTACACAGATGTATTTGCCAGCATGGTTTAGCTGAATGTTCCTGATCATGAGATCCCCTGCTGTTCTCTATCAAGAAAGAATTAAAGGATTAAGAAGCATGGCATGGTACAACAGGCCTTCTGACAAGAGTCAGATCAGTCTGAAAAAATAAAAAAAGAAGAAAATGAATGAATGCACACAGACAGATTCACAAATGTATTTCAGTATTTATACTGAAATACTGACTCTCCTAAAAACCTTTCGATGCACATAAATATATTTATCGTTGCATAAAAATGTCTACTGGATTTCTATTGCACACACAAATATGTATTCTTTTAAATATATGTAATATAAATCCACATATATATTAAAAGATGTTTGCAATTTTCATCAAAAACATATTAGGATGTTGTTACAACCTGCGTTTACAAACTTCTTGCTATTTGTGTGAACTTAATTTGCGTGTGTGTGTGTGTGTGTGTGTGTGTGTGTGTGTGTGTGTGTGTGTGTGTGTGTGTGTGTGTGTGTGTGCGTGTGTGTGTGTGTGCGTGTGTGTGTGTGTGAGGAGGGGGGAGGTTAGACTCTCCTGACGCTGTGACGTGGCTACATTTACAAATGCACAGGGAGTTGACTGTAGCCAATCAGATGTGTCCTTCCTTTTCAAGTAATAACATAGACCTAACCTTGTTCCCAGCCTTTTCCCATCTCACGAGGAGATAAACATATCAGACCAGATCGGCAAATCCAGGTATTTTGAAGTACACGTCCCTATAGTCAGGGGTAAACTTTACAAAATAGGGTATTTGAACTAATTTGCTTATATCTTTTGACAACAACATCCAATATTTCCTTTTGATTATATTCCATTCCTTTTGAGCAATTCAATACTAAGTAGATGTTTTTTTTACAACATGTAGTTTTTGAAAATGAGTTTTGATTGACACCAGCACCAGCCTGCATCCTGTCAGAAAGTCCGGCATTACACTGACATTACATTAAATCACTTCAACACTTTCTCACTGGACTGATAGACAGACAGACAGTGAATAAATGAATGGATAACATGTTTTCTGCTTGTATTACAATATGCAACAAGCAATATGTGTGTGTGTGTGTGTGTGTGTGTGTGTGTGTGTGTGTGTGTGTGTGTGTGTGTGTGTGTGTGTGTGTGTGTGTGTGTGTGTGTGTGTGTGTGTGTGTGTGTGTGTGTGTGTGTGTGCATCAGAGATAACCTGTTTTTATATGTGGAATTTGTTTTTATGCAACAACAAATATATTTGTGTGCATTGAAAGATGTTTGTGGAGAGTCATTTATACTGCATATACTGTAAATACCAAAATACATTTGTGAATCCCGTGCATTAATTCATTTGAGACAGATCTGACTCCAACAGCTTATAAAGGAAACAATATAATAAGACCAGAACAGAAGCTAAAGGCCATGATAATGGGGGAAAAGGTTGTTTCATATAAGCCAAATGCAACTTATATGTTTTTGCAGTTAAAACTGTAAAACTGCATATTGTCTAAGCCGTCATGTTGTCAAAAACTGTTATTGCAGCAGAACATTAAATCTAACTGAGATGGGGGGGAAAATGACGCCAAGAGGTCACATAAGTTCTACAAATGTAATGGAATTTGTCTCTCACAATGCTGCAGCTATTACTAATTCTTGTGACCTTCAAACCTGTTGTGAGGAGCTAGACAAAATCAACTGTTTCCATTTGCTTCTGCGGGCTGTTTTTGTTCTGCTAGGGAAGGAAAAACAAGAGGCCCTCTAAATGCGCATCTGAACAGAAACCCCTCAGCAGAAAATAGTAAATGAATGGTGAAATCTTTCTCTTGGCAGTGCCATGGAAAAGAGGGTGGTGGGGATGACTTGGCTTAATTATGTAAATTAATTCCTTGAAGCAGCAAAGTTAAGTTGATAATCTCTTTGGACTGGGGACATTATAGCATTTCTGAGGAGAGAATCTCATTTCAGATAAGAACACTGACAGTCACACACATGCATACATGCAGAATGGAGTCATCTCAAAGAGTGTGAGGGCGTTCAAGATCATGCTACAGTTTCTAATAAGTGTTTTGTAGTACTTCAGGACTCTCTTTCATGAGCTGTGATTCTGGTAAAGCTGCAATCAAAATAAAGTTCAAGTGAGCAAACTCCACCAACCAAGTTAACCAAAAGTTAGTGTGCTTGAGAGAGCTGAGCTTTACTGCGAAGTGAAATCATAAAATATGACAACCTGATAGAATGGAGAAGCCACAATAAAATGACCTAATAGTACACTCCCGAGTGGCATGTATATTTTATGACAATAACTCAGGCCAAGTTTCCATCAATAAAACTACAAACAGATGAATTGATCCCATAGCAGTTCCCTGCAAGAACATTTTCTCATTCCCACAGAGTGACAGCAGGTAATGATAATGGCCAAAATGACAATACAATAATGAAAAATAAGGCAAGCATTACAACTGCAGAAGTCAAGAATATAGACATTGTAACTCCCTCCAAGAAACACAAAACCAACTGCCCTTTGAGTCAGAACTGGGATGAGTGAAGCAGGATGGAATGAGGTGCCAACTGCCCATTCACACATTCTGAAGCATTACGCCAGCAGGTCACTCACCCCTCCCACTAGCTCAAAGTGTCTGTCTCCCTTGGTGATGAGCTGTCCGTTGAAAGCCCAGGAGAAGGATACGTCGAGAACAGGGTCACTGGCAACCTGACAGGGTAAAACGATGCTCTCGCCCACGATGATCTCCATGTCTGCTGGACCCTGGGTGATTCTGGTTGGATCTGCCCCACATAAACACATGGATAGCAACCCAGTCAGAAAAATTACTATCCACTAACCAAGTACAAGAAAGACTTCATTGCAGGGTAATGGGGAGTCAATCATGTACATGTTATAATTTCATGTATGCTGCTTTGCAGGTTTCCAGGAAATTATGAATAACTGCTTGCTGGAACAGATGAATGTACCATGGCAGACAACGAGTCCTATCCAGGCCAACATTATGTAAAGTGAGTGGGGTATCATGAAAGCTTAAGTCAAGTACCTAATATGATAACACAGAGCCTGCCACTGCTAAAAAGGCCTAATATTCATAACACAGCTAGCTTAATCTTCTGTAATCCTGAGAGCAATTACAATGAACTGAGAATCAGATAAAACTGTTGCTGGCATGACAGGCGCTACTGCACACGCCCAACGAAAATGAGGGGCACTGTGTGAAGAGAACTAAACCTATTGTTTGGCCGAACCATGCTGTGCTTCAAAAGTCAAGATAATGAATTTGCCTGACTCAAATAGAGAATTCACAACACAACACACAAGACATCTGTCTCACCTGATATTAACTGTCAGGGCTTAAAAGAATTACATGCCAAGTAGTGTCTCTTCAGTTCTTAAAGCATTAATAATCAATGGTCAAACCACTGTGGTACTGACTGTATAATGTCCTTGAGTCCCACTTTAGTTAGAGCAAGTAATCCTCAACACATTAATGAAACAAATAAGAAACCTGGAAAACACCCAAGTATTACTTGACTTCAAACACACTTCAAACAATATAGGCCGTCTGGTCAAGGCCCTTTTCGTTCAGTTTCGTTCCCATCAGGTGGATCTAAATAATCTCTGCTTCTTAAAAAAGATCTATTGGTAGTAAGTAAGAAACAAAAAGTTCTCCATCTGCTTTCCTGCAGTATTTTTATAATCAGTGTTTAAAGTCGGTACTATTTCTTACTAGGCGTAGTAATATTTAGTGTGGCAACCAGACTATTTTGTCCCGCTACTCCTCCCACAGTTTTTGCGCCACACACTTGTGCCATATGTCAAAATGACCGGCTTCATCGGGAATCGTGTGCGTGTATTTTGCTAAGAAATAAGTTGTATAATTTAATTGATATTAATTTATTAGTGAATTCATTTTCCCCATTGACTTGCATGGGAAAATGCGAAAACTCCCATTCAACAATTTTTCTCTCCGAAACCATAAGGGCTACAGTTACAAGACTTGGAGGGGAGGTTAAGAGTCCAGTGCCAATTTTTTTTTTATTTTTTTTACACAAGTCGACCTCATGATGGCGCTATAACAGCCCACTTTACGTTTCGGCCTATAACTCTTGAACCGTACGTCGTAGAATCAAAAATTCTGGATTCCTTGGGTCATGAAGCAACTCCCAATATAGGCCATTTGCGTCTGGATAGATTTCCCACCATTTTGAATTTTCTTCAAAACACAGTTTTTGCACCTTCTCCTACAGATTTTGTCCAAATCTCACAAAAATTGGTACACATAATCGCTGAACCCATGCGATAAACATATCAAAGCGGAATCCATACCGTTCGTCCGTAATAGCCTTATAAAGGGGAGGGGCTTGTTTTACAAATTATGCCAAAAATCATGAACAAAACGTCCAGTCAACCCCAAATTTGAATCACATGTCAACGGTGGTTTTCACATGTCAACGGAGTGTTATTATAAATGTCCAGCTTGTGATGGACATTTCCATCAATATTTTATTTTTGCCACGGCAAAATAAGTGATCAATACCAGAAACACGTAGGCCTAACCCCAAATGTATACAGTACTAATGGACTCTTGGTGTGCCTTATAGTGTCTACTCTATTCCACTGCACTGCACATTTTAAAACAAACCACTTATCAATTCAATTTGAGGGAATTTGGGGAGAAAAAACGATCTACAAGCTCACAACACATCACAGCATGTTGTGAGCTTGTAGATCAGCAATTCTCTTTTCTTTTTAGCCTATAATGGCATGCCCAAAAATTGGGATGTCAGGGTTAACGTAGCCTCGGAAACCCAGGCTTTTTTTTTTGTTACAAAAGAAAAAAAGCCTGGGGGAGCGATGCAGGAACGATGGTCTTGGACCTTGTTATCTCCTAACCAATCAGAGTGCAGAGGGGCGTCGCTCTAAATTTGGTGACGTCAGCGTGCTCCGTGCACAGGCCGAGGGGGGGAGGGGAGGGGAGGCGGGGACATAGATTGGTGAAGCAATAGGAAGCCACGCACAAATCCAGGCGGCTGTGTTTGGGTCCGCCCTTCAAGACCATGGATTGAGCTCGTAGCCTCAGGCTAGGGTTAACGTGGTTAGCTAGCCTATACTTTAGAACACCTGGAGACTGGAAAGTTAATTATCCACTGTATACTGGCAGGTGGCAGTCCTGAGACAAGCATTCAATGTAGCATGGTCCAAGTATATTCCACGTTTGGGATTTCAATAATTGGGTCTTACCAGTACAGACAGTGCTTCCATCTGACATTGCAAAAGCAAAAGGGCCTCTTAGCTGCAAAGGTGAGTGTTACTTGAGGACAGGAGGAGACAGGAAGTTCCAGCTAAACTAGTTTTTTGTTCATCTACGTAGCTTCAATAGGTGTGGTTTCCATTAAGGTGAACAGGTACAGTAGACCTAATCCATGTTGATGAGAAAGCATGCCGATGGGACAAAGGAAAAAGACTTGAGTGTCAAAACAGATAATTATGTACATGATGAGTAATTCATGAAGGGCATGTCATGATCTAAAGGAATGCAATGTCACAATAGTTTGATGCAAAGGTGCCTAACTTTGATTAGAGGTGAGGAGGAGGTCTCATGATGAGCCTGTGGATCAAGGGTTTCCATGGATTATGCTTGTTGAGTGTTATTATAATTGAGTTGTTATTGTTATTATTGGACACTTTGAAACACTTTCTCTCAAAAATAATAATTATAGAAAAAAAAGGAAAAAAGTGCCACGGACATAGAGTTTCATACGTGTCCTTCCTAGGTATTTTAGGAAAAAGGTTTGGTGATGCAGGGCTGCAAGACATACTCATTGAGTCTGAAGTTGGTGCCCCAGAATCCATCAATGGTGTGATCAGTGGTCATCCACAGGAGATGCAGTCTGCACTTTCATATTTAGTCATATTTGTATACTATTTTGCTGCTGTTGCACTGTCTGACAATGTCACACCAACATTTCTCTGTTCATGCCTGTGAGTGACACAGAAGGCCTGATCTGGGGGGTGGGTGGGGGGGTTGATGTACAAATGACACATGCTGTGACACACTGTGGTATTTTTATACATATTCTATACCATATTTTGTAATAATTTGCAGCTTTAGTGTATTTATTTTAGTCTAGTCTATTTTTGGCATTATTCCAATCTAGGGGGGCGTGGTAGCATTTTGATGGATTTTCAGCCATTTTGGGCCAAGGTGTACTGCTTTTTTTCCTTTCATTACACAGCAGGTTGTGAATTTTTTTATGTATGAAACATAAGCTTTTAGCTAAATGTACTATGTCACGTGTATGTTTCATTGTGCTGGGTGCCAATCACTTCCGTAGAAGTGTTTTCTTTAACAAATTTGCTACATTTCATGATCTAAATTCAAATATGAGTATACTAAGGCACCAATACTTGTTTCAGATGTTAGGTATATGTATTTATGACATTTGAGAAAGATTTTGTGTTGCCAAAATCAATATAACACATTTTACAAGCAAAACAGCAGCACAATATTTTCGTTTTTTGATTCACTTTTATATACATTTCTGGCTTGTGAAAAAATACTGCAGGATATTGTGCGGAGACCTTTCAACCCAAAGTCCACAAGGGTATTGTCTATGCAAAAATGCATTGAAAAAGTAGATCCAAGACGTGGGAACGAAATTCATTTTCTAGGCACTTTTTGGTGGGTCACCACACGGCCTAATAATAATTGTCCATCTGTAACAACTCTATTAAAGACTTCCTTCACTTCCCCTCCCGGCGCCTTCATTTGTTGCAGTAAATTGGTTGCTTTCAACTGCTTCAAGGAAAACAATGATCGAGTTGTTTCACAAAGACCTTTGAAAGACATTATTGCACCCACTGCCAGATGTAGTCAGACAAAACAGCAAAAGAAATTATGATAAACCCAGACAGAAGTATAAGGCTAAAACTTCTTAGAAGTTTGCAAATGAATACTGCATTGGGGTTACTCACTCGATATAATGTTAAACAACTAAAACGAAAATCAAGGGAGGCAGTTGCATTACTATGCATAGACTTGAGCCTCATGGGCAGAGACTTTCAGACGCTTTGACATTCCCCGAAACACTTCTCAGAGAAAATACTTGTTTTGTTTGTTTTCCACCCACCAGTTATTGACTCACATCCTCTAGAAGTGCTATAGTTGCCCTTTTCCTGATAATCTATAGCTTGCTATAAAGCTTTCTTAGAAAGTGCATCTCATGAATTTGACAGTAACAAACTTACCTGTAACAAGGAGTCTCCCTGTTGTACTAGACATCCCGAAGCGATTCCTTGCAAAGCAGTTATAGCTGCCCGCATCAGACTTGGTCACATTAGCCAATCTCAAAGTTCCATCAGATGAAAGAGTTACCCTATAAAAGTCCATAGACAGAGGCACTGTTTTAGCTTTACCAAGCATTGACATTTACATTTAATGTCAAAGACGGTTTGCAAGCTAGATCATATTGGTATAGCATCCTGCCATGACTGTGATATAGTATAATGTCTTTTGTACATGTTTCTATTTCAACCTCTAGCTTACATTGTATATCGTCGCTGTCCAGCAGGAACAAGCTAACTCAATTTTCAGCTTCTTTTTTTTCCTTCATAAATCAACGCTATTGAACACCCTTTACGTCTGTGTAAAAAAAAAAAAATTGCGGCCGGACAGCAGAGATATTGTACATCATATAGTTTTTTTTATATTGTGCAAATAATTATAAATGTTTCTATAATTGTTGTTATTCAGTGTAATGAATCAAACTCTCCAAAATAACTTTAGTGTATGTGCAAACATACAGTACATGGCAAAAGTAAGTGCTGGTATTCTCTTATTGAGATTTATTGTAAAGTAACTGCTACCAAATCTACCTCTGATGCCCCCCTCTCTGCCTCAGCAGCCTGTGCTCAGCCTACCATGAGTATGTCTACATTGCCTATATCTGCTTCTACTTCTGTTATATCTTCTGCTCCTACACATAATACAACTTAGTATACAGTAGAACGTGTACATTATATGTTCTAGATATATTATCAATGGTATTCTTTGTACTATATTTTCTAGTGGGAATGTGCGTACAAAAATTCACGGAAATTGCACACTGCGTTCATGATTTGAGGAATTTTGTTCTATCCTGCAAACTTTGGAAGCCAATGTTAGGCAAGTAGGATGGAATATGAAATATCGGACACATCCATCTTGATCACATGACTATAGAGATACTGTGTACCGATTTGCGTGTTTTTTGGACAGAATCTGAAGGAGTAAGAGGAAAACATTTGTTTTACAAAAGTCAGCCTCCTGGTGGCGCTCTAAAAGGCAGATGTGGAAAATGCAGGGCAAAGGTTTTTCCTTTGCCTTTAGGGAGTGTGCTTGCAAAGTTGCACGAAGATCGGTGCAGTTATAGGTAAAAACGTGAATCGGCCTGTTATAGCGCCACCATGAGGCTGATGTGAAAGTTTTCAAGTGGCATTTCTTCCTGGGCCAAGTGGGAATCTACGTGGAAATTTCACGGAAATCACATGCTGCATTCATGATTTGAGGCATTTTGTTCAAAACGAAGGAATCCTGCAAACTTTGGAGGCCAATCTTAGCCAATCAGGATGAAATATGGAAAATCGGACAGATCCGTGTTTATCACATGACTATAGAGATACTGTGTCGATTCGCGTGTTGTTCAGACAAAATCTGTAGGAGTAATATCCAAAAATGTGTTTTGCAAAAGTCTGCCTCATGGTGGCGCTATGACAGGCTGATCTGAAAAATGTGGGGCAGAAGTTCTGCTGTGGCATCCAGGGAGTGTGTGTGCGCAGTTTCACAGCGACCGGGCCAACGGTGGCGGAGATTAGCTGCTCGCAGACAGAAGGACGGACGGACGGACACACGGACGGACAGGGGGCAAAACATACTCTCTCGCCATGCCTTTCGGCCTGGCGGAGACAATAATTCTTATAACCCCTCTGGAACAAAAAACAAAACAAAAACAGTCACATATTATTAGAGGCCGATTCAATTTCCCTGGGATCCATTTGAATGACCACCTGTGGGTACATTGAAAACGGTTCATCATCATCACTGTTGTTAAGTTTAGTGTATTTAATTAATACCTGTCATTGGTGTGAATAGGCAAGTTGCCTTTCTTCCACAGAATGCTTGCAAGAGGATAGGCCTGGGGCTTGCACTCCAAAGTCACCGTGGTGCCTGCTTTGGATTTGAGCAGAGCTCTCAGGAGGTTCCCTGTGAAGTCTGGAGGAGAGGCTGATGGGAAGAAGCAAACAGACCTAAGAAGGGGACCATTGCAAATCTCACAGGATACTTGATCTAGGTTACAACCAGGTTGATGAAAGTTGTCAACCCTTAATGTTCTGCAGAGACGGCTTTTTCAAACATTTGTAATGGGATTTACAATTAAATGAAAGTGGAATCACCCTGAAGTCTACTGTTTTATTTTTCTTTCTTTTTTTACATAACACGTTCTTTTGTTATAATAAAAAGGTTACGGTAAAGTAACCGTAACCTTTTTTTATCAGGTTGCATAAAATATGGTCATACTCATATTTGATATTCACATTTAGTGAGAAGGGCTCCAACTTTGAAGAAAATTATTAAAATCAAACATTCATCTATCATCTCACCCTTTACAGCGGTTACATAAAAGTTAATCAGTACATTAGGTCAGGATAAATAAAAAATATGTGTTTGACCCCACAAACCAATCTCACGGAACCCATTATCCATTAATCCAGACAACCTTTAGAATGACAGTAAGGTGACCTTTCCGATTCTTTGGTTACATCAACTTAGGGATTTGCACCGAAGATAAGAAAAAGCCATTTTACCTAAAACCATGAGCTCAGCACTGAAATATATGACGCCATGTTTATTCTCAGCCACACACTGGTACATTCCGGTGTCGGACAGCATCAAGACAGACACAGAGAGGACCCCATCGTCAATATGGATCCTTTCCTGATAAGACAAAGAGGATAGAATGCAACTGAATTATTTAATTCTAAAACACTACAAAATACATACATTTTGGCAGAAGAATTGGTCACCTGAAAAAGTGGTGATTCTTTATATTATAGTATATAGTATTATTTTCTTCCAAGTTATCTTTAATTAATTATTTCTGTATTGTTTCTCTTACGAAATATATATATATATCTTTTAATTTATTTCGATATTTATGGTACCATGCAGTGACCACTAGTAAAGAAATTCTTATCCAAGTGAAGTGCAATCTAGCACAGAACATCTCCAACATCCTGTAAGAAAATGGAACATACCAACAGGGCAGAATCAGTGTTGTGCTCAAGTTGAAAAACAGAGATACCACGCTACAGAAACTGAGTTACGTTTGCTACCGACGTACATTTCACAGTAGATTAAGCCCATTGTCCCTCAAGCTAGAGAAGCTTGACCATGTAGCATGAATAATGAAAACAACCACTGGCCCCATTCAGATGAAATGGAGCGGCCTCCTGGGTACTACACTGATCCACTCAAGACTCTGTAACGTGCCGAGGAGGAGTAGAACAGAGAAAAGCTCAGTCGCATCTATCACGACACGCGTCGCCAAGGCACTTACACGCGTGACCCTACTCACACACCTGCATTTCATGTCGCTGTGCCTTGTACTCCAAATGAGAAATCTGTTCCATGCTATAATGATCTGTCCTAAAAACAAATAACAGAATGACCCAAAATATATGAAATATAACGTGAGTGGGTTATAAAACAAGAACACATGTTCCTGTTTTTACCTCTAAGGCCAGTGATTGGCCATTCTTCAGCCAGGTGTAGGAGGGCTTGGGCTTGCCATTGGCTTTACACTCCCAGTACAGCCTCTCTTCTATGGCCAAGGCCGTGTCCTTCATCGTCTGTATCCACTGAGGTTTGGCTAAAGGGAACACACACATAGACTCTATTGATATGCCAGAGAGAGACAGGTAGGTGGATGGACTAACTCCCTCACTGAATATGTTGGAGCCAATGTGATGCTGAGGACGGGTGTTTGCAGACTGACAGTTTGAATCAATGCAGATCGTAAGCGTCAGGAGATGGAGGAGCCACTTTCTTCTTTAAAGAGTTGCCCACTTGGCAAATAGAGGAGTGAATGTAGGGTACCACTTTGTTTTTGTTTTTTTTATAGAGTTCCATCTCTTAAATGTGTCACCACCCTGTGGCAATTCAAGATTAGCACCAGATGTTACAGTATGAAGCACCAGGGAGCAGGAAGCTGTGATGATGGATACTAAGCTCTCACCCCACTGCCATGCTAGTATGCATAATTAGCTTCACCTGACTCTTTCTCAACCCACTACACAAACAAGCCCATGTTTCTCGCCTTTTGCATATGTACAGCAACAAATTGGGGACTTTATGTGAAAGTGATTACATTTGTGTCTTTGTGAATACTGTGTGTTATTTTGCCTCCTCTGTGAGTAAAATTAAAACCGAACAATTCTTGATATTGCACCTTATTCATCTTTATTCATTTTAAATGGTGTGTCCCAGCTACGCCTACACGGAACACACAAGCGCATCTTCTTTGCTGGTTTAACAGCAGCAAAGAAGATGGTGGCTACGAGATGGAAACCTCCTCAACATTTCGCCAATGGGTTTTAACATTTTTATCAAGAATTATCAACGGCATTACTGTACATGGAGCGAGCGAGAAAAACATTAACGTATGGTCTCGCATTGCAGATAAGCTTAAGCACATGATTTAGGTTGTCCTTACACGGTAGTGGGAACTTTTTGTGATATAATGAATAAAACAACTTTGATGTATTTGGTGTATTTCTCATGCCAGCACTAGTTTGTATCATGTCACACAATCACAAGTGTAACTAACGACATAACGAAATGTTTTAAAATGAGGTACTGTACTGTACTGTAAATAAAGTGTGCCCACCTTTTGAAATATCTAGTAGTATCTTAACCCATTAAGACCTGAGGCTGATAAAAAAAAATCTTCTAAATCCCAACAGTTTTCAGAAAAATATTATGTTGGTACAGTGGTGTGTTCAAAACCTTTTTTGTTTTTTTTTCTAAATTTTTATCCCACGATTTTGTAACCCCATTTTTTACACCCAGTGCCAATTGTCTATGTAATCCTGGGCACTACCTTCCCTCTGCCAACCGAGGGAGGCCAGGGCCGAGCTCACACCTCCTTCAATGCATGAGAGCCAACTGACCTTCTTGTCACCTGACAGGGAAGAGTTTCCCTGGTTGGACGTAGCGCATGGAAGGAACACGTTATTCCAACCAGTTCCTTTCCCCTCCATCAGGCGCCCCGGCTGGCCAGGGGGAGGCAGTATAGTGACCAGGATTACTGCATGTTTTTGTGACCTAGGGAACACGGGGAGAACATGCAAACTCCACACAGAGAGGCCCTTTCGCCAACCCCACCTAGGGTATGGGCACTGATGACGCGGAGGAGAGAACACGCCCCCAGCGCCCACAGCGTCCCATGCGGGAATCGAACCCAGGACCTTCTAGCTCTGAGGTGACAGTGCTACCGACTGCGCCACCGTGCCCCCTGTTCAAAACCTTGTGAAGGACCCCCAAAATTATATGTATTTGGCCACAGACCCCCATCTCAAAATATTTTGTACCCCGAGAAACAAAGATTTGAGTAAAAAATGTTTGCTTTGAAAAAATATATATTCAAAGATTTCCACACATTTTCAAGACTTTTCCATATTAGCAGATCTACAAGCTCAATGAGCTTGTATATCTGCTGTTTTTGAATAGCCAAAGAAATCTAAAGTGACACAGATGCATTCCAGGTCTTAATGGGTTAACAATAACACAGGTGCAGTGAGTGTAGTACTGTACAGTAGGTGCTTAGTAGGTGTTCCACTTCATGGACATCACAGTACCGTAGAAGGCTAGTCGGCCAGTGGCCATGTTCTTGCCCATCTTGTTTTCAGCCACGCACTCATAGCCCCCTGTGTCATCCTGCTGGAAACTTGGAATCTCCAGCACGGCATTTGAGTACTTCATCTTGACTTTGCTGGGGAAAGGAACACCGTTGGCTCTCTTCCAGGTGATCTCTGGGACAGGGCTGGAAGACATAGGGGAAGTAAACCTCAGTTAAGTTCCCTTTAAAGCTTTACGACCCTGGCTGTCTTTATAGGTCCACAATATTGGGCTTGACGCCGCTTAAAACCTATTCGCACTCCAACTATGAATAAAGAGAAAAGCTTTTCTGGAAGTTAGCTTGCACGAAAACATAGCCTTTTTTTCTTACAAGTAAAAGCACGTTTTTAAGTTTTTCAGACCTGTCATGGTAGGATGCTATTCTCTAAGAGACAATTGTTCCAGTGACATCACAATATACAGTAGAAATCACAGGATTCCTTGACTGGAATGAAAGACAGGAGAAAAAGATTGAAAACATGGTTCAAGAAATCCAGCTTACTTCCCGAGGGCGAAACACTCCAGCGTTATTGTTGATCCTTTGGCGGCGGGTACATTGTCAGGGAAATGAACTTCTATTTTCGGCTCATATTCGCCCATCACTCCTATCAAGTGCAAGCACAAGTACATGTTCACTCTTCCATTATTCATGACACACAAGCTTGCATTATGGACCAAACAATAGCATAGTAAAAAATAACAGAGGCAATAGAAAAGAAGCCACATGAGCAAACATTCTCTCTTGGGTGAACTTGAAAGAGCTACACCTCTTAAATGTGTAGCCACTAGTCACTTATGTGTGAAGTGGACAAATTATTCAAACCACTTCTAGGTAGCAAAGAGTATGTTAGACATCTACTGTATCTTAAGTTCAAGTATTATAATATAGTTTATTTCAATATTCTGTGAAACCAGACAGGAATTAGGCCTGGTAGCAGAAGGTAATGGGACTGGGTTTCAAACTAGGGTTGCAACAGTTCATCAAACTATTTGATTTAATCAATTATAAAAATATATTTTAATAAAATAATAAATGTTGAAAAATACCAAAAATGCAGACGAATCGATTTAGTCGATTAAAACATCTATTAGAATTTGTTCACGTCGATTTGATATATAAAAAAATATATACCCAGCAATTGATAGAATAACGGTGGATTATGTTTAATTCATCCAAAAAGGCAATGTGTTTTATTTCATTTTTTATTTTTTTAAGCATAACAGAAAATAGAACAATCTATTGGTATCTGCAACTGCCGGGTGAATTCACATGAAAGCACAGCACAGGGAATGCTTTTAAACCGAGAGAGAATTATGGGCAAGCAACGTCAGCATAGAAAACGTACAGGTTGTTTGTTTACTGGCCTAGATCCTGCTGCAAGGATTTATTCACTACCATTAGCAACCTAGGAGTCATGTTAAATTCATCAAATATAGGACGGAAAATACGTTATTATTCAAAAAAAGAAGAATACCCTCATTAAACGGCTGAAAATACTTATTTTAATACGTTATGGAAAAGCATTTTTGAATCTTACCATCTGTTCTGAGGATCAACGATGTAGGTGAACTATGAACTTTGCCCTTTGTGATGCTGTTCATCACCACACACGTGTAGTTGCCCACATCAGAGGTCTCCACCTTGGAAATGTACAGGTTTCCCGTCTCCTGGGAGACAAAGCGTCGATTGTCTTGCTGAACAAAGTATGGGTACTCATTGAAGACCCATGCATAAGTAAGGTCTAGAAGGGAGAACAATCAATTAGCAATGACTAGAAACTTAAAATAGAATGTGATTAACCAGTTAAACCCTACCTACGTAGTTGCCCAGGGCTCTATACTAGACCCTCTATTATTTCCCTCTACACAAATCTCTTCAACGAAAATAGCTGATCTACAAGCTCGCAACGCGTTGTGAGCTTGTAGATCAGCTATTTTTGACAAACGTTACTTATCCCCATAATAGGGACACTATGGTTCAAGTGGTTGAAACAATTCACAATGAAAATTCCAGAGGTAAGCCATTGTTTGAAAAATGATCTTTTAGTTTTGTGAAAATGTAGTGAGTAGAGTGCAAGAGAGTTACTTCACCTCCTGAGTGTGTGGGTGTTCCACAAAGTAACACCACTCCCTGCCCCTCTCGCACAGAGACCGCACTCCTGGTGTGGACTCTAAAATGATCCAAGTCTGAAGGAGGAAGGGAGGGAGGTGACAAAGTTCATTCCATAATCTTACAGGAAATCACACAAGGGAATCGGAAACAAGTAAATGCCATAGAAGACACTCATACAAGACCATATATGATTAGAGGAAATTGTCATCCACAATGCACTATGAATGATAATTTCATAATGATAATTTAAGTGCCCTAATGCTCAAGAGAGATGGAGGGTGTGAGAATATGGATTATTCGAAGTACCCAAGGGTAGGCTACGTAGAAGCACGTACAGGGCCTTGTAATATATGTAATTATCAACTCAAATACAGCGTGTTCTATTATCAAATACCTTCATTCATAAAGCTTTTCAATACAGAAAGGAACATTTTCACTGTCCCTCTGGGACCCAGGCCTATGAAAACATATTACTTCCACGAACACAAGGGCAGTTACAAGCACATTCAAGAACCATTTGGAATCATGTGTGTGTAGTGTATAAATAAATTACTTATACCTGGGGCTGGGCAATAAATCAATATCATATTGCTATTGTGATATGAGACTAGTTATCATCTGGGATTTTGGATAGCGTACTGTAATATTGTGATATGATCACTTAAGCCTGATTTTATTTAAACATTTTAATTATTTGTTTTTAAAGAAAGAAGAAGAATACAATATTATCATCCCAATATCGACATGAGGTATTTAGACAGAAATATTGTTATACTTGATTCTGTCCATAAATCCCTGCCCTACTTATACGTTATACAGTATAACACAACTTACAGGCAAACTGTAGACTTGCTCTCCTGCTGAGAATGGCTCCTACAGTGTTGTAGGCCATACATTGGTACATCCCAGCATCCTGGTAACGGTCCAGTGTCCTTATAATGAGGTTGCCCCCAGACAGACGCCGTCGAAGATCCAGGCCCAGATTTATGAGTGTCCCATTCAGTGACCATCTGTGAGGGCAAAGACACCATCAGCTGCCAAGGTTGGCTGACAGGAGGAGGCAAGCTCAAGATCACAACTCTGTTTGGAGGAAGGATGTCTGTGTGGGTTTAGCATTTTAAAACGGACAGGTTGCAATTCATGACTATCTAGGGCTGTCTTTACACCAACGCTTGTGCACAGAAGATAATTACTATCTAATGTAAAAAAAACAACAACATTTCACTGGTGAGAGAATGCTTTTCTTAACACCAACTTCTGAAGACAACGGGGAAGTGTCAGCATTGGTTCGGGTGAGTGTGTGCCAAGGAGGAATAGAAACTGCTTCTGGCAAAGACAGCACATCTGCTTATCTCACACAGAACTATCTCCTCTTCTACACTATAAAATCCTGAGTGTTAATTTAACTCTGAGAGTGTACAAATGTTACTAAATTAACCTGTTACGGGTCCATTTGGTACATTAGTACAGTACACTCTCCAAGTTACAAATGCAAAAATGAACACTGAAGACTTTGCTGTTTACTGAAGGGCAACAGAAGAAACATGTTTGGGAGGAGGAAATTATATATCTATCTATCTATATATACAATCCGCAAACCTGCGCATGCGCATGCGACAATTTGGCTGATTGTGCCTTTTGGCTGTGTGTGTGTCTGCCTGGATGCGCGCGCACGAGCAACCGCCGCTATTGAAATCTCCCCACAACAACAACACACGCGACCACTTCGCTTCAACCCGCGCCGTTGCTTTCACTTTAGTCATGTCTCTATCACACCACACTCACGGTAATATGTCCGTCATTCGCGTGCCATGTACATCCCAAAGACAACCAACACCACGCAGCCCCTATTGTAATCTCCCCACAACAACAACACACGACTCGGCATCTGGGTTGCCACGTTGGGAAAAGAAAAGCAGACAGGTCAGTGTTGCCAGATGTGCGCCAGAAACAAGCAACCACCTTCATGAAAAAAAAAAACCCAGCCGAAGGGGTCCGCAATGTTTCACGGGGGTCCGCGGGAGTCCCAACACTCCCAGGGGGTCCGCGGACCCCCAGGGGATCCCCCATGTTTATTTTTTTTTAAATGATTAATTTTTTTCCCACGATTTTGGTACCCCAAAATAAGCGCGCAATCCCTAGAGCCCCATGCGCGGCTAGCGGTACGGGCGCCCGGACCTCGAGTAAGATTACACTACGATTACAGTCACAGGCATAAAGACTTTATTGTGAATTCCTTTAACAATAATATCCTTAATACCAGGTGAGGTTATCACCTGACAAGAAGCAAGCACAAGCCAAGTTCATGCAGCACAAGCCAAAAAAAATAGGTGCTTTCCACTTTACATAACCTTCCCATCCCTGAACGGTTTAACCATCATATAAACCATCTAAAAATACCTCTACAAAAAAAAAAGTGAATTCACTGAAAAGTAGCAGGAGTGCCCCATGATTCATCAAAAAGGCCTTCCTCAGTGAAATGAAAAAATGGCTTACGGCATGACAACCAACTTTCCAAAAGCTTTCAGGACTAACCTTCAGAATCATTTCTTAAAGAATGCGTCAAAACCTCTCGATGTTGAAGGGTGCTTGCTGCCATATTCCGTTCGTAAGCTCAAGAGCCCTAGGAAGCTTGGGCGGCTAGAGTAAATCCTACCATGTACAAACGTCAACTTTGAGGAGCACAGGGCAGTCAGTGTGTCACTTAAGATGAGTGAGACTTGGCACATACTGAAGGCTGTTAATATCTGTTGTTGGAACGTATTGCTCTCTTTGACTTATAGGCATTGCATTTAGAGCACTCAGAAACCTGTTTCCTGTGTGTGTGTGTGTGTGTGTGTGTGTGTGTGTGTGTGTGTGTGTGTGTGTGTGTGTGTGTGTGTGTCTCTGAAGCATAATTGTTCAACGTTACCCTGGCCTGAACATAGGACATATTGCAGGTAGGTGATTGAATACGATCGCCAGTTTTGCTTGAGCCTTGCTTTATAAGTGTCTGACCATCTGACCACACAGAAACCCAAGCATTACAGATTCTTCTTCAGTCTACAGCCTCTAACTTCTTGACCCGGGTGAGGCAAAACCTTGAAAGTAAATTTCATTTCCTGTTGACAAAGGGTGAAAAAATAACTAATACTGCATTGCGCCCAACGTCCACTTTGGAAAAAGGAGGGCACTGTGTATAACACATGTCTTTTCTACCATTATGCTGCAACACTCTGGTGATGGGAATTCCATCTACTGTGAGTGACAGGGCTGGCAGAGGGAGGGAAAGGAGAGGAACGAGAGAAGAGGACAGAGCAGCAGTGTAAGCCCATTTACACTTCAAGAGAGGAGCCGGAGAGGTGCCGAGGGCATGCGGAGCCCGCCACAGCCAGCTTGAAAAGATGCCGCGCTAGACATGCTCATCTCGCCTTTAATCAGTGCACGGAAATACCTCGTCTTAGCTGCGATAATGAATGTACGCACTCCGCACCGCTATCATTCAGCTCGTCTGCGCTGGCCGTGCTGAAGCAATTCCACCACTGAACACCAAAGATGCTTCTAATCAATGCCTGTTAGCGCTAGGCCAGTCTCTAGCAACAGAGGCTGGTTTCATAGTGTTTTATAAGAGCCAACGGTCATTAAGATGCTACACATGTGTCACTTCAGATACTATCTGGCGAGACAAGAGACAGATTGGCAGTATGTTAGTCAATATGAATCACTGAAGCCATAATGAAGCTAAACGCTTAGTATTCCTACTTGCACTTTATCCAAATTCCATGGGAAATTAATAAAGGAGACAGCCTAAGTCCATGCTTATTACACATAAAGAACATAATCTGGGAATTCATAAGCCCCTAATCAAATGACTGTGGAGGAGAAAGCTGTAAAATCAGCCACCAAAAAGCGTCTATAGTGAATTATGAGGAGCATATAGAGAAGTGAGGAGCATTCACTGTAGATATTGATAACATAAAACATAGTTACAGTATAAAATTGATATCTTTATATCTTTAACTTGGACAATATTTTAAAGGCCAACTGCAGCAATTATTTCTTATTGTTATTTAATGTGGAAATCTGATAAAACCTCCCAACGTGTTTAAAAAAACATGTAAAAGATATTGACTGATGGACAAAAAAATATATATATAATGTGCATGTATAGTGACTTTTTTAGCTGGTGACGTAGAAAAAACGTTGGCAGAGTATGGACAGCATAATATTTTCTATACATTGTCCTAAGCTCATCCAGGCTCCAAGACTTTCACTCTGTAAAGCACTTTGTAAGCACTGTAGTGCCATGGGTCCACGTGTGGAGAAATGGAGCCAGAATGTGATCCTTGCTTACCTGTACTGAGGGAGCGGGGTCCCCTTGGCATCACAGGTCAGAGTTGCCTCCTCCTCTATCGCATCAACCGGTATGAACAAGTCCCCCGGTTCCATCCTCCATCTTGGACCATGGTACGATCCACTATCCAGACATTCTGTCAGAAGTACACAGTACAATCCTCAGTGTTCATTTACCTCTGAGAGTGTTCATATGTAACCGAATGGGCCCGATATCGTTGCAAAACATAGTATAAATTAAACCTTAAAGTCCCCACCAGTCAATGAGTGTGACATTCTGCTGTTGGTTAACCCATTAAAACCAGGAAAGCATCTTTGTCATTTTATACTTTGGCTATTCAAAAGTAGCAGATATACAAGCTCATAGCGCGTCACTTCATGCCGCGCTATGAGCTTGTGGATCTGCTATTTTTGAAAACTTTTGTGCAATTTGTGCATATCTTTGAATACAAATGTTTTGAGATGGGGGTGGGTCCGTGGGCAAATACATAATTTTGGTGGTCATTGACATGAAAAGGTTTTGAGCGCCACTGATATAGAAAAAGTTAGGATTTAGAAGACATTTGTAGAATCGGTCTCAGTCAGGTCTTAATGGGTTAATAGAGGGATGTCTCAGCAGCCCTCTGATGAGTTATTTAAACTAGTTGGTGCATTATATAATATAAAAAAAGACATGGACTAAATAAAATGATAAATGGCAAACAGCTTCTCCGGGCAAAACTCAGAAATGTATTGAACCCATATTGTGAGTGGAAGTCAATATTGAGAGGCGTGCCTCTAAAAACTCATGCAGCGCCCCATCAGTTGTGGCACTGGTGACACGATTTTCATCTCTTTAGACATCGCAGGATCGTAAACGTCCTTGCGCAAAAGAATCATTACACATATAGAAAGGCGTTTTACCTGCCAGACAGTCGATGATTGATAACAGTAGAAGCTGTTTCCATGGCAACGTCATCTTTGGCAGCCAAGGGCAAATGAGACTCTCATCCAATAAGCTCTGAAATGACACTCTTATTCTCCGAAACAGGGGAGCTTGACCTGTTGGAACAAGAATTGCGTTGGAAATACCAAAGTCAGCACGCTCATGTGTACCATAGTAGGCTGGCTCATAAAAAAGTATAACCCTCTTAGTAAGCAATCACATGGAGTAGGGCTGGGCAATATACTGTATGGACAAAATCAAAATAACACAATATTTTTGATTAAATACCGTGGTAACGATATTGTGACGAATGACGATACTCTAATATCGTATTGTGACGAATCTTCTTTAACATTTTTCAAAAATTGCATATCTACAAGCTCACAACGCATCTCGATACAACGCTGTGAGCGGGCAGATCGGATTGGAAATGGAAACCGAAAGGTTACTGGTTCGATCCCCAGCTCCCTCTGGGTTACTGCCGAAGTGTCCTTATGCCAGACACTGAACCCCCAACTCTTGCCGATGAGCAGGTTGGTGCCTTGCATGGTTTCCTCTGCCGTCGGTGTGTGAGTAAATGTAATGCACATTGTAAAGCAATGGTTCTCAAACTTTTTCATGTCAAGGACCCCCCAATTTACTTTGTATTTTGTATTTGGCCACAGCACAAACCCCCCCCCCCCATGTGCCATGGACCGCCATACAAAATGTGTGTTACTAAAAGGTTTCATAAACATTAAAACATGTCTAAAAATGTTAATCTACTGTACAAGCTCACAATGCATTGCATTGCGATGCGTTGTGAGTTGGTAGATCAGCTATTTTAGTAGTTCGCCCCAAATATTACTTATTTTCTATCAATTACACACCCCATGAAGTCAGTCAGTAGTCGACTCAGTAGGAGACTCTGCCAGAGACTCCGCCGGTCGTCAAATTATTGGCTTAGGAATGTGACAAAAACAAAACAATCTCCATGAATTCAAGGCTTCATGGGGTGTGTAATTGATAGAAAATAAGTCATTTCTTGGGTGAAGTACTCCTTTAAACTGCTTTTGATGCTATATTCCCCATTTTGCTGGGGACCCCCTTGAGAACCCCTGGGGGTCCCCGGACCCCATTTTGAGAACCACTGTTGTAAAGTACTTTGGATAAAGCACTATACAAATGCACCATTAACCATTTAGATGAGCTATTTTCTAAATGTTTTGTCAATTTTAGAAAGTATGAAATAAGGCTTAAAGTGATTAAAACCAGGAAAAGACAACACTTATGCCATATCACGATATCTAGTCTCATATCACATCATTTAATATCGATATTTTGCCCAGCCCTAACATTACTTTACTTTGGCATTGGAAATCCACCAACAACACAATTGTTTTTTTCATTTGGAGAGCAGGCATGCATTCTATTTACACCAATGTCAGTTCCTACTTTTATAGTCTAAGACATTGGTTCTCAAAGTGGGGTCCGGGGACCCCCAGGGGTCCTTGGGGGGATACCAGGGGGTCCCCAGCTAAATTAGCTAATATAGCTTCGCAATCATTTTAAACACTTTAACCATATTTTACACTTTGGCTATTCGAAAATAGCAGATCTACAAGCTCATAGCACGGCACCGAGTGCCACGCTACGAGCTTCTAGATCTGCTATTTTTGGAAAATCGTGTTTTTTTTGTGCAAATGAGATGCAAATGAGATGGGGGTCCGCGGCCAAATACGTATCATTTTGGGGGTCCTTGACATGAAAAAGTTTGAGAACCACTGGTCTAAGAAACTCCAAACAGGACCCGTGTGTACTAGCCACACACAGTGTGGCTAGCTAACTCATAGCAAAAGACAGTCTGAGGGTGATATCTGAGGCATATGGAAGGAGGCCCGTGCCAATCTATTATGGGAAGTGAACGGCACCCAGGCTCATCCGATCCTTCAACTTGGACGGATTCACCCTCTGTCCGCCTGGGGATAGGCTTGGACCTGGGAATTGGGTGCTGTCCAATCAATTAGATTCACCCATAGCAGCATGTGTCTCCACACATGCTGGGGCGAGTCAAGGCGGCCTGATGAGAAAGCCATTCCACACAGGTCCATAATCAAGGGCAAATGTCTGTCTGCTTAGCCCATTAAGACCGAGAAAGCATCTGTGTCATTTTAGATTTCTTTGGTTATTCAAAAATAGCAGATCTACAAGCTCATCGAGTGCCGCGCTATGAGCTTGTAGATCTGCTATTTTTGAAAAATCGTGAAATTTGTGCAAATCTTTGAATATATATATATTTTTAAGCGAACATTTGTAACTTAAATCTTTATTTCTGGGGGGCCCTGGAACAAGAATATAATGAGATGGGGGTCCGCAGCCAAATACATATAATTTTGGGGGTCCTTGACATGTAAAAGTTTGAGAACCACTGATATAGTAACATAGGGAGGTAACCTCAGGTCTTAATGGGTTAGACTGAGCATGTGTTCCAAATTTGCGACGCTCCATCCAGTCTCTTTACAGAAGGAGATGGGCTGAGTTATAACGATATAACTTGTGAAATGTCAGTGTGCACTGTGCACACACAACAGGTGAACTGAACAGTAGGCAGGTGTGCAGTCATCCTGTTCATATGGTAATGCAGATATGTATAGGAATGCACCCCTACATGGACATTGTTGTACACATACACTTTGGTGGCTGGTGGGTGCAGAAACAGGCGTATGGACAGGACACAGCACACAGCACACGCACACGCACACGCACACGCACACACACACACACACACACACACACACACACACACACACCCTCTCTCCAAGAGAGGTTGGAGTAATGTTACTGAAAAGTAAGCAATATATTAAAATGTCACACAACAGAAATCAAACACCCACATAGGTACACCCACACACTTATCCTCTCACACACACATACACCAACGTTCTTCCTCCAAACACACACATTTAAACCCTGGTGTGTGGCTCATTTGCGGCCTAATCCTAGGCCTAGTCTAGTTCAGGGTAATTCTTATGGATGGGATAATTGTTTGCCGTGATTCTTGGATGCCAGATGATGAGACACGTGGTGTCTAAGCCAGGATTTGATTCCTTTCCAGCCTTTCATGTTTGCCGGGGTCTTTTTTTCCCCCTTGCTCTCCAAAATTGGATTTGCATGCCTCTCCTCAGGAACACTCCTGCACGCCACACCTCAGTGATAGGCCCATAGTCTGCAAACTGCTGGCACGCCAGGAGGGGTAGGGACTGGTGCATGTGGAAGGTACAGTAGGCCTGGCACTGGTGTCAGTTTTGTATGTTGTAGCATGCATTTGTAATGGAGATTTGTCAGGGAATGCTCCGTTTAGCAAGGTGATGCCATGAGAACCGTGTAATGCAGGCCTAATAAATCATGTATCATGTGAGCTAGTCATCACTAATCAGGATGCAAGTACAGAAATGTGCATTAAGGCATACTGTCAATGGTATTACACTGAAGCAGAGCACAGAGGGATTTGAAAGTCTCTCACACGCACGCGCGCGCACACACACACACGCACACACGCACACGCACACACACACACACACACACACACACACACACACACACACACACACACACACCTCTTACAGTGGTGATTATTACGAAGAAAGATTGTGAGAAAGCTTTTAGGATGAATCATTCTCAAGCAATAAATGAGTGTATGCATCTCTACTTACAACGTAATGGAAAGACTGTCATAAAAACACCACCACACACTCATCCAGTATCCAAGTAACATGCTGCCTCAACAGATTGGCCTGCTATTAGAGTGGGGGTGGACTGAGTGTTCTGGAGCTGCATTCTTCACAAACATTATTTTAATTAACATGGTGACATAGAGGTATACAATAATTAGTCCATGCTGCAAAGCAGAATGTGTGTTCGTCCATGCTGCACAGCAGAATGTGTGTGTGTGTGTGTGTGTGTGTGTGTGTGTGTGTGTGTTAGACACTTATCAGCTAGTATATCTCTTGAGAGGCTAAGCCACTCACTGCCCCTCCACCCCCCCCCCCTCTACACATATAGGTTTGATCAAAGCTTTGAATAAGACATCCTTGGACGTCTAATAGATGCCCAGTTCTTTTTTTGAACACGCAATGCACACCTGCATAATATGCATCAATGCATGCCCACCTCAGGTCGTGCTGCTGTCCCCAGGCTGCGGTTAATGGCCAACACATTTCAAAAGGTGAGAAGTGAAGCTAGGTTAGCCTAGAGACATGGGCCATTATTCTGTACCATGGTAGGACGATTAAAGAGACAATGAGCGTTGGTATAACTGTATATACCATAATGTAGACACACGTTTAACAGTTATAACTGCGTTTTTATATCAGCTTAAGAAGAATAGCACGCACCCGATTGAATGGGCGCGTGCTATTACTTCTTGAAGTGATGTAAGAAGGATCGTTTCTTGAACCACAACACCGCCTCCAATCAACAAAAGACATGTTTCTTCTGTCAATATACAGCCCCTTGAAAAGAGGCTCCATGCCATGGTGGTGTGGAGGAATGGATTGCAGCTGCTATGGGAGGGCTTGCATGCTGCGTCTCACGTTGTCCAAGCCGAAAAAAACAAGCATTCCTCGCAAAAAAAAAGGGACATAATGTATCTATGCAACAATGTAGAGACCGCATTGTGATGATGGCAATGGCATAGAATACCAGATGATTATCAATTCATACAAACATATATTCTAACACTAGTGCATCCATAATTTATCATCATTTTCCGTCTGTATCTATTTAAGCACGTTCCACCCAGCGCGCTCATAGGATAGCTGTTATTTTTGTTTTGTTTTTTTTCCTTACCTTCCTCCCCTTATCTTGAAATATCTTGACACCAGCAGCAAGCAGCGAATTCTGTTGTTCTCATAAAACACTCGAGTGAAAGATGATCCTCCATGGAAACCCCTTTTTGCGTAATTTGGTCAAAACCGCAAATGCGTTCATACAGGTGATGATGGAATCGAGCCGACGGTCAGTTAGAAACAATAATCGGCAACGGGGGACGGATATAATATGCACGCGTTTCATATCGCTCCCCCTATTCCCGTCCCAAAAAAACAACACCCACGCAGTTTAGCTCGTGGATCACATTTGAAAACATTTGAAATATCCCCGGCATCGCGCTGCTCCACGCTGGCCTCGGTGGTTGTTTACGCTCTCGAACCACCTCCACATGTAAAATGATTCTTGGGCAGAGACTGGATGATTTTATGCGCATCAAGTCGGTTGCTCCCTTGTGAAGTGGGCTGTCTGCTAGTACCCCGTATTAACAAGGCGGTGGAAGATTCAGCGGAGGAGAAGGTAGCCTATGGCAGGGAGGAGGCGGAGGAGGAGGAGGAGGAGGAGGAGGAGGAGGGAGGGATAGGCGCACCTGTCGACGAACTGCGCCACCTTTCGCCAGACATGTGATCTGCTCGGAGACGGTGACCCGTGGACACCAGTCACTCTATTGACCGACCAGTACTCACTGCGTAAAATGGACAGCTTTTGTTTTTTTCCCTCCCCAAGATTATTGTAATGATGACCTCAGTGGTGGAAAAAGTACAACATTTTTTTTACTTAAGTAAAAGTATCAATACTGCAATGTAGAACACTCTGTTACAAGTAAAAGTCCGGAATTCAAAATGTACTTGAGTAAAGGTACAAAAATATTGGTACCAAAATGTACTTAAAGTACCAACAGTAAAAAGTACTCATTATGCAGAAGGTCCCATTTCACAAGTTTTCAAATGTAGGCTATAAAAACCTTTTGAAAAGAGCAGATCTACAAGCTCACAATGCGTTGCAGTACAGTACTTGAGTACTTTCACCACTGGACCACCTGTAGGTTTTTGTTTCTCTGAAGCTCGCAAATGCTACACCGAGGGTCTCAAAACCCACCATGTGGAACTCCAAAAACAGAGCAATAAGCTAAAAAATAAGGTACTTGTCATGACCAAATCTGCCCAAAAAAAACGACCTCGATGACATGAAGTTGACGAAAACATAAAGTAAACAAACCACATGAGCTCTGGAAGTTATTTAACAACCAACTGGCTGCAGTCAGAAACTGAAAACCAGATTTACAAACATCAACATTAATTCGGACACTCTCATTACAGATAGCTGGATGTGGCTAATCGCTTAAACATCTTCTTTACAACCATAGCCACAACCAGTGGCGTTCCCAATAATTACATTTAGGGCAGGCGAGCTGACTACAAATCTGAAAAACGTTAATAAAAACAATAAGTGTATAATCAATGTATGTATTTTTATCAATGTATGTATTTTTATTCTTAAAAAAACAGCATTACAGAAAAGGCGAACATGATGTCCTGCACAAATTATTGACTCATTTCAACATTGCGATTACAACAATAACAGCTAAATCAAATAGTGATGTCTCAAAACATGAGATGACAGGGGCGGCCATAGCTGCATGAGGCCATAGCTGAGTGGTTAGTGAGCCCGCCTAGGGAGCCAGAGGCCCTGGTTGCCCCAAGTACGATTCCAGGCCAGGCCAGCAAATGTGTCGATGAAATGAAATTTGTCCCTGAGCAAGACTCTTAACCCCTAATTGCTCTGCAGGCCCTCATTGGAAACAAGACCGCAAGGACTTTCATGAACGGACCTGTTAAAGGAATTATCCTTGCTGCACTTGAAAATATCTATAACTGAATCGTAGTTCAGACCTTCAGTTAAATCTCTCTCAAACGCTAGGAGACACAGACTATTTAGGCGAGAGGTTGTCATTGTACTTCTGCTGTACTTTTTATGCCAGGTGATAGCCTTCAGGTGATGGCCCAGACCCCCACTCCTGGCACCCCATGAAGACAAAGGCATACATTTGCATCACTATAGGCGAGGGTCGCTCTGCTGAATGGTTACGGTAGTGATTGTCTGCCTGCCCGCGTGAATGGACGAGGAGGCGGGCTAATGGTCAGACGGTCTTTTACTTTATTTTCTAGGGGTGGCGAGATTTTAGTTGGGCAGGCGGCCGCCTGCCTTGCCTCTATGGTGGGTACGCCACTGGCCACAACATTGGTTAACAAACTGCCCTCACTCTGGGCTTTATGGTGTAAAGCACATCCAAGCATTCTACAAAAATCTGGGTATATGCAAAGACGTGTTTAAAAAATTGAGCGCCCTGCAACAAAACAAGTCATGACAATATCCCCTCCAAATTTCTCAGAGACTCAGCCACCTCCATTGCTCCAATCATTGCTCACATAATAAACCTCTACATCAAACAGGGGCTTGTCCTCAAAGATTTCGAACTTGCGAGAGTAACCCCTCTGTACAAAAAAGGAAGTAAATTAGACCCCGGCAACTACCCTATTTCTATTCTTAGTTCTATCTCGAAAGTTATGGAAAGAATAGTTTATGAACAGGTTGAAAAGTATCTTGCTGAAAAAAAAACCGAATGTACCAATTCCAATCTGGCTTCAGAACATCTAATTCCACTGACATACCCCCATAACCTAATGCCTACTCTATTTGAACGACCACATCAAACATGAGGTGGACACAGGCAAATACTGCGGCATGGTCATGCTGGTCCTCCAAAAGGCATTTGACACCGTAAATCAGTCTATATTGATTGATAAGCTAAAAGCAATCGGTTTTGATAGCACATCAGTGAACTGGATGCAATCCTATCTGGAGGGGAGAGAACAGGTGGTGGAGGTGAAGGGAACCCCCCCTCCCAGTGAGCTGTGGCGTTCCACAAGAAAGCATACTAGGGCCTTTACTGCTCCTATTATATGTAAATGACCCCCTGAACTGTTTACTTGCATAGTATATTTGTCTGTCACTAAATGTTTCGATGAATAGAATACACAGGCCCCCAATGGAAACAATGACTAACAAAACATTGTTAGTCAAAGACTGTCTGTCTGTCTGTCTGTCTGTCTGTCTGTCTGTCTGTCTGTCTGTCTGTCTGTCTGTCTGTCTGTCTGTCTGTCTGTCTGTCTGTCTGTCTGTCTGTCTGTCTGTCTGTCTGTCTGTCTGTGTACTGTATCTGGGCTCATCTCGCATACTTTAGGCTACCGCTGGTCTGATCCTGCAATTACAAAATATCCTATTTTTCTGTGGAATTTAAAATAAGATTTGGTCATTTTACTATATTTCCAAATGGCTTCCTACCCTTTGGCCTAATACCTGTAGATATTGTTGGTTGTTTTCTGAATGTCCCCTTAATTGTAGACTATATGGTGGTGTAGAAGACAGCTACAAAATCCTCATTTAAACATCAGTGAGTGAAATAGTTGCTATGCACCTCAGTGATGGGAAGTCCCTCCCCTGTCCAAAGTGCACCTCAGGACACTACACTATACACTCAGGGGTCTTGCTGTCCCCAACAACCCATGCATCCAACACAAGTCCCTGAGCCGGTGCTAGGGCATATGCCTCCTTCTCTTATCCTAGCTTGGGGGCTCTGGTGTCCCAGGATGAAGAACATCTAGTGTGAACATTCAATCTCTCCTCTTCCACACTGCTGAGAAGGGGCCAGTAAGTTGCAGCCGCTCTCGATGGAGAACCATCTTGCGGCCCCTTCCACCTGCACCCATCATGGTAGACCACATCAGACAGCTTCCCCAGTTCAGTACATGGCCCAGTCCATTTGCTGAAGCTTCGGCCAGACAAAGTTTCAAAATGCTCTTAAAAGTGCCTGTTTTATCTATAAATGCCTACACGGACTGGTTCCCGCTCCTTTAAGGGAATTCATTCATAGAAAAAGAAACACTGGACATAGCACTAGGTCAGACACCAGAGGTGACTGTGAGGTCCACTGCAGACGGACCACATTTGGACAAAATGTCCTCTCCATTAAAGGATGCTTAAATTGAAACTTTTCTCACAATAAGGGAAAGCCCAACCCTCACAACTTTCAAAGGACAACTAAAACAACGGTCAAAAAATAACCAGACTTGTGACCACTTATAAAATTGTATATAGGCTTTCTTAAATGTTTTATTTTATTTGTATATGCCGTTGTCTGATTGTAATTGAGTGTTTTGTTATCTTCTATTATTATGTTTGTATGTTTTGGGGACTATGGATGGAAATTAGCTTACACTAAATCTGGCATATTTACACTTAATGTGTATGCAATACATAAATCATGTAGTGTTCATTAATGTGCATTGTCCCGTCCAAATAAACAAGTCAAGTAAAGTAAACCCTTTTCCATGATGATTGTGGACTTCTGTAAGCGACTGCAGAGGACACCCCATCACAACGATCAACAGGACACCAGTGTAGAGGGTGAGAAAGCACATAACTGAGGACTTTTCATGGACATTGCCCACGACACTGTGGTAAGGAAGGATAGGCAGCCCCTTTACCACCTCAGACACTTGAGAAAATTCAAGGTCTCACAGAACGTCCTGAAATCCTTCTACTCAGCTACCACTCAGCATTCTGACAGGGGCCATCACCGACTGGTACAGGAATAGCTCCTCAGAGGACCAGCGAGCCCTGCAGAGGGTGGTGTGCTTGGCTGCATGAGCTCCCCTCCCTGCAGGTCGCATTCACTGTCAGGCGTTTGAGCAGAGCTAAAAGGTTACTGAAGAACAAGCACCTTGGACTGCTTGTGCCACTATGGTCAGGCAAGCACCCGGAGCCAGCAAAGAACGGTGCTACAAAGTTGAAAAAAGTTTTTACTTTTCCACTACCAGACAAAGTGCCAGGCAACCAGAAGCGTGCTGTGGTCTGAAATGGGCATGGACTATACACACACAAATCTGACGTGGCTGTTTCAGACGTTTTGTACACAGACTGCACACCAATTTAGTGGAAAAACGGTTTGAGGAAAATTGCTACTGCTGCTAGTGGGAATTCAGCGTGAGCGTTTCTTCCCTCAGGCTATCAGGGCCATGAACAAGGACCTATAGCTGTCAGGGAAAATGTTCAACCTTCATCTCTTGCTCACAATTAAGAGCACAAAGAGCTTTTTATTCTTCTTTTCTTTTTTGGGTCAAACCTGCACATACTGAACTTTGCACATTGTACATTGTACTAGTTTCAATGTACAGAATGTTATTTAGATAACATGTTGTTATGTTACACCAGCCTGTCACTGTCAGGATGTGGGGAGTGGTGGGGCAGAAGATATCTCTTTGTGGGTCACCGTGTTGAGCTGCAGAATGATGTATTATTATTGTACCAATTCTACTTTACTATAGGCTACAGCAGCTGGCCGTAAAGTGAAATTGACTTGTGCGATAGGCAGGCCAAAACGGAGGTGACCATATAGGTGACCGCCCCCAATTGGTTTGTTGGTCACATCAAGTATTTCTTTATTTTTATATAGAGGAACTCTGGAAGTGACTTGAAGAGGCATACATTGGTTCATTACAGAGTGAGTGTGGGAAGGGAAGGGATTTTTATAAGCTCCCTCACAGCTCTGGTTCATAGTGAAAAGACAACTAGGACAGGACATTCCCAAGACAACACTATGCAGCCCATGACTGTAGGCTTGTCTCTCTCTGTCTCGATGCATAGACTCTATGCTGCAGCAAATCCCCACAGTGGCATTGCCCTCAGTACATCAACCACTCTCCCCCTACCCCCCACCCCCCACCCCCCACTCACACAACTATCCATCCAGCCATACACATGCACACAGGTCAATATCTATGTGGTACCCAGGTAAAACCCAGGTCTGTTACCATCAGTGCTGTAGTCCTTCAGTCTACCTAGCACCCCATTAATCCCACATTGATCATCCTCACTTCAGGCCCAGGATCCTTTAACATGGCTGGAGCGTCGTTAATAATGCTCCATACAGAAGCCATTTGACATTTCCTTTAATTATGCCCTTCATTTATTCATGCACTTGATCCCAGGAGCTTGTTGTGAAAAGCTGCCTTCAGGAATATTTTATTCCACCCCTTGGGGCCTACGGATTAACCATCTTAATAGCAAGCCCCGGAAGGTATTACATCCTCTGGTGTGTGTGTGTGTGTGTGTGTGTGTGTGTGTGTGTGTGTGTGTGTGTGTGTGTGTGTGTGTGTGTGTGTGTGTGTGTGTGCGTGCGTGCATGTGCTCGTGCATGTGTGTGCACGTGCACGTGCGCATGTGTGTGTGTGTGTGTGTGTGTGTGTGTGTGTGTGTGTGTGTGTGCGTGCGTGCATGTGTGTGTGTGTGTGTGTGTGTGTGTGTGCGACGCACGTGCGCGAGAGTGACTGCATTGGCATTGTGCCTTGTCTATATGTGTTAAGCTGTAGAAGCCATTAGGTCTTATTTCTCAAGCATTCGCAGGACTTACAGCATAGTGTATTATGAATTCTCCTGTATGACTGGCTTGTCTCATTCGAGAGATGCACAAAGAAAAGTGCAAATGGTTGCAAGATCTGCGCTTATCGCACAAAGCAGCGACCCCCATATTTAACCCAGTTTTACAGAGGAAAACATCCCTGCTTAATTTGCTCACTCTGCATGTCGTTTCCAAGCCAGACAGCACTTTTTACACAAAATATAAGAAATAACATCTGTGCACTCTTGAAAAGGGATTTGAGATCTTAATTATGATGATGCTTGATCATGGAATACAACTCAAAATCCTGGCTTCCCATCTCAAAGAATTTCTACAGGTTATGTGAAGAAAAATGCATCAATTCAAAGATTGGGATCAGGAAGCTTAGGTAAAAATGGGACACACACGCACACTCACACACACAGGTATGAGGACTAGGTAATTCATCATTTGTATAAATGGAAAGTCATTTGTCCATTTGACAATTTGTCAGAACTGGAGGAAGCAATATGTAGTCTACCATATTATTTCATAAAAAATTAAACATGAATTGCAGTGCACATGTAAAGCCACAATGTTTTCCTTCATTATAATCACATTCCACAAACACAATAAATCCCTGGCAATTTTTCCATAACCTTTTGCCCTGTTATATAATACACTGAAGCGCACCAACATGGTTTTTAATCTAAAAAGCTCCTGGTGTTGTTTGCAGTTTGCTCATTTAAGAATAATACAGAGAGTTTTGTTTTATTTTAAGTATTTTATGTTGTTGTTTTATCTATTTGTTATGTTGTGTTGTTGGTTTTTGTCTGTTATGTTATGTCATGTTTATTTGTTGAAAAAGGAATAAAAACCTTAATTACAAAAAAAAAAGAATAATACAGAGAGTATACTCTTGGGGGTACGCGGGCTAACCCTCTCCTCTTCCTCTCTCTCTCTCTCTCTCTCTCTCTCTTTCTTCTGTTGTTTCTTGAGCCGAATTTATACTTGGTTGCATGTGGGTGTCACGCACTGAAAATAACAGATCTACAAGCTCACAACCCATCACCCTGCAACGCACAGTGAGCTTGTAGATCTGCTATTTTAGGTGCACGACACCTGTGTGCAACCAAATATATCTCAGGCTTCAGTAGCTTTAGTTCATTAGCCAGACTGCTTTCAACATCTTGCATAGAAGACTAATGGGCCAGCATACCTTTTATTGCACACTGCAGCTCCATGGTTGTGGAGCTCCATTTGGAGGATGTAGAATTTACTCTCTTGCTGAAAGCAAGTCCATGGTAGGGGCTAATGAATGTAGAGATCCAGTTTGAGATAAATCCTCCTGTAGGTCAATAAAAATTCACTTGGTGAAAAAAAAGGGAAGACCTGCAATTAGAAACCTGCTTGTGAGGGCTGGCCTGGGGCGAGTCCAGTAAATTCTGTAGAGAGATGTATTCAATCAAGCCTGGCAGCCCATGTGTCCTGGGACTGTCAGTCGAGAATTGATAACGTCCATTAACAGCGGTCTGTTGGTGCTGATAAATGTGTGATATCTATATACTGTATGTAAGAGAGGAAAATGCATGTGACAATAATGGTCTTTTAGGCAATCTCGCAAGCTTACAGATTCATTATGGTTGATAATATCCTCCTTCTTATCAATTTCATAATGTAATTCAAATGAGCTCAGTAAGCGTGTGATATCGGATAATCTCATACATACTGTGCCTTGCACAGGTTTAATTGTTTAAAACATTGGTTACTTAATTTTTTTATGTTCCACAATGTAAAATGGATTTTTATGCATATGCCCCTTAGATACACACATGCATTTTAGTCTGCAGTGCACAATATTTCTGCAGATGTCAGAGCATCCCTGGAGCAATTTGGGGTTTAGTGCCTTTTTTTTACTTCAGCTCAATCTCACAGGTGGAACACACTCTTACAGTATGTCATTGCCAGCGATTGAACCAAGAAACGTATTGCTAGTCTCCCTAGAGTAGAGGTATGAGAAACTCAAAAATGTATATTCATTTTCTCCATTTCATCCACTTCCTATCCTTTTAGAAAAGGTTCCTCACTCCTAAATCAAATGAGATTGTGTGTACCTTCTGCTGTTGTGCAGAAACAGTTGTGCAGAGAACAGGTGGCCGCGAGCACCACTGCCCACGTCCTCGTGCCAATCAGAACTGACATTTTCAACATTCTGTTGGCTGCTATAACTTCTGCTAATGGAGTTGCATAAAGCAATAATCAAATAATAGTCTCCATTTCAGCTATAAGGAGACAGAGGACGTCATTATTGGTGGGTAGAGGATATTGATAAATGTTATGTGGAACAACCCAATGTGGGTCATGGCCTTTGAGACAAACATTTTAATATTTAAACAACATTGGGGATTGGCAATTGCACTTTCAAATCAAAAGTCAGTGGGATATAATGTGGGACATTATTTGTCAGTACACACTAAAATCCTAAATGTTAATTTAACGCTCAGGGTTTTCCAGTGTATCAATCAGACATAGAGAAAAACAATAATGATCACAGTGCAGAATGATGAGCCTGGAAGCAGACCTGAGAACTACTGTATCACCCGTACAAACCTCTATATCATCTTTTCAGTCCACGTAGATTCTTTCATGTATAGACAAATGTATATATATGTGTGTGTGTGTGTATATATATATATATATATATGTGTGTGTGTGTGTGTGTGTGTGTGTGTGTGTGTGTGTGTGTGTGTGTGTGTGTGTGTGTGTGTGTGTGTGTGTGTGTGTGTATATATATATATATATATATATATATATATATATATATATATATATATATATATATATATATATATATATATATATATATATATAAAAGTACTAATCACATTCTCAGCTAACAACCAATTAGCTAGTAGCTCATCCTAAGACAAGTGGAACTGAAACTGCTATTCATATTGCCTCGGGAGGTGACTATGTTCTGATATCTTATTGTAAAGTTCACGTTACCCAACCAGACATTCCTGGTGGTTAAGGTGCAATGCTTTTTCCATTTATTTAAGCTGTGATAAATATTTAAACTGCAAAAGTGTTGCAGAAGATGATACAAAAGTACCGTCTACTGAATATGCATTACCTATAAATATTTTAACTCTCATTTCACCAGTAGCCTTCCATTGGCTTGCCAAGTGTGTGTGTGTGTGTGTGTGTGTGTGTGTGTGTGTGTGTGTTTGCTTGCCCCTGATGTTCAATTTAACAGCCCAGTATTAGGTACTCAGACATCTGCGATCAATAAAGCCAGTGAACAGCGAAGGTCAGCCTATACTTTATGTGGGATCGTGCACTTTTGCTCTGGTTCTAAAAAGCAGAATGAAAGTATAGTACATGATCTTATATTGGCTATATGACCATGTTATTTTCACATTTATCATTTCAGACTCCAGCACTTAGAGACATCTTCAATATCTGCCCATGATACCACCAATATCTCTCATGATCAGATGGAAATATCTGTGCCAAATTTATTATGTTTGGATTTTCTTTGTTTTCCTCAACAGTGAACAGAAATGAACATAATCCTGCCTTTATGACCACATTTCAATAGAAATGCACAAAGTGCAATCATGTGATGGGACAATAAAATTGAATCTGAATCTGGTTGAATAGACTCCATTAACTAATTTGGTAGAAAAGGCATATTTGAACCCAGAAGTACAACCTCTGGAAGTACCCCTCCAATTGTATTCACCAGGTTGTTTAACTGAATAAATGCTGCCTTGGTCCTTTAGTATCCATCTTTAAATGAAATGTTTACCTCCTCCATGAGAATATTATGCAGTCTGGGTTTGTGTTTACTTTCATTTTGAGAGCATTAGAGTCCTATTCTTGAGGGCACCATGTGGCATTATGGAACAAACAATGAGAATATCATCCAAGTTGGTTCTTTGCCATAGTTTTCTTCTCCAACGAAACACATTCTGCAAAAACACACAATTCATGGATATACCCATATGTTTGATATAAGGGTTTTCACATATTCTTCTCAAAAAGCTCAGTGAAAAAGATCTATCCCGCTATCTCGCTTGATATTGTGTTGTCTGCAAAGTGCAGACAATTGTATAGATTATCAATAGTCTTGTCCTAATGATTGTTTTCACTTTCCAGTTGTCAATGAGATCCCATAGCTCTTTGCATATATTAAAAGCTGCGGTTAACTTATGTTCAGCACAGAGTGGTTTGCAAGCAGATGTTGGCTTGGTGAATCTATAGGAATATTGGATCAAATTAGCCAGCAGACAACCAACAAGCAGTAGGCCTAAGTAGCAACACGCTCAGCAAAATACATTGCTAAATGCAATCATGCAAGGCTCCCAAAAATAGCTTGAACCAAATGGATACTCTGCATTTCTCTAAAGATGATTTGCACAGTTTTTTGTGGAAATAATGCAGGGATAATGTGAAAAAAAACAGGCTTTTCTCATTAAGGTCACCAAGGTCTGTGGCAGACCTCCGATTCCATGAATGATGATTAGCTAGTTAAGGGCTAGCACATCTGTTTCCCAACGCCTCTGTGACTAGCCTAGCATTTGTGGTGTGGAAATCATGAATTATTCACTGTTTTTAATTAACATAAAGTGTGCCGTATTGGTGGACTTGACATGCTGACTTTTGATTGCACATGAAACAGAAAATACATACAGAAGATACAACTTTGCTGGTACACTGCAGAGAAGCTTTATTGGATGCTGGGATGTTAGCTTCCCTGCAAGTAAAAAGTATATGTAAAACTAATTTTCATTTTAAGAGAATACTTAGACATTTAGAGCATTAACCATGACAATGCACATAGTAAGATATATGAGTACTCTAGTTCAGCCTTCACTTTGAACCTAGTGTTCATAGGCCATTAGGCAAAGCTGGATGATGATATTTCAAACCAACAATTCAAGCTGTCTGCAATGGGAATATCTTGTAATTAAAAGTGAATGAAAGCTTTTAATTTTTAACATAACTCTGAAATGCAAAGAGCACATGAAAGCAATTCCAGCTGATGCAGACACACCTTCACAGCCTGAGTGTCACATTGGTCAGCTATCACGTTTAATTTGCTTCTCCAGCACAAAGATTTCCATTTGCTTTTCAGTGGTTTTCTGTATCACTGTGGAGCAAAAGATGTCAAGACTCACACAAACTCATGCATATGCAGGCAGAAAGTATATGTGGACTCAGATTCTGTGTGCATGCAGATATGCACGAGCGCGCGCGCACACGCACACGCACACACACACACACACACACACGCACACACACACACACACACACACACACACACACACACACACACACACACACACACAATGGGGCTGTATACGTTCCAAAAATCCCAGCTACACACAAACACACACATACGCACGCACGCACGCACGCACGCACGCACGCACGCACGCACGCACGCACGCACGCACGCACGCACGCACGCACGCACGCACGCACGCACGCACGCACGCACGCACACGCACGCTCACGCACACGCACGCACGCATGCATATGTACACACACATGCAGGAGTCAGACAGAACACAGATGTATTCTGAAACTGGTTGTGTATTAAGGACATTTAACATTTTGAACTTTGTAATTTTTCCCTTGGGCACTGCAAGTCTTGTGAGACGCTTGTAATACCATTAAGTGGTGATGATGTAACCATCTGTACTACACTGCAACTGTGATATTACACACACTATGCACTCACACATTCACACCCCATAGGTCTTGAGAGACGAAATCAAGACCACTAGCTTTGATTGCTCTCATCGGTCAAGGTTTACTCCCAATCCATCTCCATTTACTGCCAATAGTAATGTTGACATCTCTCTTGGGCAGCAGATATGAGATAATCAATAGTTCCTGGACATATGGGGGGTTTCACAGTCAAAGAGTAATGTATTTATGTGATACCCTCCCATCATCGAAAAAACAACCTACACATAGATCCACCTGTCCTCCTTGCATATGAGGCAGTGATACTGTATTCTCCAAGGATTTCATCTGAAGGAAGGGGAGTACTTTGGACAGGATTGACTCCTTTCGTCCCTCCTCCATTTCTCATTCCGTCGCTCTTTTACGGCTCTGGCACTTAAAGGTAGACCTGGCCAAATCAAACATTGCAAGGCAACACCTGGGTACTTCAATTATTCTGCCTGGAAGGGAGATATTGGAGATTTGACAAAGGGAATGGATGCAGGGAAAGAGCTCCGACAGGATCAGGTCAATGTGTCAACACCCTTGGCTTCAATACCAAGAAACTCATAATTGGATGAACCCGTACAAGCAAGCAATGGCTCATTGTGGAGCTAGGATTAATATTAACAGTCCCCAAAATAGCCCCTGCATGCACTGACACAGAGTACACAATGTGTGGCACTACTGTCCCAACTCTCAGACAAAAACAAGGCATTGATATCTCCTAATTAATATTGCTTGTTTGGCTTTATTAAAGATCCGACCGATAACTTTATAATCTATATCCTATGTTGTAATATTCAGATTTTACATGGGAAGCACTGAAATGATCACATTTTGCATTTCAGCGATAAAATCTAGTCTTATTATCACCCTTTCAAATTCCTGTAATGTTTCCTGAAGAAGGTTATTAAGGAACTAAACTAAATTATTGTAATAATCTGGATGACCAGTATACAGTATTTTGTCCTTGCAGGATGCAAATGATAATGTCAGCTGAAAGACGGGATGGGATGGTAGGTACTGCATCTATAATGTGTATGTGTAAATGATATAATGCAATTCTTCAGTATACCTTATATATTTTGCTCTCTGTTGCTTTTAGAGAAAATGACAGAAAATGTATTGAGGTCTGTAACACATCCAGACCTTATTAAAAACATAAAACATGAATTGTGATGATTTCCATGAGCTAAGGCATGGACTAAAGGCCCTTTCTTTGCACATTCAAACTGATGTTCTTAGGAGATATCTTCAGGGACATTTCTAGTATGAGTAGGGCACAGAATAATTTGCAGTGAAACGACATTATGCAGGGAAGCACCATCTAGTGGTAATATTTCAAATGAGTTGTCCTTAAATTAGACCACTTGTGAATGTTACATAATGTAAACAAAAAACGTATTTACAGTAGCTCATCAGCTTGAAAAAAAAACCACACACATCCTAATTCAAAAACGTTTCATCAAAGAAGTCAAACGGACTGATAAAATAGATTTTGGTGTAATGCTTTTATAATGTAACTGAGTAGAATTAAAAGACATGCTCGTGGCAGACATAGTCAGTCTATAGATATTAACAAAGTGAATGAATGCTAAATTAAACTGAAAACCTTTAGAACTAGTAAAGCATCCCCTAGACTAGAGACCTGGGAGGGGTCGCTAAGGATCCAGAGGCACACATTTCTCAAGACCTCCTCCTATACAACCCTGTCAAATGTCCAAGCTTTTCTGGGAACATGACTAATCTATCTCTAATAATCACAGACTGAGTCAAAATCAGGGTTCGGGTGTGCTGCAGATAAGGCAGGGATTTAGAGTAATTATTTTTCTTTTGTAATGAATCAGTTGGTACGCTGTTTACTTGCAAACCTTGTTTAAAAAAGTAAATCAATATACTGTACAAGTCAATGGCGGCGGATTTGAAGTTTATTGAATTGCATCTTTGCTTCAAAGTTTAATATGAAACTGCTTTTTTTCAACTGTAGAAATAGTAAATCATGATTTAATTTAATTACTCTCTTTCTCAAACCTTGAGTATTATGCAAGAGCAGGCAATCAAGCAATGAACACAGTAGTTTATGTCGTTTTGTAGGTTTACACCGAGCTCTAGTCTTCTAGGGATGTCACTAGGGGGCATAGTTATACCACTGGAGAACTGGCCTCTGCAGCCTTGTGGAAAACGGGTAATAATGCATGCTTCCATTACCATGACAACCATATATTCTATCTATACTCTCTCCTTGTGCCAATAGGAAATCCTCCATTGTAGCTATGGGACGGGGCAGAGGTCAAATTAAAACCTCTATGACTTGCACTGTTCATGTCACCGAAGAAATTGCAAGAAAGTATTTGGCTCAACACTTCAATTGAGTTTTCCATTTGGATTAAACGGACATTTTCCATACCACAATCTTCTTCTATCAACAAGGTATTTGTCACCTGTCCCCATCTATTGCTTGCGATCCTGAAGTGTTTCACTCCACACAGAAAAAAATAACCCAAGGTCAAGATTACAGGTCACTGCAGAGCTATGCCTTGTAAAGGGTGACAATGAGCTTTCTCCTCGTAGAGTTCCAACCTGTCTCAGAGTGAATGGTTTTTGGTTCATTGTTCACTGCTGGTTCTTGAGATGCTGCTTACCATGTGTATCCAGCCTACTAAATGACTTCCCAATTTCTAATGTGAGTCCTGAGAACAAGGAAGGCAGTCCAATTTGAGAGTGCAAAACATTGCGTTTATGATACTTAAGTGTTGACTGAGTAGCATTGCTTGTAGACATACTTCATTTGCCATACTTTACTTGTGTCCTTGGTACGTTTACAAATAGTGCTATATGAAATGCAAAACAAGTGCTCACACATCTGGGGGTTTTCAGACATAGAAATGGTGCATTGAAGTTCTTGAAATACCATACATGTTTGAATATACAGAAGTGAGAGAACATTGTCATACAGTAGGAGTGACTTTATTTTTTGGAGATAGTTTTGGGGTCTTTTATGCCTTTATTTGACAGGACAATAGGCTGACAGGAAATGGGGAGTGACATCCAGCAAGGGCTGTCGAGATCGGGAGTCGAACCCGTGGCGCGCTGTCAGGCTACACTGAGCCTAAGTGCCTGGACCGCTACGCCAGCCAGGAGTGACTTTAGTACATATAACTCAAAACTAATACAGATATAAGCACTTGAAACTAGACATTGCACAGTTACTCTTCATAACAGACATTATGCAGGTACTGTACACCCCCACTGTACAGTATGTTAATTGATTTTCAAAGTGTAATTTAATTTCATTAAGAAATGGGGGGTTCCACAGATTACAACTGGAAGACTCTCAGGCATCAGCACCTTGAACTTCTACTCTGCACTGTTGTGAATTATATCCTCATCCTCATCACCTGCTCTGTCTTCATCAGTGGAACCAGGCTGCTTTCCAAAACAATGAGTAGGCTACAATATCTGGCGGGGGGGATTGGGGTCAAAGACCCTGATTGATCACAGACTTGTTACCCTTCTGAGGCATCCATACTCATCAATGATGGATGCAGGGAGTCCAGGGACAGGTGTAACAGCCCAAAATATACCCCAGGCTAGCCTGTTTTATACCCTGGGCCAGGGTATATTCCGGGGCTGGTCCAGTTTATACCCTGGGGTATAAAATAGGCCAGCCCAAAATATAACCCCCTAGCCCAGCCCCCCCTTGAGTTTTTCATGAATAAGATAACTTGGGTGAATAATATCAAGTAGCCTACTGCCTAATACATCTTTAGTCCAGATTATACCCTCCTTGTGTATTTCATCGTAAGCAGTACTTCTCTAGGCCATATCATAGCTGTGTTTTTCATTGATACATCTCTATTTCAATGTCCAGAGTCCCTCCATCATCATTTATATATTTTGAGTTAAACCAGATGGGTTTAAACCTCTCTAGTCCATACCTACTTGTGTTATTCATACTCGGGTGAATAATATACTGGGTTTATTATTAACCCATTTAGACCTGCTGTAACCTATACGTTGTTATACCTTTCAATCCGGGAGCCACCTCTGTGTCTCATTAATTGTTGCTATACATAATTAAGTACTACCCCTCTATCAGAATCAGAATCAACTTTATTGTCACATGGCAGGTTTACAGGTGGGTGAAAATCGTTTTTTGTGCAAGCTCCATCGTTTATGTTATCTCCACAAAAAAGAAAGCCCCCCCCCCCGGGGGGGGGATTAAGGGGAAGAGAGGTCAATCAATAAAATAAAAGAAAATGATCTCTAGTCCAGATCATACCCCCTTGTGTTTTTCATAAATAAGGTAATTCGGGTGAAACTATTGGATTTAATAGCAAGTAATACCTCTCTAGTCCAGATTACACCCAACCCCAAATCCAGTATATCATTTTTTCCATTTACCTTATTCATGAAAAACACGAGGGGGGATATAATCTGTACTAGAGCAACTCTAAACCCAGTACATTATTCATTCCAGTTACCTTATTTATGTACAAGGGGGGTATAGTCTGTACTAGAAAGGTATAAATTCAGTATATTATTCACCCAAATTATCTTATTTATGAAAAACACAAGGGGATATAGTTTGTGCTAGAGGGGTATAATTTGGGCTAGCCTATTTCATACCCCGGGGTATAAACTGGACTATAGCCCAGAATATACCCTGGGGTATGTAACAGGCTACCCTGGGTATAATTTGGCTGGGGGTATACTTTGGGCTGTTACACCTGGCCGAGCTCATAGTCAAATAGGGCAGCTCTCTGCCTGAATTTGCCCACCCAGATGGTACTGATATGTTACATTTTGGGTCATGGCCCAAGGACTTACTCCTTTTCTTATTACTTCCTTATTGTTGCATATTATGTTTATTTGGTGCTACTATGTCTGAAGATTGAGAACCAGAAATAAATCCTTTTACTCTTATGTACTGGTAGGCTACGCAACATGAACAATAAAGAAACCTGCGAGAATAACCCCCCAAAAAAGGAATTGCAGGTCGAAATAGCCCTCAGGCTGCCTCAGCACTGAGCTCAGCAATATCTGCACTTGGCTTTCTGATAACAAACTGTCATTACACCTGGGAAAAACTGAATCCAACCAAAACACAACCTTTTTGGGTCCAATTCCAACCTCAGTAGATCACTGAGCCGGTGAAAAATTGGCATCAAAAGTGATCACAAAAGTCAACCAAACCAGTGTTCTCAAGGGCCCAACTGTTCCGGCTAGTTTATTGGAGTATTAGATTGAAGCTTACTAGCCTACAACAGTGGTTCTTAACCTTTTCAGGCTGCGACCCCACAAAATAATCATATTTGAACTGAGGACCACTCAAAATAATCATATAACCCCCCCCACCCTGAAAAACACTTGGAATTGTAGGAGTTGAGGAATTACATTTAATTTGACTCAGTTCCCACAGTTACATATTGTGAAAATAGCAGATCTACAAGCTCACAAGCCTCAAAACGCTGCAGTAATGGTCTTTTTTCTTTTCTTTCTTTTCCCCCCAAAGTATTAAAAAGGTCTTTAAAGTCGTTAAATTGTCACTTCACTGACTGCTGGGGGTCCCAACCCACAGGTTGAGAACCACTACGCACGCTCACATGTGCACACACGAATGCAAAGAGAAGGGAAAATAATGAGGATTTTACGCACAGAAGAGTAGCCTATTGCATGGGTTTTCAACTGATTATGAACCAGGGACCACCACCCTGACTGAGAATCAACCTGGGGACCACTGTTGTGTTGGGAGGGGGGATATGGGCGTGGTGTGGGGGAAAACAATTAAATAATGACTGTTAAGGCCTTAGGGGTTTGGAGCTTGCAGTGTGCAAACGTTTTAGCATAAAAATATACTTTGAGTACCAAAGTCAAAGTAGGCTACTTACATTTTCAGAAAATAGCAGATCTACAAGCTCATAACGCATCACATTGTAGATCGGCTGTATGTGGTTACTGTAGGTTTTGTATTAATAATCAAACCTATAAAGTAACAAGTAACTAAAGCTGTCATATGCTGTAATTGTAGTGGAGTAGAAGTAACAAAAATGGAAAGGAAAGTAAAAGTACCTCAAAATTAAACTGTGCATTGTAAGCAAGTCATAGTACTTGAGTAAATATACTTAGTTACTTTGCAGCACCACTGAACAGCCAATGACTGACAAGCTAGCTAACACCAGGTGTACTGATTGCTAGAGTGAAGAGAGACATGGGTTTATATTAAAGGACGACTTCACCGATTTTCAACCTATCTTCATATAATAGGTCCTCACTAATACTCATGATAAAATGGTACAATTTTTTTCTACTCGGTCTGTGTCTCAGAGGAGGGCTGTGGACAGTTCAGAGTCCCGTCTACCAGTGACATCATCAATGGGGAATCCAAGCTAATAGAAACTGCAGGCTTTCTATTCCTGGAAAGTTGCAATGCAATAAAAGAAGCCATCGTTCTCGTGTTAATAAAAATCTAAATAAAAAATGTGAAATCTTGTTGGGGAAAAAAAATCATGCCTAACGATGATGTCACTGGTAGACGGGTTTCTGGACTGTCCACAGCCCTCTTATGAGACACAGACCAAGTAGAAAAAAATGGTACCATTTTATCATGATTATTAGTGAGGACCAATTATATGAAGATAGGTTGAAAATCGGTGAAGTCGTCCTTTAATGGTCTTAACTAAAAATGTATACATCACACAGCTTAGATCTTTGGATTAAATCGGAGAGCAGACCTGTGCGCACTTGGTGATGTAAAATAAATATCTGTAGTGTAAAAAATGTGGCCACAGTGACTTTACGAAAACACAGGGCATTTCTCCTCTGTCCTTCTCTCTCCCCACTAGAAATAACACATTGACTTTCCCATAGACTTTTTGGGGTGTTTAAAGTTAAATATTTCAAAAACTACAAATTATTTCAAAAAGAAAAGTACCAGCACCCATGTCCACAGTAAGCTGGATTTTTTACAGTTTGAATGGAGTTTCTAAGTGAAAGTATGTAGGAGTAGTTAGGTGCCAAAGTTTTGTGGAGAATAATAAAGAAATAGTGAGAATATCTGCAGCGAGCCCACAATAATAAGTATAATCAATGTATGTATTTTTATTCTAAAAAGGCGCCTGCCCTGCATATGGTGGGTACGCCACTGCATGCAACTGATATGGGCACATTTCCTACTAATGATGACTCAACCAGGTAAACCCTACATTTTCCCTTGAAATTCTAACTCCCATTTCTGTGGAAGTTCTTGACATCCGACTTCCAAGTAACTGACAACATTTATGCGTTATCATACTTACATCATACTGTTTCTCAACTAGTGGTCGATAAAATAAAATATAATACAAATTATTCTTCACTTTCCTACATTACTAAATTGCATGGTCAGGGACCACATGCAATACCTTCACGGACCACCAGTGGTCCACGGACCACCAGTTGAAAACCCATTGTATTGGCTGTAGTGGACCGAAATCAATCAATGTTGACTAATTTACATATTATCCTTTAAATGATGAATCTATGTCATAGCTGAATGAACACGGTCCCACTGAACGATTAGAATCCTCTTCAAGTTCAAAGTCGTTGCACTCAGTGGTGGAAGAAGTACTCAGATATTTTACTTAGCCTAAAAGTAGCAGTAGGCTACCACAATGTAAAAATACTCTGTTACAAGTAAAAGGCCTGCATGTGTTCAAAAATCTTACTTGAGTAAAAGTACAAAAGCATTGGCATCAAAATATAGGCTAAGGCTACTTAAAGTACCATAAGTAAAAGTAGGCTACTAAAATGTTAAAAATAACAGATCTGCAAGCTCACAATGCATCGCAATGCAACGCGTTGTGAGCTTGTAGATCTGCTATTTTCCAATAGCCATGTGAAAAATAGGGTAATTAGCCCTATTTCACACATGGCTATTGGAAAATAGCCGATCTACAAGCTTAGCCCGTAAAGTGGTTAATGTGTGTTTTATAATATAGCTGCAAAGTAAAGATAACTAAGGTTTTCAAATACTTGTAGTGGAGTGAAAGTACAAAAGTAGAAGTATTACAAATTGGAAATACTCCAATAAAGTAAAAACTCAAAGTTGTACTTAGGTACAGTACTTGAGTAAATGTACTTAGTTACTTTACACCTACGTTAAGTTGCACTTGGTTTGACCTCTGTTGACAGCTTCTAAATACAGGGACGAACGACACGACGAACCCACCCTCTCGAGACTTGACTTGCCACAGTTGTTGACACGCACTATTTGCTGTCAGTCAAAATAGTTTCAGGCATTTCTGCAGAGGCGCCGAGACACATGCCAGAGACTATACCTGTTTAGTCACTGTACAACTTTATCAATGTGACATATAATTATATAGGGCCTATGCTCAATTTATGACGCATTACAAATCAATAGTTTGCTTTGTGCTATATTATGGCAAGCCGTTTTAACATTTAATCGAAACATGCTCCTATCTGTAACATATGTTTTAGATATCCAAAAACACGTTTCTCCTAGTCAAAACAGTATTCTCACTAGTCATAATTGTAATTAAAGATATCCATAATGACATTCTTACTAGTATAAATTGTATTTCAAGATATCTATAATTAAATTTCTCCTAGTCAAAATTCTATTTCAGATATCTTAAAATCCGTAAAAAAATACATGTAGCCGTTTTAACATTTAATAGCTAGACTGGATATGTATACTAGATATCTATAATTCAGTTCTTCCTAGTCAAAACTAACGTTTCGGATATCCATAATGACATTCCTCCTAGGAGGAACTGTCATTTGAGATATCCGAAACGTCATTCTTCCTAGGAGGAATGACGTCACTTTTCCCATTCATGTGTATTGGGCTTTTAGTTTCGGATATCCGTAACTGCATTCTGGATATCTAAAACTAACATTCTGGATATCTGCAATAGAATTCTTACTAGGAGGATCTACTCTTTCAGATATCTACAATGCAGTTCTTACTAGGACAAACTACCATTTTAGATATCCGAAATTAAAAAATAATTCCAGACCTCCGTAATTACATTTAGTATATCCATTAATTCATTGTTACTAGGACAAATGGAATTATGGATATCCACAATTCATATTATTACTAGTACAAATGTAATTTCAGATATCTGCAATTAGTATTATGACTAGGAACAATACAGTTACAGATATACATAAATATGTTATGGATATCTGGTGACAGGTAGATAAGACGCCATTTTAACATAAAAGGGTTGATTGACTATCTACAATTATATTTTAGATATCTCAAATAGCATTTCTCCTAGTAAAAACTGTATTCTTACTAGTCATAATGGTAATTAAAGATATCCATAATGACATTCTTACTAGTATAAATTGTATTTCAAGATATCTATAATTTAATTTCTCCTAGTCAAAATTCTATTTCAGATATCTTAAAATCCGTAAAAAAATACATGTAGCCGTTTTAACATTTAATAGCTAGACTGGATATGTATACTAGATATCTATAATTCAGTTCTTCCTAGTCAAAACTAACGTTTCGGATATCCATAATGACATTCCTCCTAGGAGGAACTGTCATTTGAGATATCCGAAACGTCATTCTTCCTAGGAGGAATGACGTCACTTTTCCCATTCATTTGTATTGGGCTTTGAGTTTTGGATATCCGTAATTGCATTCTGGATATCTAAAATCAACATTCTGGATATCTACATTTGAATTCTTACTAGGAGGATCTACTCTTTCAGATATCTACAATGCAGTTTTTACTAGGACAAACTACCATTTTAGATATCCGAAATTAAAAAATCGTTCCAGACCTCCATAATTACATTTTGTATATCCAAAATGTAATTAAGTATAACCACAATTCATATTATGACTAGTACTAATCGAATTATGGATATCCACAACTGCAATTGTGCTAGGAAAAATATAGTTCAATATATCCTAATTTATATTATGGATATCCGTAATTGTAATTCTTCCTATCCATAATGCAGTTTTAGATATCTATAACTGCAATATGATCGCTTTCCTTCCACCTACGTCAGTGGCTCGTGGACTCTGATTGGTCCGTTAAATGTGTCATGGGCGCCGTTTGTGTCGTTCACATTTACATAGCTTTAAGTTCCCTGCTTTCTAAGTGGCATTTCATTATAGGCGAACGGAACTACCCTAAAAACAAGCAATTAAGTTAGATTTCAGTCATCTAACGCTCATTAATCTCTCAGTCTCAACAGATTACGAGCTGCGCTAACAAATTCAAAGGGAAAAAAAACAGCAGGGGGCGCTGTTTTCCTTTTTTTTATGGGTTCCCATTGATGCTTCAGTATAATCATATACGAGCAAATGACCACGCTGATTGTCAAATACATTTATTATGTTAATGTCGCCATTGTCTGAAATTAGTCCAATCCTCACCTTTGTTTAGGGTACACATGTCCTCTCCATATCCAGATCACACTGGAGCCATGTTGGTTAATTATATCAATGTCAGTTGTAGCCTAGGTCAGTGGTTCTCAACATGAGGTCCGGGGACCAACAAGGGCCATTAAGGGGCTCCCCAGCAAATTGATAATTAAACATGCCAGAATATCCTAAATTAACACAATTAGACAATTTAGCCTAGATTAGGAGAATGGCTGTTCTGATCATAGTTTGCTCTACAAGCAATAGGCTTAGGCTATAGAGATACTGGTCATGGACAAGAATTAAAAAACACAAGAAAGCCATTGCCTTGTTTCCATTGGGGTCCTTTGTACTCAATTCATAGTGACATTAAATGACAGACAGATATACACTACTATGCAGAACATCATCTAAGCAATTTAAAAAATAAGAGAAAAATCTGACAATGAAATTCTTTCTTAATCACTTTATTTTTGGTGAATGTTCACCTAGTGCAGTGTTTCTCAAAGCGGGGTCCAGGGACCCCCAGTCCTTCCTTAAGGGGGTTCCAGGCGGTCAGTTAGGAACCAAATGGATGAATGGATGAACAGGGGTCTTCAACAGGGGGTCCGAGACCCCTAGGGGGTCCTCAGAGTTACTACAGGGGGTCTGCTAAATCTTTGTGTTATGATTATTTGTTTTTACCTTAACCATTTGAACCCTAATATCCCTTTTCTGAGGAGAACAACGCTCACAACGCCTCGCAGTGCGAGGCGTTGTGAGCTTGTAGATCTGCTATTTCTGAGGAGAACAACGCTCACAACGCCTCGCAGTGCGAGGCGTTGTGAGCTTGTAGATCTGCTATTTTTGGCAAAGAGGCGTAGAGGGAAAAAAGAGCAGACCAAGTGAACAAAAAAAGTTTAATCTGTAACACAATTGTATACAATATAGAAGAGGGGGTCCCTGCTTAATTTCTCTCTCAGCTAGGGGGTCCTTGGCCTGAAAACGTTGAAGGCCCCTGCCCTACGGAACCTCTCCCTCCGCTGTATAGCTCCAAGATGAGCTATATAGCGGAGGGAGAGGTTCCGATTGGAGCTATTATACACATTGATTCTTGAATAGGCCTATATACGATTAGCCAGCCCTGTTCTTTTTTAAAACAACATTTTCGGGTTGATTCATCTAGCTATTTGTTGAGTTCTCATACGAATTTGGCATTAGGCATTGTACTACATAGAGGGTGTATGAAACGAAAGCCTGCCAGCCAGGTAGCCTACTTATAACAAGGCGTTAATAAAGTGACCAACATGGATGGAACTCTCTCTCTTTGTTCTCTGCTCTGCAATGCAGGGGTTAACGAGCATATCATTTGCACTATATTAGCCATACTGGTGAGTGGTGACAGGATAAAAGTGTTGTCTCTTGACAATTTGTTGATCTGTGAGCCCAGGCCACCTGCAATTTACAGAGAATACAGGATAGGTGGGCACTAGGGACATCTGGGCACCCTGATGTAAAATTGGCTATTTTGTCCAAAATTCTAAAAAAAAAAAATATGAAAAAATGGTCCTAAGTAATGTAGATATGCACGTTATCTCAAACGTCCTTCCTTCAAATTCTTGTTTATGTCCATAATATCGGTACTGGTTTTGTAGAAATGTTATAAATATTAGAGCTTAATTTTGTTCTAATCATGTATACCTTATTTTACTTAAAAACGTTTTCCAATTTAATGTTTTAACATTTTCTGGTACATATGGTAAGTTATCACTTAGCCTACATATAGTCTTCATCCTTGGCATGAAAACAATGGTGCGTGAATGAAGTATAATTGAAAACGATTTGTTTAGTGCCGTTTTTTATCTCAAGACTCATATGGGCTTAAATTTTAACATATTCGGTTTAATAACTCACACCCTGTTAAATCAATTGAAAAACTTTGTTTATGATAGCAGACATGTGTACAGTAGGTCCTTTGCTTGAAAATATTACATGTAGGTAAAAAAAAAAAAAATGAAAAGAGAGAAAACTGTACAATAAGGCTCGCCCAAGATGACGTAATTTTGAATATCTAAAATGGTAGTTTGTCCTAGTAAGAACTGCATTGTAGATATCTGAAAGAGTAGATCCTCCTAGTAAGAATTATATTGCATATATCCAGAATGTTGGTTTTAGATATCCAGAATGCAGTTACGGATATCCGAAACTAAAAGCCCAATACACATGAATGGGAAAAGTGACGTCATTCCTCCTAGGAAGAATGACGTTTCTGATATCTCAAATGACAGTTCCTCCTAGGAGGAATGTCATTATGGATATCTGAAACGTTAGTTTTGACTAGGAAGAACTGAATTATAGATATCCAGTCTAGCTAGTTCCTCCTAGGAGGAATGTCATTATGGATATCTGAAACGTTAGTTTTGACTAGGAAGAACTGAGTTATAGATATCCAGTCTAGCTATTAAATGTTAAAACGGCTTGCCATACTATTTCTACTAGTAAGAATGTAGTTATAGATATCTGTAATAAGGATTTTGACTAGTCAAAATGCAGTTTTTACTAGTCAAAATGCAGTTTTGACTAGTCTAAATGTAATTACAGATATCTGCGATTACTTTATGACTAGTAAGAATACAGTTTTAACTAGGAGAAATGCTATTTGCGATATCACAAATATAATTCTAGATAGTCAATGGACACTTTTTATATTAAAATGGCGTAATATCTACCTGTCACCAGATATCTGTAACTGTATTGTTCCTAGTCATAATACTAATTGCAGATATCTGAAATTACATTTGTACTAGTAATAATATGAATTGTGGATATCCATAATTCCATGTGTCCTAGTAACAATGAATTATTGGATATACTAAATGTAATTACGGAGGTCTGGAATGATTTTTTTATTTCGGATATCTAAAATGGTAGTTTGTCCTAGTAAGAACTGCATTGTAGATATCTGAAAGAGTAGATCCTCCTAGTAAGAATTATATTGCAGATATCCAGAATGTTGGTTTTAGATATCCAGAATGCAGTTACGGATATCCGAAACTAAAAGCCCAATACACATGAATGGGAAAAGTGACGTCATTCCTCCTAGGAAGAATGACGTTTCGGATATCTCAAATGACAGTTCCTCCTAGGAGGAATGTCATTATGGATATCCGAAACGTTAGTTTTGACTAGGAAGAACTGAATTATAGATATCTAGTATACATATCCAGTCTAGCTATTAAATGTTAAAACGGCTACATGTATTTTTTTACGGATTTTAAGATATCTGAAATAGAATTTTGACTAGGAGAAATTAAATTATAGATATCTTGAAATACAATTTATACTAGTAAGAATGTCATTATGGATATCTTTAATTACCATTATGACTAGTAAGAATACAGTTTTTACTAGGAGAAATGCTATTTGAGATATCTAAAATATAATTGTAGATAGTCAATCAACCCTTTTATGTTAAAATGGCGTTTTATCTACCTGTCACCAGATATCCATAACATATTTATGTATATCTGTAATTGTATTGTTCCTAGTCATAATACTAATTGCAGATATCTGAAATTACATTTGTACTAGTAATAATATGAATTGTGGATATCCATAATTCCATTTGTCCTAGTAACAATGAATTAATGGATATACTAAATGTAATTACGGAGGTCTGGAATTATTTTTTAATTTCGGATATCTAAAATGGTAGTTTGTCCTAGTAAGAACTGCAGATTGTAGATATCTGAAAGAGTAGATCCTCCTAGTAAGAATTCTATTGCAGATATCCAGAATGTTAGTTTTAGATATCCAGAATGCAGTTACGGATATCCGAAACTAAAAGCCCAATACACATGAATGGGAAAAGTGACGTCATTCCTCCTAGGAAGAATGACGTTTCGGATATCTCAAATGACAGTTCCTCCTAGGAGGAATGTCATTATGGATATCCGAAACGTTAGTTTTGACTAGGAAGAACTGAATTATAGATATCTACTATACACATCCAGTCTAGCGATTAAATGTTAAAACGGCTTGCCATACTATATTGTCTGTAGGATCTGTGCAATAACTTCAATTCAAGTTCCTGTTCCACACGGCGAACATCATCATGAGAAAAGACAACTTGCTTTTTGATGAGACTTTTTATGCCAACGGCTCTAACATCTGATGGGTAAGATATTCTACTTTTTATTTTATTTTATCATGAGCAATTTAATGTGTTTTTGAAGCAGACAAATACAGAAAAAACGATACCTTATAATTTCCAGGCTGCGCGAGATGTTTTGGGACCTCATAGAAACTTAGATAAATCCAGCGCAGTCGGAAGCAAACACTGTAGGCTATTATAGCCTATGTGAGGTGTTTTTCTTCATCAGTGGTGGAAAAAATACTCATTTTTTTTTACTTAAGTAAAAGTATCAATACTGCAATGAAAAAATAAATAGTAATGTAAAAGTAGGCTACCTACATTTGGAAATATTCCAGTAAAGTGAAAATACCTCAAAATTGTACTCAAGTACAGTACTTGAGTAAAGGTACTTAGTTGCCTATGTATGTGAGGTGTTTTTAATCCAAATGTAGATTGGGGCAATTTGCTAAAAGTCAGTGGATTGCATGCGATTGCTGCTACTGAAGCTAGCTGCAGCGTTAACTCTTGATGCAAGCATGCTTCCAGTTTATCTAATTTTCCACTAGAGATTTGAGGTTATAATGTTGATTAATGGTAACCGGAAGACTCGCCCCAAAACACACTCGCCCAAACTTTTTCCGTGGATAAGGTTAGAAATAAGTTTATGGTTAGGCACAGTTTTACTGAGGTTAAATTTGGGAATAAGGTTAGGTTTAAGCATAGTTTACTGAGGTTACTTTTATGAATACCAGGTGGCGACCTAGCCCTGAAACATGACTGTCAGACGAGAATCATGTGAACCATGGCTAGTGGCGACCGTTCCGAGGTCGCCGGATTTGCACTGGGGCGACTGTGTTTTGGGGCGAGCGTTTTGGTATTCGACTTAATTTGTAGAGATCATCTGACTCTGCTGACTCCTAGGTTGTCGTTTGCAACACACCCACTCTTTTGGCACCCAGTAGCCTAATGGTATATTTACGTGTACATCACGCCAATAAAATTTGGATGCAACTCAGTGATTTCATTTTCATAATTATTTAATAGGCCTATTAAAAGTTAATAGTTAATTAGATTTTTATTAGGTGTATTTCAGTGTATCATATAGTATAGGCCTTAATTCCCTATGCGGCCCATGCAGCCATTTATCAATCCAATTATTCTGGCTTTGATCTTTTAAATTGTGCCATGTAATTAAAACAAATTCCTTATTCTCGCCCACATCTAAATGCCATTACAGTAGAGCAATATCAATGCTACTGTATGTTAAATCAATCTACTTGAAATTAAAATGCAAAATTGTTGAGCCTTTCAAAGGTCTACTATGAAAGTGAACAAGGCTAGGTGAAACCTAGATATGTCTGGACAATGAATCTGCATTGTGCAAAATTGTTGGCAATTTGCTTGAGGCATTGTTGTTATTGTTTGTGGTTATAATGGGAATTCCTGGATATGAAATCTACACACTAGAAACTGTGTTTGAATAGTTACCTTGTTAGGCTAACTGGCCAACCAGCGATGTAACTTCATCATGAGAGAGTGAGTGACTGACTCAAATGCTTTTTTCTTGGAGACTAGTAGGCCTACCTTGCTGGATAAGAAATGTACATACATTGCCAGCATAGGCAGTGGAGTGGTGGTCTGTACAGGGACGCTGGAAGTCATTTATGCCAAGGGGGGCTGTGCTTGGCGGGGCGCGCGTGCGGGTTTTTTTTTCACATGTGTCCCGCGATATTTTCCACATTTTTCACGTTTTTTCACCTTTTTCAACAAATATTTTATTCCCCAAAGTTAAATACATCATTGTTTTAATATATAAGTGTGTATATAGACTTTAAAATGATACATATTTGTTTAATTTACAAAAAAAAAAAAAAATCATTTTTTTTTTTTTTTTTTCTCTTCCCCACCACCAGGGGTGCTGCAGCACCCTCAGCACCCCACTTCCCGCGTCCCTGGGTCTGTAGACATCTGGCAGACCAGCTAATTTAACTCTGCTCCGACACTTGTCATTCACACTCATGAGGCGGGAGGACATCACAGGTAATTTGGCATGATAAGGAGATGTGAGATTGATGGTACAAAATATACCTGCATTTTAAATCAGCACCTATTTTCACAGGATGTCAAAATGGTAAATACTAGTAAATTACTGTCTTTACGTGCGCGTGGGAAAGGGGTTTCTGTCAGGCAGTCAAGTCTGTCAGTCAAGAATCAGGAAGGTTTTATTTGTCACTAATGTTTACAAGTACAAGAAGCGTAATGTTGTTGGGTCAGTCAAAAACATGCTCTATAGGGCAGGCCTGCTGGTCCAGCCAAAAAGTATAAAGTGTGATTTATCTTGCATGCACACTCTCACTCTCTCTCTCTCTCTCTCTCTCTCTCTCTCTCTCTCTCTCTCTCTCTCTCTCTCTCTCTCTCTCTCTCTGGCCACTCAGAGTGGGAGTGAATGGGGTGTTGCTGGTTGAGTAGCCCAGAGCCATTGGCTACGGTTGGTTCTTTATTCTAGCCTCTGCAGTGCTATAACAGGGAAAGGGGTCGAACCTCTTTCATTGTATAACTCAGCTTGACTGAGATGTAGTAACTGGTGAATCCAGGGATATTCACTCCCCGTTGTGATGTTTCAGCCCAATACTCATTAAGCATTCATTGACAGCACCACAACTTCCTACGTGGAATAGAAAAGGTTTGTCTTTGCTCCCAAATTTTGAAATACGTCCATTTGTGTGTACATTTTGGTGTGCTTCCTCAAAGTTATCTCCCATTCATAATTAGTTTGGAAATATTACACAGCAAAATGTAGAGACTCTAGAGTGTGAATGTGAGCGTGCAACAATCACATAAATCGTGATAAGCTGGGATCAGCTCTTGATTTAGTCTTGAAAATGTTGGACCAGCAGACTGACCGATTGACCGACTGAGTGGCTTTTACTAGCTCTGTGGTCACAGCTAAAAATGGAATGTCACTTATAAAGCACTCCAGATTTGACTGTGGATGAATGAACACATTAACTTGTGCTTTTACACCATTGCACCATTTACCCATTTAATCTCACCGATGATTGGTGCATCTGTGCCATGAGCACACACGACTCCACCCCCAAAATACTACCACAGCAACACATTAACTGTAACTCACACCATACGCACAAACATTAACTGTAACACACAACATATTTCTCTTTTTCCCCCCTCACTTTAAAATATTGTGCTGCTCATTTAGATGAGAGCACTCTCTTCACATATGAATTTAACTTTTCACACCCACTGCTCACTGGCATTTTAGTTTATTACAGGTTTATTACAGATAAACACTGAATGCCAGATGGTGAGTGGTTTGTCTGAGTACAGCTCTTATGAAAAGAGCCTGAATGCAACCCATTAGTGGGATTCACCGTTGAAATGTCATAATGCCATTGCTTTGACACCGGCGGCGTGAGATGCACTTTTCAAGGAAAATGACTCCCTATCGGATGAGAGACTATATTATACATACAACCGTAAGAGAAAATATTCCGCAATCCCCACCTCTTTTGTCAAAGTAGTGTAATAAACATGCCATCGTCCATAGGGCAGGTATTACCCGATTTTTTGTTACCACATGCCAAGTATTCTGTCTCCACCCATCACTCTCCCAGAGAGTTACCCCTGTAATTGTCTAATTAGAGCTTGGTGTAAGGGTTTTGCTGCGCTCACCCTTAAATGCTTGGCAAAGCCATAATCAGGTGTATGTGCATTTCAGCAACTTACATTTAAGACCCCTTTTCAGTGCTTATTGGAATTATAATCCACACCACTTGCAAAGTCATTAAAATAGCAGAATGAGGCTACAGGCCTGCAAAAAATGTAAACGTACTCCAATGAGCACGTTTCAACACAATTGAAATTATGGTCGATATGATCGCAACTAAAACTTTTCAAATGACTGTACTAAGGTGATACCAGGACTCACAGATAATATCAATAACAGTTGCCTTTAATGCATGGGCAGCAGTGACCTATTATATATACACACAATAAGTCAATTAGTGAAGACAATTCCTCTGACTTTTATATAATCGCATCTATTTCCTGACACATAATTAGAATATACATAGAATACATCAAAAACATAGGACAGAGATAGGAGAAATTCAGACTAGTAGTACACCATTGACAGGCCAAAACTTTATTAGTAGAAAATTAAAGCCATACTGAAGATTACCAGTAGATGGTAGCCTCAATAACAACCTAACTTTGATGCACTGTTACAGTAATACAGAGATCCCACAATATTGCTATAAAGAATATCTGGTTTTATACTTTTATGGCTTTACTTTTTTACACAGATTCAGAATCAAACAAAGCTGGCGTAATGCCCCTAAGCATGCCAGCGTTTAGGAATCCGAGGCCTCGGAACAGCATCAGAGTATTACACTATGCTGTTTAAGATTACAGCTGTTGTCGGTAGATGTTATACATTGCTATGCGTTTATTTCACAAAACACAATTGTGTAACGAGGTAGCAGACTGCAGTCACAAGAGCTCCGGCACAGAAGCATTTTCCTTCACCAAGTGACATAAAGGGTGTTTTTCAAAATAAGAAGAGCATGCTGTATAACCCTAGCCTGGGATCCAGCCTGCTCGCTACATTCTGGGGGGGGGGTGGGTTTCTCACTTCTCTTCACAGTCTGGAAAGCCTCCTATCTCCGTGCCCACACGAGAGAAGCCCGCGGCTTCTGATTTGTCACTTCCTGACTTGCCTACATAATGGAAATACAGACTGAGTAGCGAAGTGAGAAAAAAGAAAACGTAGAGAATCAGGATTCCAGGTTAGTATAACCCACTCAGTTGTCAAAAGATCAAAGATACAAAACTCACTTTATCATAATGTAATTCATAGAGATGTACCGTTACCATTTTATCCTTCCCGACACCGATTCCAATACCCATAACTTGTGTATCGGTCGATACAGAGTACCGTTCGAATAACAAATACAAATAAAGATCTAGGACAGTGGTTCTCAAAGTGGGGTCCATGGACTGTCAGGGTTCCTTGAGGGGGTTCCAAATGGACCCTTACAGGTATGTAACTCTGAGAGTGTACACATGGAACCAAATGGGTCCATTTGGTTCCATTTGTACGGAATTCACCTATCAGGATGGGATATGAAATATCAGACAGATCCGTGTCACATGACTATAGAGATAATGTGTACCGATTTGCATGATGTTTGGACAAAATATGTGGGAGTAAAATAAAAGAAAAAGAAAAAAGAAAAATCGGCCTCCTGGTGGCGCTATAACAGGACAATGTGAAAGGGTGTAATTTCTTACTCAGCCTAGTGCGAATGTGCGTGCAAAGTTTCATGGCAATCGGACGCTGCATTTATGATTTGAGGCATTTTGTTCAAAATGAGCCACTCCTGCAAACTTTAGATGCTAATCTTAGCCAATCAGGATGGAATATGAAAAATAGAGATGTGTACCGATTTGAAAAATATATTACATTATTTGAATCACAACCTGAAGTTAAAGTGCTGCTCAATGCTGAATCCCCCAGAGTCTAGAAATTTGGTTTCTAATATGTTGGGTGTTAAAATAAAAACAAAAGTGAATAAAAATACTATTCACAAATAGTAAAAAATGCCTCCTCTAGAATGTATGGACTCGCCAACCGCTTCTTCTCCGATGACAGTGAGATGTTGCACCAGGAGGTTGGAGGTTCATGCTATATTCCCCAGTTCCCCTCCCTGCTGAACAGACGATCTGATCAACCAGGAGTTACTGGTACAGCGACAAGGATACAATCCCCTGCTGGTAATATATATATATACCACCTGGATGCCCTGTACATGTCTAACTATGACTTTGACATATTGTAGTTATCTTTTTCTTTCACTGTTGAGGGAAGCTCAAAGTGCAACCATTACCAGCAATGACTTCTACTCTCCGTATTGTTGTGCGTTTGATAGACACTTGAACTTGAATGCTGGATGATGCAAAGCTAGATGAAACTGTGTATCATTGGTGCCATCAAGTTAACCCCTCATATGTTTAATTGAATTAGGCACATAACACATACACTAGGCTTAGCAGCCCCACAAAAGGCCCTCTCTTTATCTGTCTGACAGAAACTACCTTAAGACCTCTACACACTGTACAATATTTGAAATGGTCGGTGAGTGAACAGATCGTTAAGCATTTCACATTGCACGAGTTTCTCTCTTGAAATCGGGCTAAATATATCGTTGTGATTCTCGCACGATTGATTGGTCGGCGACAGGGGTTCACTGATTGCAAGATATTTCACCACGATGTGATCCCGACCCAATAAATACATACATTTGTTTTTATTACAAACGTCTCACGAAAACGTGAAAGGCTCCCGTGATATATGCGCAAGACCGAGACAGGACGCTAATGATTGATATTAAATAATTCTCAATTTCTCTGTATTTCTCTCTCTCTCTCTCCCTCTCTGAAACAAACGTTTCAAAAGTCAACCAGGGTGCAATTCAGATCAGAAGCAGTGTTGCCGTGTCCGCTTATTATAAGCGAGTTGCTTGTAAACAATATTGGTGATTGCGTTTCTTTTTAGCTTATTTCCAAAGTGTAGTTGCTTATTTGGCTTTATTTCTTAATGTTTTTTTTCTTTGAAAATAGCTGTGACACGTTGTGAGCTTGTAGATCGGCTATTTTATTTGTATATAGGTTTAAAGTGCTCATGCAGCGGCCTATAGTCGCTTTTGTTGGGCTTGTTTTCATAGACCTGGTTGCTTATTTCTCGCGCAAAACCTTGCAATACTGTTCAGAGATACATACGTGCGTCACACACACACACACACACACACGCACACGCACACGCACACGCACACACACACACACACACACACACACACACACACACACACACACACACACACACACACACACACACCTCTCTCTCTGTCTGCAAGCCCTATTCCTCTCTAATAATAAACAGCCCCATCGTCGAGTAGGCTCGCTCACTCTATCAATCTGTTTTATCATGTTTAACTAATACAGGACTGGACTGTCTGGACGGTAATATTGCGGTTCTATGCGGGAGGACTAGCCACGGTGCGTGGCTGTAATGTGCTCTCATTGGCTGTAGCGTGCACTAGATCGGGGCCGATAGCCCCAATTATCCAACAAGTTTGAAATCTAAAAGTTATCGGGAACCCCTCGCCGACCGTACTTTATCGGGGTGTTTCTTCTCGGAGTACCTTACACACTGCGCGATCAACACCTCGCCGAGGGATGCCCAATCTTAACTGAGATCGGTGGTTTTGTCGGCGAACACCAAAAAATATCCCGATAGTGAAATCGGGTCAAATATCGTACAGTGTGTAGAGGTCTTTAGCATAGTAGACTTACACAGGCTATTAGCCTATATTTCACTGATCTGGACCTTTGTAGGCCTGGCATTCAGTTAGACATCTTAAGATCTGTAAGTACACACTGATTAAATGTATTCAACAACTTGAAATTCAAGGCCATAAATAATGTCCAGGCAATACATAACTAATCACTCATTGAGAGAATTTGAAATTGTGCCAAACGTGTAGCGACACAGAAGTTAGTGAATGCATTTTGCTGCTGTCAGCACCTGAACCGTTCCACTGTTACCCACCAGGAACAGCCAGTACAGTACCTAACAGGCTTACTGTTGTTTGGGGGGGGGGGGGGGGTGACTATGACCACTGTTGTGTGATGGGTGGGGTTATGAGCTAAGGTTCTTTTTGTTTATTCAGGTGCACAGATCTTGTCTATTCCGGGCTAGTGGTGGACAGGCACAGAGTCTCATGTCATGTTCTGGGTCTGTATTCGTCAGGTATGCCAGTGTGGAAAAATCACTTTCACAGAGATACGCACTTGCAAAATGTACAAAACACTTCATTGCTTTTACTGTAAGCTCTGGGGATTCTGCCTGACAACTCATCCAGAACTTCACAAGGGAATGTCATTCATACGTGAGCCCATCTTCACAGAGTCTGTGGATCTTAATGAGCTGATCATTTTCTGTGGTAGTTGAGCTTGAAATACTTTTGGAATTGAAGCATTGAAGCACGAGGTACCACCAAGTAAACACCAAGTAAATTACTTGGGGACCAAAGTAAAAATCAGGAATATTGTCAGTCGGGAATGCACTCACTTGCTTATACAATACCTGTAGTACTTGTTGTCAGAGTATTCACTGTACCCGTTGTTATACCCAGTGCAGTACCCATTACCACAGTACTAATATCGTTAGATATTACAATCAATGGGAAATGTATAAACCTTGTCATAAACTTGTTGTACACTAACCATTGTCAGAGTACTCAGTTCGGTACCCACTACTACCATATTTAGGTAGGTCCGGTTGGCCAATCAGGAAAGCCGATAACAACAACAACCCCCCCCAGAAACAGCTTCGGTGTCGGTGAGTTTATAAGTGCTCACCTCAAGTTATCAGCCTTGTTTATTTTCAGCTGCATCTGGCATCAAATATCCAATTTGATATCCGGTTTGAATGCATCGGGTGTATTTGAGAAAGCATTTGATAAAGCTCCATTTCTGAGAATTCCTCTTGTTAAGTAATTCATTTATATTTGTAAAAAATTCAATAGCTCACCCAAAATGTATTTGCTCTCCCAGAGTAGTCCAACAATCACAGATTTTTACATATCAATAGATGTAATAGTCTTAGAGAAAGCATTGAAGCATATCAGCTATTCAGAAGTACTATTTAAGCAGATAATCTACAGATAATGCATAAATGCATAAATTAGGCAATCTCCATGGTGAGCATTGATGAATTTGCTCTTGAAGGCCCATGTTAGCTAGACAAAATGAGAAATAATGTTCGGTGGCAGTCTAGAGTTGTCAATATTAAACTTCAATGTGTTCTGAAGTTCTAATGCAAACTTACACTGGCCTAAGAGCTTCACTTTCCATATTGACATCACTCCGGTGTGGCACAATACGTTCCATTCATTGCACCCTTGCCCAGGATAAACAAACAACACACATCAAGGAGACCAATTTTACAGTTCATTAATTGATAGCATGGCTGATTGTTCTGCTAAGCTGTTTCAAAACACTTTCCTGCTGTGTGTGTGTGTGTGTGTGTGTGTGTGTGTGTGTGTGTGTGTGTGTGTGTGTGTGTGTGTGTGTGTGTGTGTGTGTGTGTGTGTGTGTGTGTGTGTGTGTGTGTGTGTGTGTCATTTTGTGCAGTCACATACTCCCTGCTTCTATACAACATTAAGAGTGGCTGGACTCCTATTCACTGTAGTTCAAGTTCAAGCGATGCTTTTGGGTTTTTCCTGTTTGGAAAATGCATGGAAGAGTGAATCTGAACTGGTTAAATCTCTATGTATTTGTGTGTGTGTGTGTGTGTGTGTGTGTGTGTGTGTGTGTGTGTGTGTGTGTGTGTGTGTGTGTGTGTGTGTGTGTGTGTGTGTGTGTGTGTGTGTGTGTGTGTGTGTGTGTGTGTGTGTGTGAGAGTGAGTGAGAGAGTGTGCACATGCATGCGTGCGAGCATGGGGGGGGTAGCTAGTTGTGGACGGTTGCAGGGCTTTTCTTGGAAGGCCGTTTTTCCTCTTGTAAAATGCTTAAATTCTTACTATCTTATAATCCGAAATAGAAGGCTCATTGTTAGAATTCCACTATCTACTCTGACTGTGTGGCATGTTTGCTGATGTGTAGTATCATGAATAACAAAACGGCATGTAGATAGTCGAGTACACGATCGTGTAGTTTCCACCAAACTTTCACCTGCCATTACATCAGAAAGGAGAAGGCTTCAATAAAGCTAAAAACGTCTCCATAAGCATCCTTGGTCAAACCTCTTGCACAGACACCAGTATTCCAGTTGCCACGGTTTCGGACTCTCCGCCTCTGAACCCTGCCAGCTCCTAGAAAACAAAGAGCAAAGGTCGTGACTGCTCCAGCCGACAACTGTTTGTTGAAATCACCCCTTCACACAGGGGGGGCACAAATAACTTTGCAACCCATCTGAATAGGGCCAACCATCTTCTCTCCCATGACCACCTAGAGTGAAGCAGGAACTATGGTAATCTGCGAGTAAGGACACACACACACACACACACACACACACACACACACACACACACACACACACACACACACACACACACACACACACACACACACACACACACACACACACACACACACACACACACACATACTGTCCTCAACCTCCTTACTGCCCCTTTCCTTGAAAGCCCCATGCTGCACGTCCAGGGGTGTTAACACAAGCTTGATGGACAAAAGGCTGCATTCCTATATGCGCACGAGGAGCATGGTTTGCTGGCACTTGAAATCCTCTTCACTCCTTTCAGACTGAACTCTTTGCTGTTGAACAGTGCCCTCTCTGTTAGGAGCCACTCTTTTGGAGACAACTCCAATTTTGAGACAGAAATACAGAAATACTCTGTGGCATACACAACCCTGTTGACAACAAGGGGCAATGTGTCATAGTCGCCAGTCTATGAAGTAAACATCTCCTCTACTTATGGTCCCACTCCAGCAGATTTATTAATGAGTCATCATTGGAAACTCTCTCATAGTTTGGTCCCAGATAGCCTGAATTGATGGTTACAAACCCAGACTGACTGGCTAGAAATAAAGCTGAGCGATATGGACAAAATCAGATATCACAATATTTTGGACGAAATACCTCAATATTGTGACGATTGTGTGGGGATGACTATTGGGGCTTTCACAAAATATTTACACAATGAGATTTTCCATAAATAATGATTAAACAGTAACAGTAAGGTAAGTGTAGACAATTACATTACTTTACTGTAATGCAGCTTACTAAACCAGGAAAAGACATATCACAATATTATGATATAAAAAAATCGATTCAGACGAGATCTAGTATCAAATCACGATATCTATATATTGCCCAGCCCTTGTTAGAAATCGCAGCATATTACACAATCCAAAGCACAATTTAACAACAAGACATCAAACAAATATCAGACTGTGGATGATGCCACACTCCTTTCTTTTGTGGTTGGGTGGTGGACTTGAATTATAACCGGTCCTCACCACCGCTCAGAAATGTCACTTGTTGTGGCATGTCATTCTCATGCTGTCGATCTGTTTTTTTTCTTTCCTTTTCTGAGTATCTCTTCATGCTCAACATGAGACATTATGTAGCACTTTAGTTTGTGAACTTTTATGCTTGAGTAGCGGAGGATTAAAAAGATTTGAGGTCACAGTGTGGTATTAAAGTATTGGCAGGTAAAGTGTATTTATTTTTACACAGTCATTGCCAGAACAGCCACCAGTCAACGTCATTTACATAGTCATTGCTTCGTAACAGTCATCGGACGACGTGAGCCCATTGTACCGGTTATTTTGAAGTGATGCACTCTGCTATTGTTTGATCCACATTTCCCTCCATGGGCCTGTGAAATCCTTGGCTCCACTTTTGGAGCGCACCATGGGAGGATTAACTTTGACCCCTGCACACAGCTCAATGATTTTGCTCATCTACCACTGGCAATTCGTAACAACAGGCCCTGCAGTGAATGTCTGTCTTTTTCCTGCTGCTGGAATCTGATTCAAATGTTAATGAGCTCCATTCCCATGGTTCTCTCTCCTGTGCTGTAGATATCACCCCCCCCCCCCCCCCCCCCCCAATAACTCATCCTTCCCCCTAACGTTGCATCGGCCTCACATAAACTAATGCACATACGTAGCGTGCAAACACTATAACACATCAAGCACATGCACTTTCAACACACATGCATGCAGCACGTGCATACATACACAAGTAGCTAAACACTCTGTCTAAAACAGACATGCATATTTATGTACGTATGTACTGTATGCATACATACGTATGTAAAAAATAGACTCATTAAACACACGTGCGTGCACACACACACACACACACACACACACACACACACACACACACACACACACACACACACACACACACACACACACACACACACACACACACACACACACACACACACACACACACACACACACACAGAGCTCAGGGGAATCTTTCACAAGGTTCACAGCAGTCTTTGAGGCTGTGTTTGTGGCTATGGATGGTGGTACCTTTTGCATGGATGAAATCTGACGAAGTACCTTTGGGAGAACCTTTTCTTTATATTAAAGGTCTTCTTGACTTTAACAAGTAATAAAACCAATGAGGATGCAAGTACAATATGATATAATGACTCTGAGGAATGACTCTGCATGATAACTTCAGGCAGATAGAAAATGCCCTCAGCTAAATGTTCCTCATGTGTTGCCAGGGTTTTAACTGTCATTCTGTCATGGTAGTTCACCTCAATACTTTTCACAAAACAAACAAACTCTGTGCCTGTTCAGACTTGGCAGTACAATCTGCTAAGATGCAGCACCAATAGACTCTAAATCTAATTTGTTGTTGTTGGTTTGATACTGTTAGGGTATTTGTCAAGTGCATTTACACATACCGGTACCTGGAATTTGTCCTCTGCATTTAACCCACCGTAACTGTAGGAGAAGCGGGCAACGATTAAACAGTTCCTGCTCCCACAGATTTAAATAATAATAATAATTCAATGTGATTTTATTGTATTCTTTTTCATTTTCTGTCTGATGGTTTTATGGTTACTGCTCTACAGGGATAATGAAGACAACTTTAAAACTTGTATTCAAAAAATAATTTCACCCACTCTTTTACACTGAGTCTGTAAACTCACCAAGGCCCATTCTGTCTATATGAGGATGGGGACATCGGGAACACATTTGTCCCTACAGTGCATCAAAACCGTTTATCACCGTTCCAAATCTGATGCTGACCATACAATTGTACGTCAGAATCAGAATCAGAATCATCTTTATTATCACATCACAGGTTTGCACGTGTAAAACAGTGGGTGAAACTTGTTTTTGTGCAAGGTCCATCGTTTTTTGCTGTTTCCAGATAGAAGAAAAAAAGATAAGAAGAGGGGGAGGGACAGGGGGAGCAAGGGGGAAAAGAAAGAATAAAAAACAAGCAAGGTATCTACATAATACTGTACGTGCGCGTGTACATGCACTGCCGATTATAGGATTGCACAAGAGTGAACTTTTCAAATACTTATTTTCATAAAGATGGAATCACAACATAACAGGGTGCCGATGGCCTAGTGGTTAAGGCACATACCACATAGGCAATAATGCAGTGAATCGCAGGTTTGATTCCCGAGCCCGATGGCCTTTGCTGCGCGTCTCTCCCTGTTTCTTGTCACTCTTCACTGTACTATCCAATAAAGCCAGAAAAGCCAGAAAAGCCCAAGAAGAAATAAAATAAAAGATGGCTTCACAACAACAATGCTGGTGTGACATTAGCTGCAGCAATAGCATGTGTGGATTATCAAGAGGTCCCGCATTCTCTTCCCTGTATACATTTCCTGGCTGAGGTGCATTCATTAGGCACGCACGACACATGTTATTCTGAGGGATGTGATTCAATATTAATATTAATGTGATGGGAGGTACATGGTCTTGATGCATCAGAAGTCCAATCAGAGAAGCTCGCAACTTACAAAACCAAACCGCACATTTTAACTACTACCGACGTGAAACTGTGCACACACAGAACCTATGCCCAAAACTTTCACATCGGCATGTAATAGTGCCACCAGGAGGCCGATTTTTGCAAAAAAATATTTTTATAGTACTCCTACAGATTTTGTCCAAACATCACGCAAATCTGTACACATTATCTCTATAGTCATGTGACCATGACTATAGAGTATTTTTTTCCATATTCCATCCTGATTGGCTAAGATTGGCATCTAAAGTTTGCAGGAGTGGGTTCGCTTCCTTATATTAAAATTGGCTTAAGAGAGGACCGGCTGGCGGGCGGACCTCTGATGTCACGCTCATGTCACCATGACTCAGCCAGAACCATATAAGGAGTTCCCAATGCATCTAAATATGGAGTGTGTTGTCTAACCTCAATGTGTCATCATGGCATCAGGAGCAAACAAATCACTCAGCTCCATATATGGGCAAAAAAGGGGGCATGCCATACATGGTCATATACTGATGACATTAGGGATCTCCATATATGGGCATAAAAGGGGACAAGGACTGACAGGTCTCCATATATTGGCATATCAGTCGGATTGGCGGTGCAAAATAGGTGTGAGGGCCATACAGAGATCTCCATATATGGGCATAAAGGCCAGACCGCACCAATGCAACTAGTTGCGACTCCTTGCAACAAAACAGTTTGGTAGCACTTTACAATAATGACCCGTTATAAAGCATTTATAAACATTTATAAGCAGTTTGTAGACTATTAACAAATCATTAACAACCTGTTTGTTGACCTTCGTAAATGATTACTAAAACCTTTATAACTATGGTTACAAATCATTTATAAGGTATTAGTAAGTAGTAAACTATTCATTAATAAGCCATTTATATACATCTGTAAATGATTATTAAATCATTTGTAACTGATGTTATATAATATATACAAGCTATTTGTAGATAAAGAACTAACCATAGACAAACTATTTATATACATTGGTTAATGATTATTAAACAATTTATAATAACATTGTAGAATATTTAAGAATCATTTAATCATTATTTAAAACACATTAAAACATTATTTAGACTCGAGTTTGTTCATCATTAAATAATGTAATTTAAATTGTAGGAAATCATTTGTAAATGATTTATAAAGTGGTATAAATTGAGTTTTTTCGTGGTTATAGGACATCTCTTTAAACATGTATTAAGACTTCATAAATCATGTGTTAAATCTTTGTTCTAGCCCAAGGCATGAACAACAAACCATTTCTAAGCAATTATTACATATTTTCTAAATGTACCAATTAAACCAATTTTTGATTTGAGGCATTGTGTTCAAAACGGAGCATTCCTGCAAACTTTGGGAGCCAATCTTAGCCAATCAGGATGGAATCTGGAAAATCGGACAGATCCGTGTTGATCACATTACTATAGAGATACTGTGTACCGATTTGCGTGTTTTTTGGATAAAATCTGTAGGAGTAATATCCAAAAATGTACACACACACACACACACACACACACACAGGTGGATAAGAGAAGGAAACTGGCAACAGTAAATAAGTCTGTTGGCGTTTTGCCTAAAGGAAATTGGAACCCACCTCCGTCTTGTTCCATCTGTGAAAATGAAGTTTAATATCTAGTTTGGGTATCTAGTCAACCTATAATGCTCTCATTGTAGGTTGATAAAGTCATGCTGTTGCAATACTTTCCTCAAATTTCCGCATTGTCATTTATTGTGCATAAATTATAGATACTCTTTGTTGATCCCTGTGTGTCATCACAGCCCGCAGTAAGTGTGAAAAACACGACAGGAACAGCTAAATAACTTAATAACAATATAAGTACAAAAATGCAGAGGTGTAAAGTGACTAAGAACATTTACTTAAGTAGGCATACTGTACTTAAGTACACTTTTTAGGTATTTCCAGTGTTCAGTTCTTTTACTTCTACTACACTACATCTCAGAGGCAAATATTGTACTTTTACTCCACTACAATTATTTGAAAACTTTAGTTACTTGTTACTTAGATTTAGATTATTATTACAAAACATGCATTAACAACTTCAGCTCTATATACATTTCAAAATACTTTTTCCACCACTGCAAAAATGGAATAAAGACAAAAATAAGAATAAGAATAAAACAGGTAGGTAGTTGAAGCAGAACATATTCTAAAGCAAAAGAAAATAATAATAATATGGTCCAAACTCCCTTGTGGTATATGTCACTGTATAGTTGCATACAGTGACATATATATATATATATATATATATATATATATATATATATATATATATATATATATATATATATATATATATATATATATATATATATATATATATATATATAATACCAGGGAACATGGTATAGATGTATACTTATTTATTTATGAACGAGTACTGTACATGCTGTTTTTCTACAACTGTTGTCCTGTACCTCCATCAAATGAAATGAAATGTAATAAAATAAACTGGTGTTAAATAGCTGGTGGAAAAGAGAAGTAAACAGGCACTGATAAATACATCACAGTTTGAGGTGAAGAAATCGTGAGGAAGACTTATGAGGAAGAGAACTTATGAGGAAGAGAATCAAACTGATGGTGGAGGTTGAATGAACTCAAGTCAAATAGCCAGTTTGTCAAGAGAGAGAACTCTGTGTAAATCATGCTGTACAGAATGTCCATGTTGCAAGTGTGAAGCGTGTGAGGTTGCGTGACAAGGAAACAAATACATTTTCCAAAGGTTTCCCCTCTCTCTCTTTGTATCTTGTTCCATCTGTGAACATCAAGTTGAATATCTAGTTTTGGATAGACAATGGTCTAATTGTACAGTTAAGTACACTTTTCAGGTATTTTTACTTTACTGGAGTATTTCATTTTGACCAAGAAGTCTGTGCCCAATATATTACGGTCCCTTGCCTGCTTTTGGGTACCGACCCACTGGTTGAGAAACAGTGCCGTAGAGCAAGTGTCTTCAATGTTTTTTTGTTTGTTTTTTGGTGACCTTTTTCATCCCGCCGGGGAACTTGTTTTCCGCTTCACCCAGCTGAGTGCTGCCCACAGAGGAGTGCGGAGGAGGAAGCAGTTCAAATCAAATCAAACTTTATGTATAGATTACATTTACATAAAACCAAAGATTGCCCAAAGTGCTGCACAGAAAGAAACAAATATATGTATATATTTTTTACATAAGTCAGCCCCCTGGTGGCGCTATAAAAGGCAAATGTGAAAAATGCAGGGCATATGTTTTTCCTTGGCCTCTAGGGAGTGTGCGTGCAAAGTTTCTGGCAGATCGGTGCAGTTATAGTTAAAAACGCCTGTTTTAGCGCCACCATGAGGCTGATTCAAGTGGCATTTCTTCCTCGGCCTAGTGGGAATGTGCGTGAGAAATTCACGGAAATCGCAAGCTGCGTTCATGATTTGAGGCATTGTGTTCAAAACGGAGCAATCCTGCAAACTTTGGGAGCCAATCTTAGCCAATCAGGATGGAATCTGGAAAATCGGACAGATCCGTGTTGATCACATTACTATAGAGATACTGTGTACCGATTTGCGTGTTTTTTGGATAAAATCTGTAGGAGTAATATCCAAAAATGTGTTTTGCAAAAGTCTGCCTCATGGTGGCGCTATGACAGGCTGATCTGAAAAATGTGGGGCAGAGGTTCTGCTGTGGCATCCAGGGAGTGTGTGTGCAGTTTCACAGCGACCGGGCCAACGGTGGCGGAGATTAGCTGGTCACAGACAGAAGGACGGACGGACACACGGACGGACGGACGGACGGACGGACGGACGGACGGACGGACAGGGGGTAAAACATACTCTCTCGCCATGCCTTCGGCCTGGTGGAGACAAAAATCTATAAATCCTTAGTACATGTTATTATGTGCCCTATAGTAAAGTGAAGACAGTTCATCATTTACAACTGTCTGTTAATGTGTTTGTTCATGTCTAACATATGCTTTGTAAAACATTCCTAAAATATCTATAAATCCTTATTACATGTTATTATGTGCCCTATAGTAAAGTGAAGACAGTTCATCATTTACAACTGTCTATTAATGTGACTTTCTCCTTACCTGTTGCAAACTTCCTGGCTTTCATGAATGAAACCAAACAATTACTAGAATTATCTTTCATGTTTAATAAATGATTCGTAAGACACTCGTAAAGAGTATGTAGACCATTTGCAAACGTTATCATGGGCCTTGTTGTAAAGTGAAGACTATGCATTATTATTTCATGTTTAACAATGATCAGTAAAACATGTGAGATCAAAAAGTGGCAGAAGTAACGTTATAGAGTATAAAAGTATAAAACAATTTATTAAGATATAAAATGTAGCAACTCTTGGCCACAGCACACACACTGACATTTAAACAAAGAAATTCATCACAACAGAATCACAGAGTAGCAGGAGCCTCTGCAGTCACCACCTCCCAGTGCAAGTTAGCTTTAGCTGCTAAGCTAAACTGCTAAGCATGGAGGACATTACTAGCCTACACATCAAAACAAACATTGTGGATACAAACGGCCACCATCAAAATACCCCATGGTCATAATGCTACTTCATGTGTGTACAATTAGCCATTTTATGTTACCTCGATCACCTGCAACAAGACAGTCAAAACACATAAAACATGAATTAGACATATTTCTGTCCAGTCTGCAACTGCATCACTGTTCACTTCCTCCCTAGTAGGCTACTGCAGGTGTAATGCAGGTAATCAATGTGTTGCCAGATTTTGCAAAAGAAACAAGCGGCCAGGTCTATGAAAACAAGCCCAAAAGAAGCAACTAGGCTCAGGCCCATGATAACGTCTGCAAATGGTTTACATACTCTTTACGAATGTCTTACGCATCATTTGCTAAACATGAAAAAAAAACTCCCTAAAAAACTCAATTTATACCACTATATGAATCATTTCCAAATGATTTCCTACAATTTAAATTACATTATTTAATGATGAGCAAAATATAAAAATAATGTTTTAATGTGTTTTAAATAATGTTTAAATAATTCTTAAATGTTCTACAATGTTATTATAAATGATTTCATAATCATTAACCAATGTATATAAATAGTTTGTCTATGATTAGTTTTTTATCTGCAAATAGCTTGTATATATTATAACATCAGTTACAAATGATTTAATAATCATTTACAGATGTATATAAATGGCTTATTCATGAATAGTTCACTACTTACTAATACCTTATAAATGATTTGTAACTGTAGTTATAAAGGTTTTAGTAATCATTTACAAATGTCAACAAACAGGTTGTTAATGATTTGTTATTAGTCTACAAACTGCTTATAAACGTTTATAAATGCTTTATAACGGGTCATTATTGTAAAGTGCTACCAACAGTTTTAAGGCCAGTCCACACCAATGCAACTCCTTGCAACTGTTATTTGGGATAATGGTTGCAAGTAGTTGCTTGTTGCAACAGGGACACGCATGGGAATCACAACGCTCTGGTCGATGTCATCGTTCCAGGCATGTCAGATACAGTCCTCCCTCTACCGAGACCAGTAGCTCCTCTGAGAGATCCCCGATGGGCCGAAGACGGGCTCACGAGCCCCTCAGAGGTCTGAGTTACTCTCCAGAACGGAACGCTGGCCGGCGACGTGACCGTTCCAGACATAGTTCTTCTTCATCAGACCGGGATCCATCCGGCAGGAGAGGATACTCTAGGCCCAGGCAGCGGTCCCGCCAGACGGCCTGGAGGCACCGACAGCGATCTCAACAGTCCCATCGGACAGCAACGAGGCACCAGTCGACCGGCGACATAGCCATCTAGGGGAGATGACATATCTGGTACCCAGCATACGGGTTCTCGACTCCCCAGACCCTAGGGTATTCAAGCAATTAAGTGGAGCTTTGGAGGATGCCTTCCCTCCCAACACCCCTGAGAAGTTCTATATCATCTCGTCCCTACTGGAGAACTATGACGGCCCTGGCAAAGCAGTTTGGTCAGCCTCATCATGTGGCCCTGCAGGGCATCTCTGACCTTATACGGGGTCCGCGCATCAGCAAGGAAGATACGAGGCATTCCGAACATTCGCTCTGAAGGTTCGGCATCGTTGGGCTTGCTCTCCAAGGCAGGGAGGGCAGGAAGAGTGGAGCTGGCCTGCGGAAACTACGTTACTCAGCTCCTGGACAGACTTTCATCTGACGTAGGGGTGATGTTCCGCAGGTTTGCCCACACTGAACACATCCTGATCCCATCTCTTCCAGATTTGGTAAAATAGCTAGGATTTGAGATGGAACTGCGGCCGACCGAGGCACGGAGGAGCTCTCGGGGACGGAGCCCAATGCGGGCTCTGCACCGGACAATGCGTCTCCCCAACCCACGCAGGGCTGCTCAGCCGCCCGGGGTCCATAGTCCACGGAGAGCTGCCCATCGAAATAGGAGACCGGTGAACGTAATGCTAAACACTACGAATCTGAATCCTGTGCAGTCCAAGGGACAGAAGGGAGGGGAAGACGTCAGAAGGTATTGCCCATACTGTAACAACACTAAGCATACACTGGACTACTGCGATAGCTTCAAACAGCTAACCATGGTTCAGAGAGAACGCTGGATCATGACGGAAGGTATGTGCTTGAAGTGTGGGCGATCTCATAAGGCCAGGGACTGCGATCTGCGGAAGAAATGTGCACACTGTGGCTGTGTGCATCTGGACGTGCTTCGTGGCATGCAACCTTGGGAAAAAAATTAAACAGGGACAGAACCACGGAGGAAATGATCACTCGCGGTTTGGGAAACGACCGAAGGTGGAGACCCTTGACACCAAACATCCTCCTCATGGGGCGGCGGGATGCATCACTACCGGTAGTACTGTATGACGAGTCAGAAATGCTGGCCAGACGAAGAGGGAGACATAGCTAAGTCCTTGCTAACCAATTCTGGAAGCACTTCTTGAAAGTGGCTTTCAAGAAGTGCGGTGCTCCACCTACTGAGGCCACCTGCTGCTCCACCTACTGAGCCCACTGCTGCTCCTCCTTCTGGTACAAAAGCCCACAGTTAGACACGTGGATATGAGAACGTCAGAGCTTCATGGGGCGACGGCCGACCCCGTGCAAAGCGTCATTTAGAATATGGAAAGCACTATCAAGAATATATAATTCAACCTCTGTAAAGAAACCTAATTTTATTTACGTATTTCCACCGGAAATCCGTGGGGCAGCTGTAAAGAACATTCCGGGCATATTTCCCAGCATTAGCCATAGATGGATAACACCGTAAGGGAATCATGGCAGGACGCCCAGAAACCTATATAAGGGGATGAATGACTCATTCAGTCCCGACCTTTAGTGACCCAGTCGATCCCCACCTTCCCATATATGGAGATCCCCATAGATGGAGACAACCAACCTCCCCAAGTCTGACATCATTGAATATCCTAGACGGCTATATATGGAGATACCCGGGCATACCTAGTTCTGACATCAGAGAATCCCTCCCGGAACTCCCTATATGGAGATTCTATTGGTTTGGTTTTTTCCTTTATCTTGATTTTATTGGAAGGCAGAAAGAGAATGCTTTTGCCACATTAAGCCTGAGTTATACGCACTTAAATGTGCATTTATCTGTTACAGTGCTGTATGTCTTCGGGAAGGTCAGGCACAGTGACTCATCGAGGCTACAGGCAACCTGACCTTAATGGCGGTCAGCGGGGACATTACAGTTTGGCTGAGCCCCCGTCTGAGCCGCGGGACGCCGGGGAGGAGGAGCTGACCTCCTGGTAGATGGGCGCCGGCCGAGGCAGCTCTTACACACGGAGCTGTAGTACCGCCCCAGGAGATCATAAACATCCCCGACGCTGATGCACCTCTGGGTGAGGAACGAGTGCAACTTCTGTCATGAGTTTGCTGTCACCAAAGTGAAAGTGAAATAGGCCACATCTCGTCCTGCCTCAGCAGCTGCTAGCATCTGGAGCAGAGCTTTGAGTCCAGTGTCTCCCCCGATTGCACCGCAGCCCCAGTTCCCTGTGGCCACCGCAGAGAGATTCTCTCCTCTTTCCCCGGGGCGAGCAAAGCCACAGTAGGCCTTATTCATTTCTCTGTTGATCCTGGCAGGGTGAAATTGTTCCAGAAAGCTGTGGAACGGCAGTGCATCGATTGCCACAATTTCAGTGTATTTTCTCTGCCAGTCGTCCCTTGGCGTTGCGTCGTCATGCCTGCCGGCCCATTTGTAGCTTTGTGCGTAGCCTGTGTATTTACTGTACTGCTGAGTGCCTGTGATGATGAGGCACTCGTTGTGGCCCAGGGCTTCGGTGAAGAGGCGGGACGCGATGAGCTCCGGGTTGATCAGGAAACGGATCTCCTCCTGGACCAGCCCGGAAGCCGTCACACCCCCTCCCACAAACTGGTTGGCGAAATCCACCTGGAGCATTCCGTAGCCATCGTCCTCGATGGTCCCTTCACACGTAATGTGCAGCTTTGTGAGCCGAGACTGTGAGCTTTTCCAGTTAGGAGGTCTATCCAACATTTTCACGTGAAAATTTGAAAAAATCCCAAAATAGGGACACCAGGTTGAAAGTGGTTAAACACAACCCTGCTATCACCACATAAAATAGGCTAGAAGGTCATCATAAAATGGGATAATGGCAGAATAATGGCAGCTGACACAACCAAAGGAGTGTCTCCTAAAGGAGACACGGACTGACTGATACAAAGATCTCCATGGGCATAGATATGGGCATATCAGTCGGATTGGCGCTGCGAAGTAGGGAACCGGTCCTCTAGTTAAACAAAATTCCTCAAATCATGAAGGCAGCGATTCCACTCACCTCTATAATGACTGAATTCCGAACATTGCTGGCCCACAATAACCTACCTGGCCTGGCGGAGACCTGTGCTCCGAGGAGCACTTTTTCTAGTTAGTGTGGTTGCCCTACAACCAGACTACTGTATAGTACTCTATAAAACTTTATTTCTAGATAAACTTTATTTCATTGCGCTATTTCTCCCACAGTTTTTTTTTCCCAATTTCGTGCTATATATCAAAATCACCGGCTTCATCGGGAATCCAGGGCTTGTACTTTGCTAAGAGATAGGTTGTATAGTTTAATTGATATTGATTTATTAGTGCATTAAATGTCCCCATCCACTTTAATGGGAAAATGAAAAAACTCCCATTGAAGTATTTTTTCTCGAAACCGTAAGGGCTACAGTTACAAGACTTGGAGGGGAGGTTAATAGTTTATTGCAAAATTATTAAAAAAAGAATCACACCAGTCGGCCACATGGTGGCGCTATAACAGCCCACTTTACCTTTTGGCCTATAACTCTTGAACCGTAGGTCGTAGAATCCCCTGGATTCCTTGGGTCATGACGCAACTCCCCATATAGGCCACGCCCATTTCCGTCTGGATAGATTTTACGCCATTTTGAATTTTCTTCAAAACACACTTTTATCTCCTCCTCCTACAGATTTTGTCCAAATCTCACAAAAATCAGTACACATGATCTATGGACCCATGCGATAAACATATCCAAGCGGAATTTTGATAGTCTATACCGTTCGGCCGTAATTGGATTCCAAAGTTAGCGGGAAGGGCCCGTTTTACAAAAAATGCCTAAAAACGCGAACGAAACGTCCAGTCAATCCCAAATTTAAATCACATGTTGAGGATGGTTTACTCAACAAATCCCCAAAAACATTTCCACTTTGAGGGGGCGCCACAAATGCGCAAAATGTAACCATTTGACACAAAAACATGATTTTTGGGGGGATCAGTTCTCTCAAAAAGAAAAGCAAGTGATCTCAGGAGTGACATGAAGATGTCATTGGCCAGCTACATTTGTGGGAGGGGCCTGTTTCTTTAGTGGGAGGGGCCTATTTCCTCAAATCAAAACGGCACGCGGGATCCGATCGGCACCGAATTCGAATCGCACGTCGCGCGGCCTCCGGCGGTAATCCTCCCGGCGTAATCCTTGCGTCCCGGCGGCTGCCCGCGACCGGCGTCGGCGCAACCACACTCTTTTCATTATATATTGTTAGCACAGTCTGTGAAGCATGGCACACAAGCATTTCACTGCACATACTTGTATGAGTGAGGTACAAATAAACCTTCTTGGATGTCACAGCAGTTGAAACCGCAACCCGCAATTTAGCGCAGTAGCAACTTGAATAGGCGTGTCTGTTGATTTACTGAATTCTCTTTGAGAACACCTCATAGCCTTCTGTGGGCAGCCTTCTTTTTATTGCAAAAAATCTCTATGTCTCTATGCACAATAAAATGCTAAGTGTTAATAATATAACTCTTAAGAGTGTAAAATATTACCCAAATGGACGTGCCAGACTTAAGGATTTCACTGTTCTTAGGAAGACCAGTTCTTAGTAATGACAGCAATTTCATTTTTTCCACAACATGTTGTCACTTGAACAGATAAGCTTGTAACAATTCCTATGTATCCCATAATTACTATGTCATTGTCATAAGTACCCACCCCATATGTCCTTTAGGGCAGTGGTTCTCAACCTGTGGGCCGGGGTCCCCAAATTATTTTGGGTGGGTCCCCAGATGATTTGCTTAATGTGCAACATTGTTTTCTCACTTAAACAGTAAATAAACCAACATACAGTATAAGTGTATCTGCACATTTCTAAAGTTACGATTTAAGGACCTTTAAGACAAAAATAAAAAATATAACCATTACTGCGTCAAACCGGTCAAACATTGGCCCAGAATCTGCTATTTTCACAATTTGCATCTGTGGAACCGAGTGAAACAAAATGTATTGCCTCAACTCCTACAGTTCCAAGTGCTTGTCAGGGTGGGGGGTCCCCAGTTCAAATATGATTATTTTGGTGGGTCGCAGCCTGAAAAGGTTGAGAACCACTTGAAAGGCCATTTTTAAGGCCATTGTTACATTTTAAATGTAATAATTGTGCAAAAACAATCTTCACAACTGGTGGTCTTCAGAAAAGAGTAGACAGGGTGTTTGAGTGATAATTGGCAGTCAGCAAAGTAAGTTGCCATAGGGGATGTAGTAATCTCACTGAGGGTAAACAGGCTGGGAGTTAATACTTGGCTCTGAATACGGAACCAGCCTATGGCAGTTTAAATACAACCTGCCACAGTGTTTCATGTCTCTGTTATAACATTCATTAACCCCTGTTTTATCTTGTCACTTTTAATTTGATGCACCTGCTCGCAGGTTGAAAACCGCCGAGTAGGGTGACGGCTGTATATCAGCGTGATGATATGGGACGGTGGAGTTCTTTACAACCACTTTCTTTGCAGTGTCACTGCCTCACCCATCAACTCCCCCAAACTTCCGACTCCACACTATAGAACCCGTAAAACACTCCTTAATGGACTCTTTGAACTGGGCACGCAGAACAAACACGTTCATTCATGGTGTTCCAAAATGCAAATGCAGCAAGCCTCTGACACTTTTTAAAGGGGTACTCCTGTCATGGGTGTAAGACACCAGGGAGGCCATCGTTTGCAAAGGACACACAAATAATTGTCCCAAGACCCAGAAGCCTTCCATGCCCTTAGGTGCAGTCTCCTCAATCGTTATTGGCACCGACCTGCTCCATCGCATTAATGTTAATACAGTATGTGATAAGGGCGTACCGGGTTAAAGTGACCCGATAGTGAAAGGAAAATATAGTGAATTTATAAGACTGGAGGAAAATACTGACTCGATAAAGTGCCAAGCTACCTTTAGCAATGTCACATCATATTTTATACACCATCAGTCACCTTGTTTCAGGAGGAAGGTGGTGTTTGACTTTTTTAATGGTAGGCTGATAAATTGACTCACCAAAGTGACTTACATTATTACTACCAACGCCTTGTGTGTCAATAGTTGCTTGATTGTGTTGCATATCACAGTCACGAAGGCCAGTAGAGGCCTTGTAGAGGCCTTATTTGTTTTAGTGCGAGTTTTTCAGACAGCCCTTGTCACAGCTTGCATAAGATTTAATGATATTTGAGGAATGTGTGTGAGGTACACTTTAAAGTGGGGATGACTCATAAGCCTTATTCTCTCAAGTTGTTACAGCAGATGGTTTGAAACTCAGTGCCTCTCAGCGACTTATGGGGAGGGGAAGGTGTCATCCATTTCTGATGAATTCCAAATGAGTTATAGGACCGGTGGGCAATTTGTAACAATTTTACAAGGGTGCGCTGGCTGCCAGGTAAATTGTTTTCCCTCACTTTCTTTCCACCTAAAATCTCTATTAATGTTGGAGGAGCATTGGGAGGAGTGTATAATGTAATGTTCACCATTTATTTTTATTGTGTATAAAACACTGATGTACAGTATTATAAAGCACTGCATATGTAATGCTCAGGATCTTTCACCGCTGTCCCATATGTCAACCATTTAACCACTTAAGATATACTTAGTCGAATGACAAATAGGGAAAATAGCCCATCTACATGCTCATGTAGTAATCATGATGTGTTGTGAGCTTGTAGAGGAAAGTGGTTATTGTGATTACAAAACGTTGTGCTCCTTTTTTTTTATCTGCACAAATTATGCATGATAGTGCTTTATGTCAAAAACATTTATGGGATTGTGGCTTATGGCTTAGGCTATTTTCATGAAGGCGAACAATTGTTAAAGTTGCAAGAATACTCTTTGCAAAGTATAATTTATGTCATGTTTGAGAAGAAAGCAAGGCTCCAGGTGTGTCCCTTTTGAAGAGAGAAACCAGCGTGTCTTTTCAGGATGACAGGAAGATCGCTCCATTCTTTTCCCTTTTTCCTTTTAGTCCGCCTTAATTTTGATGAATGTCAACTCCAGAGCAAGACTCTGCCGTGTAAACAGGGGGGTGGAGCGAACACGTGGAGGGGTTAGAGTGAAAGCACAGTGTTTGCATATGCCACAAGACTAGACAAGTCTCACTCCATAGACAGGCTTGTCTTTTCAAATTGCCTAATTTATGCTCTGTTGTACAACTGTGTCACGCACCGAAAATAGCAGATCTACAAGCTAACATCAGGTCGCTTCCATGAGTATAAATCGGGCTTAAGGCCTTTAGTGGTGAATTTGAATCCACGCGATAAGGGTAGGTAGAGCAGATACTGATTCTACACCTCAAATGCAGTCTGCCACAACTTGTCACAAAAAAATGCCTGGACTTCTCTGAAACATTGCAGTGGATATCTATCATCTCTTTCTTTCCCACCCACAAGAGCTACAGTAGATGAGAGCAGACGAAAGCAGGTGCTGTCAGTGTGTCAACAGGTGTATTCATGGCAAGCGGCACTCACCGCCCCCCCCCCTCCCCCTTCCAACGTTTCTCTGTTGAACAGAGAAAACAAACAACATCTGTACATTTGACATTTTAGATATTGCTATACTTTTTATAAGCAAACTAACACATTCTTTGTTATTGTATTCACACTTTTCACGCTTCATGTTTATAGTTCATCCAGCAGCACAATGTATGATTTAACCTGACATTTAGTCATTTAGCAGATGCTCTTTTATCCACAGAGCGACTTACAAGCGCTAAATCAGAGTAAAGGTGCGGTCACACATACTCATCATAATGCAATGGGAGTGGCCAACGCATGCCAAGGCATCGAATGTGTCAATTACCCATGTTGTCTTGCAGTGCCGGAGATGAAGTGCATGGAAATCAATTTGTTGGTGTGTAGTTTGTTTGACTTACATTGGAGTGGTGGGCTCACAGAAAGAAAACTACAAGCCAAAAGCCTGACAAGTAGGGTCAACCACACGCTTGTTTCCTATTGGTTGATACGGTCAAAAGCTCTCCAACGCATCTGTTTCAGAAAAGCACATGTGTAATCATGCACTAATGCTGTCTTCACACTAGTGTGACAAAGCAACAGGCCAGTCATTTTCAATGGAAAGCTGATGCCTGTCACTTGTCGCTGTGTGAGTTGAGCTGGCTTCAACCTTTTTTTAGCGCTCCAATGACGCAGTGAAGCATAAAGAAATCATGTTTTTGATTCACCATTTCCACTCACCTTGCCTCTCCCCACAATTCATGCTCCATTCTGTAAATGGAAGAAGAACTCATTCTTGCCGTTAACCAGTTCCCTGTGCTATTTAACCCTACCCTTTTCAATTACGCAGTGTGGCTTGAGCAACATCTCAACAGCGACTCTGCATCAATGTAGCTGGTCAAACTTGGTAGTGTGAATGCAGCATGACGCCTGACACTTGTTGCTGCGTCACGGTTGTTACGTGCTACGAAAATACATAATGCTCCAATGACGCAGTGAAGCGTCAATCAATCAGATGTTTGTGTTTCACCATTTCCACTCCCTTCTCTTTTTCCACAAATTCCTGCTCCGTTCTGGAGCAGGAATGAGAAAAAACTCATTCTGTGCTATGTAACCCTATACCATTTCATTTAGTGTGGCTTGAGCAAGACTTCAATGGCCACTCAGCAGCAGTGTACTGTAGCTGGCCACGCTTGGTTGTTTTACAGCTTTGGTCGTCACTAGTGTGAACGTGGTATGAATGGCATGTGCCCTAGTTAACAAACAACAGGGTAAATAGACACATAACTGTGCAATGTGCAATGTAGTGCTTCAAAGAAACGATTAGGCCTACCAGATAACAATCAAACCTAGCATCTGTCTAAACTAAACATGCTATTTAAAAATTATCAAAGCAAAACGAATCTAAATAACAAAAATATGTGAACAAGGATAAGAGCTCAAAATAAGAGCTCATTTAGGCCAATTAGCTTAATCAATGAAAGATTTAAAAAAAAAAAAATATCTAAATGAATATATATCACAATATCACATGAAACCATAATTAAAGATTTGTCTGACAATCACTTTGGTTGAATAAACATTTGATGGAGGTTTTATAAAAGATATCTCAGAGCTAATACCACTTTAGATCTTCAAGCTCATCCCATAATATAATTAATTACCAGCTTATGGACTATAAGCTGCAGTATTGCTGCTGAAGTCACAGTGACAACCGTATCTGTCTCTTTCTGCAACACCAACGATGAAGTATGTGTCAGGGTCAACTAAGGCGTGAAGACTAGGCCTGCTGGTGGCCTCAACGCTTCCAAGAGAGGAAGCGGGGAGTTGTCTGTTTCCCTCCATGATGTCCCTTTGCTAAGCTGTGGCACACTGATTTAGCTCCTGAATGCCACTCATTGTCCCTCTTAAGTGGTGCCAAAGCATGTGCTTTTATACAGACCCACCGAGGAACAGGCATGTTGTTTCTGTAGCTGTGAGCCAGTCTGTTAAGTTGTTGCAGGCGACAGGGTTTGATTTTTGATGTATTGACATTATGAGAATCTTTGGTGTGGCTGCAGTTCAGTAGGGCATACTGCAATTAGTGCCATGTTTCTATGAACAGGAAATTGAGAGGTTAATGAGCGGTTGGTGGCGGATATTTCCTTTGCCCAGGAAATACCTAATCCTCAGGGACTGTGTTTTAGTATGGTAGGGAATTTGAGGTAGTAAAATGTAATGGCTTGCCAACTGTTTTGCGTGCCAGACTTGCTCTTATTTAGAGGCCTGCTTCTTCACAGGTCCTCACACAGCGTGTGTGCCAAAGCTCTAACCACTTAACCCTTGACTGAGCAAGCTTGCCTGCACTCTAATGAATGACACTCCTCTGCAAAATAGATTCTGCCCTACGTGCAGTCGACAACAATAACATTTATGTCGAGGGTCAGATTAAAGCAGTGAAGGCCTGTGAAATTCAGCCAATTCCCACTATGGCATAGTTTTCAGCATAGTATATAGGGAATCGGGTGAACAGTCACTGGGTTTGATGACCCCAGAATCTTTCATGCTGTGGTGCATTCTTATCGAGTTGCCAAAACCAATCAGCTGTGAAGAATGGCCACATGCACCAACTTCAAGCGAATCAATACTTTCATCAACCGCAGGTCAAGTCAACCCCTGGAACCTGGCCAAATGCATGGGGAAATGAATAGTTTGAATATCTTTAGCCATGACTTTCCTTGCAACTACTTTGCAATGCTTTTGCTGGAGCCCTTCAATGGTTTTTCAAAAATGCTTCGTTCCCCCGAACTTGCAGCCAAGTCACCCATGTCTTTTTTTTATTTTACATAATACTGGAAGTACAGGTTTGAAGTGTGATGCATTCGATGTGTGGGCTGGCTGTTTGTGTGGATCCCTGCCCCAGATGATTACTACGTTCTGAAGGGTGCTCAGGCAGCCTCATACACAACAACAAGTTGACATGTTACAGCTGTGACTGACGAGCCATGAAACACGGTCTTGAAGGTAAGGAGAGGGCTTGTTTTACGACCTTACCTGGTCTTGCTTCTGAAACTGTAGGAAGTCAGCACAACTGCTGGATATTAAGGATGTTTGGGCTTCTGCCATTTCCTCACTTTCCTCACTTTCTAATAACAAATGAAATTAAATATAGGGATTGCACTACTGCACAACTTGGCATGCTACTTGTTAAGGTGAAGGAGGTGTTTCCACCCAGGAAATGCACTGTACTGAGTCCCTGATTTAAAAATATATATATTTTGTTTTTATTTTAATCAGGGATTTGGTAGTATAATAAAGGCTACAGGAATTTGGCATGCTACACTACAGGCAGAGATCGTTTAATAAGAAAGGCAGTTGCACATTTATTTGGCATGCTACACTATACAGGCAGAGATCGTTTAATATGAAAGGCAGTTGCACATTTATTTGGCATGCTACACTATACAGGCAGAGATCGTTTAATATGAAAGGCAGTCACAATTTTTCTTCATCAGTCAGTCAAATACACCTAAAAAATTATCAGTGTTAATTGATCCATTTGTAACTCTGAGAGTGTACTAATGTATCTACCCAAATGGACCACTATGTGTCCATTTGGTTACACTTGTAACCCACTTGGTTACACTTGTACTCTGAGTTAAATTATCACTGAGGATTTTACTGTGTAGTTTAAAAAAAAAGGGGTGGAATATGGGGTGGATGTTATGTGCAGTGCAAAAGGCAATCAGTTAACATATCTACATTGCATACAGTGATCAGTCATGATACTGATCACTGCTGATTCACAGATTCTGTTCTTTTCCTTAAACATTGATTTGTGTTTACTTTGAGATACTCAACTACATTTACAGGCAACAACTAGACAGGCATGCACACACAAACACATACACATACATACCCACACCTAACTACATTCATGCGAAACACCCATACGCTAATGTTTCCTCTAGAACAGTTTCTCAACCATGAGGTGGGTTATAGGGGTGCAACACTTAATTTAACTACTCGATTTAATCTACTATAAATAAAAAGATTTTGATCATTGCGTTGCAACGCATTGTGAGCATGTAGATCTGTATTCTTTAAATTATTTTTGGTTGATCATGAGACTAATCGATTTAGTCTGTTATAAAAAAGTTGAATTTGTTCCTGTTGATTCGTTGATATACTGTATAAAAAGTAAAAATACAAATGTTCTTCTGGACTATTTCATTATCTAAAAAGAAATCAATAGAATAATAATAGAATTTTGCATTGTGAAATCGACTATTCATTACAGTAGTACTGCTTGCCATGTATGCATATGGCCTACATTTTTTACCAGTTATGGGGGGTCACTGACTAAATATAGACACACTTATGCACACACGCACACACACATGCACGAGAGAGCAAGACATACAATAGAGATCCATGACTGGTTTTGATGAGCACTTCTTCACCTGACTCAGTCGACCAAACAAAAAACCCTTTGAAATTCATGGCGGTGGGATTAGGAACTAGTTGTAAAAACCTGCCCAGCATATCTCAGCAAGCTCTTAATGCTTAAGAGCTTTTCTAGAACACACCAAGAATTGGCTTAATTATATATTCCTTCTCATCACATTTTCCTTTAAGTTTTACAGAATTATTAAGTAGTTGAACTTATTTGACACAGCGACATGGCTCCTGTACTTCTTATAAAGCAACCTAGGAAGGAGAAAGTGTTTGAGAAGATCCAGTCATGTTTGTTCAAGATTCGATTGTGTTTGTTGGCTGTCTTCATCTCTGTCAGCAGTGACATGTTTGAGGAACTACGAAACCTACTCCTCCTATCATTGTTGCATTAACTATGTTGACAATGTACTTTTTTCCCCCTCTGAAAACATTTAGTAAATCATCCCTGTCATAGCTCTACACATAGTTTGATGACAATAGCCATCATCATTACACTAGATGTAACCTGCCTTGCTGTCTCTCTTGCCTTTCTTTCATTATATTAATTGTCTACAATTTACTGCTTTTTAATCTCTGTGATCCTACGTTGCAGCATATCAAGTTGTTTGTTAACAGGTTTGATCTGATGGGTGCATGCATTTTGTAATTGTGTAGTGCGTGACCTTTGCTCAAAGTCAAAGGTAACAGCCTAGCAATTACCAGAAAATGCCAAAGGCAACAACTGTGGTTATGGAGGAAATGCATCATAGCAAAGGCATATGGGAAAGGACAAGGGTTGTTATTTAGTTATTACAGCGTGTCAAGATGTTGATGAGGCATCAAACAGGAATTCACCCTGATGAACAGCACTGGTTCCGGAGGTGCTTGAACTAACAAGGACCAATGTTCCGGCCGGATCATGAGCTCTGACTCAGAAAATACAGTCACAAGCCAGCGTAACCTCTCTGAATTCATTTAGTGAGTTTCTTGCTGCATGGCATAATGATGGTAAACAGTTATCATAAGCATAGAATAGAATTACAATTACAATTTACAAGGCAGTATCCAGAGTGGCTTACAAGTGTGAGATCCAAGTAAATGACTAACCCTAGTCAACAAACAGAGTCACATAAGTAGAGTGCAAAGAAAACAATTTAGCGCTTCAAAGAAACTAGCTTACCAGGTAAACATCAAATCTATCTGAACAACATTATTTTTAAGATTCTTAGCATTTGTGGTCAAGCAAGAAAATAACTACCGGTAAACAGATTCACAGGAGCGAAAACATAATCGCTCGCCTTCGGCCGTTCCGGGCCTCCCGGCAGGGATAAACAAACATAATTATGTGAACAGGTAACCTAATCATCTACATAGTATAACTAGCATATATCAACACATGCCACAAGAACAGATACAAGGACATGAGAATACTAAGGGTTGAAGTAGAGTCTGAAGAGGTGAGTTCTCAGACTGTGACGGAAAATCGGGAGCGAGTCGGGGGAGTGGGGGGGGGGGGGTGTTATTCCATAGCTTGGAAGCCAGGGATACCAGCTCAGTGGCCTTGTGGTTAGAGTGTCCGCCCTGAGTCTGTGAGGTCAAGGTTCAATTCCTGGCCTTGTCTACCAGAGACTATAAAAAATGCTTCCCATTGCCTCCCTGCTTGGCTCTCACCATAAAGGGTTGGATTGGGGGTAAGTCAATGCGACACGCTAGCGTCATGTCCAGCAGGTGTACTTTGTACATCAAGCTGCCTCATGCTAAGGAAACAGAAGATAGGCTTGAACTATTGGCCACAAGGCCTTGGGAATCGTTGGTTCACAAGGCTATACTTTATTGACAGTGCTTACTTGGAAGCCAGGAGGAAGAAGAGTCTAGAATGCCAAAGCGTTGACCAGGGTGTTTTAGGGAAGGGACGAACATACTTCCATGTATTAGCTAAGTGAGTGGTAAGGGGTTGGATCATGTCCTGAAGGTAAGGGGATGCCATGCCCTTGACTGCTTTGCAGGCCATCACCAGTGTTTTGTACTCGGTGTGACAGTAACCGGAAGTTAGTGAAGGGAACGCAAAAGAGGGAAGAAGTGTGAAAATTCTGGGAGGTTGAAGACCAGGTGTGTCGTAGCATGCATGTCAGCAACTACTCTTAAAGATTATGATGTATTCTGTTCTATTACTGTTCTGTTTCATTTCTTTATTTTAGTTAAACAAACAAACAAACAAACCAACACACACATTGTCTGAGTCTATATATACTTTACATACTATATGTATATGAGGGTCTATATACTGTATTGTGATTGGCTAATCCACCTCATTTACTTAATTGTCTCCGCCAGGCCGAAAGGCATGGCGAGAGTATGTTTTACCCCCTGTCCGTCCGTCCGTGTGTCCGTACGTCCGTCCGTCATTCTGTCTGTGTACAGCTAATCTCCGGCACCGTTGGCCCGGTCGCTGCGAAACTGTGCACACACACTCCCTGGATGCCAATTCAGAACCTCTGCCCCAAACTTTTCACATGGGCCTGTTATAGCGCCACAAGGAGGCCGATTTGTGCGAAACCCATTTTTGTCTCCGCCAGGCCGAAAGGCATAGCGAGAGAGTATGTTTTGCCCCCTGTCCGTCCGTCCGTGTGTCCGTCCGTGTGTCCGTCAATCTGTCTGTGTACAGCTAATCTCCGGCACCTTTGGCTTGCTCGCAGCGAAACTGTGCACACACACTCCCTGGATGCCACAGCAGAACCTCTGCCCCAAATTTTTCACATGGGCCTTTTATAGCGCCACCAGGAGGCCGATTTGATTTTGTCCGAAAATCCCACGAATCGGTACACAGTATCTCTATAGTCATTAAACGAAACTAGTCTTTCAGATTTTTCATATTCCATCCTGATTGGCTAAAAATGGCTTCCAAAGTTTGCAGGAGTGCTCCGTTTTGAACAAAATGCCTCAATTTATGAACACAGCATACAATTCCCTTGAAATTTTGCACGCGTATTTCCACTATGCCGAGGAAGAAATGCCACTTGAAAATTTTCAAATCAGCCTCATGGTGGCGCTATAACAGGCCGATTCGCGTTTTTACCTATAACTGCACTGATCGGTGTAAAAATGTGTAAGCGCACTCCCTAGAGGTCAAAGAAAAACCCTTGCCCTGCATTTTTCACATCTGCCTTTTATAGCGCCACCAGGAGGCCGACTTATGTAAAACAATTGTTTTTATATTACTCCTTCCGATTTTATCCAAATTTCACGCAAATCGGTACACATGATCTCTATAGTCATGTCATCAAGACGGATGTGTTTGCTTTTTCATATTCCATCCTGATTGGCTAAGATTGACATCTGAAGTTTGCAGTAGTGGCTTGTTTTGAACAAAATGCTGCAAATCATGAACGCAGCATCCGATTGCGGTCAAACTTTCCACGCACATTCACACTATGTTGAGGAGCAAATGCCACCTTTTTAACATTGGCCTATTATAGCGCCACCAGCAGGTCTTATTTAGCAAAACACATTTTTGGAACAAAATGCCTCAAATCATGAATGCAGTGTCCGATTGCCGTGCAAGGCCTAAGAACAAATGGCACCCTTTTCACATTGGCCTATTATAGCGCCACCAGGAGGCCACAATAACCTACCTGACCTGGCGGAGACCTGTGCTCCGAGGAGCACTTTTTCTAGTTTGTAATTGTAACCTAGCAATGGTTACTATTGGTAACAAAACAAAGTAGTCTTTCTTGCCTATGCTTTCTAAAGATTAATAGTGAAACTGTGATTTTATAGAAACATCACACATCCCAACACCCACAACAATAAATGCAGGTGACATCATATATGTATTTACCCTAGACTAGACAATGTATGTTATACAATATTGTATTGTAATGTATGTTATACAATATTGTATAACATACATTGTCTAGTCTAGGGTAAATACATTTTTGGGGAAAACAACAGTGTTCTGAATTCGTATTACCGGTAATACGAATTCAGAACACTGTTGTTTTCCCCCAAAATCTCTCAGCTCATTAATTTAAAAAAAAATCACTCCAGTTCTCAGATCTTTACATTGGCTTCCTGTCTGTCAAAGATTTGATTTAAAAAATACTACGGTTAGCTTATAAAGCACTGAATAGTGTAATACCAAAAAACATTTCTGAACTTCTGCTATGAACCATCCAGACATCACAGTTCATTTGGGACGGTCTGCTTTCTGTCCTCAGACTCAAAACTAAACATGGAGAAGCAGCCTTCAGTTATATGCACCACATATCTGGGTCAAAATCCCATCAAATTGCAGGTCTACAACCCTTTTAAATCAAGGCTGACAGATTTTCTGTTTTCCGTTGTCTTTATTAAATCATATCTGAGGCTTTTATTCTCATATTCATACTCTATTTTAGCTTTTATTTTATTTTCATTGTATTTAAAGGTTTTTATGATGTGTTTCTATTGCACTTTAATGCTGTTAAATGTTTTTGTGTAATGCACTATGATTGATCTTGTTGTTGAAATGTGCCTTACAGCTGTCATCCTTTTGTGTTTAGTTTTAGTTTTGTGTACATATGGTCTACACAGCCTGTCAACCTTTGTGTGAATATATAAGTGCTCATTTGCTTAGGTATGTGTGCGTAGTCTTCACCTTTGAGCCTTTTTCCATGGGTTTTTAAATGTGACTCTTCCTTAGCCATGGACACGATCCATTTGGAGTGGTGACAGATGTCCTCTCTTAAATAGACGCCCTAATTAAGTTTAGTCTTCTAGGTAGACAGTGCTGTTTAGGCCTAAAGGCAGGCACTGAAATGTTCACAAACACATCTCAGTGTTTGGCACAAAAAGCAGGAAAATAAATAATATGTGGCCTAAGTATTATTCACTTAGAGAGATCATGTCTATTTTCGGCATCTGCTTCTCCATTCTTACACTGCACAGTGAAATCCAGGGTGTTAACTTAACTCTGAACATGTATCAGTACCCTCAAGCACCGTACATTATGGTGGGGGTGAGGGTGGGCAATGACATTGTACCACCATGGTCTTGTGAAAGAGTGATGACTCCCTTCCGTTTTCAATGGGGCCAACAGACATTGCATTGAAGTCATTCAGATGTAACAGCGCGTAAATGGGTGTGCATATTTAGTGGAGGAGGGGAAGGATGGAGGGATGGTGGAAAAGTGGGTGACGGAGTGAAAAAAAGAGTATGAGGGAGAAAGGCAGGCCTGTACTTCCTCCGTTTCTCTAATGTTCCCTGAATAGCCCCGCGGCGTGGTTAAGGCTTTGTCCCTGGACATTGTCACAAGCTTAGAGGACCCTCCTCTGCCAAGCGAGAATCTATGGCGACATATGTCACTTCAGTGAATCTCCCATCGCTCCGTTAGTCACTTGAGTGGAGGGGCGGTCGGAGAGGCGTTTCCCTGTACCAGAGGAGAGGCGCAATGTGAGCTCTCTGGGGGTTGAAAGACAGTCCCAAGAAGTCAGGGATGTCCGTCAGAAAGAGTTTGTTGGAATGTTGCCCAGCCACTTCTGTCCTGTATGTTTTTTTAATGGATTTGCAGTGTGCTTGCTTGTGCTAGAGGTGGACTAAAGATTTAGAATGACTCAGATGCCAGTAAGTATTGTATATTTCATAAATAAGTGTTCTTGTTAGCCCCAGGGGAGCTGTGTGTCTGTGCACGTGTGTGTATTATGCGAGTGACTGTGTGTGCATGTGTCAGCATGACTTGCGTGCCAAGCACACGTAGATGTCGCACGTGTGGGACATTTGGGTATATTTCAGTGCATTCAGCTGCACCCGTGCAATCACACATGCTCAGTCTGTGGGGGTGGAGCTGTAATGTATACAGTGTATCCTGGCAAGGATTAGTGGCGTAGTTAGTAGACAGACAGTGCATGTGCTGGCCAACTATCGGCTCAGCAGACACAATCCCTTGGGATTTATGGGTATGCCCTACCATGTGTTCAGGTAATACATCCTTTGATTTCCCCAAACAAGTGTTTTCTGTTTACACTGGCAATACACCCAGTTTTACACTCAAAGGATTTTACTTTCCAGGTATAATCTGAATGATTTACAGCATGTTATGTCAACTGTGATTGTTTGAAGTAACATAAAAGCCACAGAGGTTGCATGTCAACACACGTGTAAGGCAATAAGTTGCCTAATCCACAAGGTTCTGCGGGGCTGTGCACCGATAAGACTTTTGTAGGGTTCAATCCGGCCATATGTTGTCTCCCACTTGTAAGGATAAACTCAGATCTGGATAAAAGGCCCCGCTTCTGTCAGCAGTAGAGTACACTCCCTCGTGCTTGACTCTGTTGGCTTTCCTGGGTTAAAGTGGTTTTCTGCATTCAGAGAATGTTGATTTAAATCACAGCACTCTTCTATCATTAGCCCCCTTTTGTTACAATGGTAGAATGATTGTCCAAAGTGCTCTCTAGTGTCTCTTCTGTGTGTGTGTGTGTGTGTGTGTGTGTGTGTGTGTGTGTGTGTGTGTGTGTGTGTGTGTGTGTGTGTGTGTGTGTGTGTGTGTGTGTGTGTGTGTGTGTGTGTGTGTGTGTGTGTGTGTGTGTGTGTGTATGCGTGCGTGCGTGCATGCGTGCGTGCGTGCACACGTGTGTCACCAAACATATTTTGAGTTTGAAGCAGTTGATTACACAGTGTGTTGGCCACTTTGTAATTGTTTGGTTGTGTGTGCATGTGTGTGCATGTGTGTGTGTGTGTGTGTGTGTGTGTGTGTGTGTGTGTGTGTGTGTGTGTGTGTGTGTGTGTGTGTGTGTGTGTGTGTGTGTGTGTGTGTGTGTGTGTGTGTGTGTGTCAGAGATCGTGCTATGACTTAAAATATATAGACCATCACAGCAGTGATTAGAGGTAAAGCAGCTCTGTAATTCATAAATACAAATGTGTAATCTATAAACATACTTCAGTTTGGACTCAGTCCACTATCTAACCAGCTTGGCTGGAGATTCAGACCACCGAAAGATAATCACATAAATCCTCATTGAGAGAGAGAAAAAAAAATGTTTTCATTTACTCTGATTTCGAGTAGCTTAATCCCAAATCTAGTGTAAGACAATTAGCATATTAACCTCTATTACTACGGTGGGACAACACAGTGCCTCAGAGGAACCCTGTATAGTATCATGTCATTGTGATGGTGGAATGTGATTGGTTTAACACCCCCCATTCTCTTGGTAGCAGGATTAGCATGGAGGGGCAAGCCCATTTGGCACTGCTAGCACTACTGCCTCAGTATGGGCAAACTGGGAGAACTAAGCTGTGTGAATACCAACATGGCTTACCACCGCAGACCAACCATCACAGGACTAGAAATCACCACCGCCAGCAGCTTAGCTGTTGTGCCAACGAGGGTTTATACTGCGAGCATGCCATTTGATGGCAGCAACTGCCGACCTATACTGTTCACAAGGAAATCCCCAGACAGGGTCTCTGCTGTGTTGTAATACAAGACCAGAACAATGAGTGGACAGCCACCGCCAGAGGATGGATTGGCTTGTCTGAATGAGGGCTTTTCTACCATCTAAGGACACAGTCTACACACAAAGGGGGAAGAACTAAACAAAAGTCAAAAAGCTATTACATACACAGTTGACAACGTAAAACCAAGCTCTAATGAAAAAGCACAAAAGCCTAAACGCACGTAAACATATGACAGACTTCAAGGGTTCAAGGATTCGGCAATCGTTGTCATTTCAGACATGTAGGTACATGACGGGGACAAAATGTGGTGCTCGGGTCCTGGTGTATAAAATCAGATGTAAAAAAGAACAAAAAAAGCAAGAGAGAAAACACCAAATCTGTCTATAGTGTGTTATCTTTTCTTTGCTTCTTTTATTTTAAATGTTTTAGATCAGATAGTTGTAATAGAGGAATTCGGCGAAAATAGCAGATCTGTAAGCTGACAACACGACATGTTGTGAGCTTGTAGATCGGCTATTTTCAGGTGTAGACTGTAGAGGGAAGAAAGGAGGGGGCCAAGTACAGACCCCTGGGGGACCCCGGTCAATGAAGTATATAGTTAAAAATGTGATAAAAATCTATCTGATTTTTCTTTTTCAAGATGAATGAAAGACTCTTTTTGTTCTATGTTTGTCTTTCTCAGATGCTCTGTGCCTTGAAAGGCCTACGTGACACAAGCTGATCAGAAGCACCTAAAGCCACAAGCCCACCAGGACAGTATTCTTCTCTCTACTGTCTCCATTCACCAGAGGAGGGGTCATGATGTCATTGTGGACACTAGGCCTCGCCCTCATGCTGACCTCAGGACTCTCAACCCTGAACATTCCCTTGGAAGGTATTGCTTTATTCATCCTAAAATGAAGAGATACCATGGATTTGTCTGTGATGTCATAACTACTGGAACTATCATCTAGCGCAGTGGTTCTCAAAGTAGGGTCCGGGGACCTCCAGGGGTCCTTGAGGGAGTTCCACTTTGGTTCCATTTGTACACTCTGAGATAAGGGGGTCTGTGGCCCAATGCATATCAAACTGGGGGTCCTTCAAATTAAAAAGGTTGAGAAAGACTAATAATGATACTATACTGTATTTTATAAAGTGCTTTTCAAAACAGAGTTGCGAAGTGCTTTACAATAGCAAAACACAATACAGCCATAAGGAAAAAACAGCAACTGTGAGTGAAAATCAAATAAACATCAATACAAAAATTATAATGGGGCCCTTGAACTGACCTGCTTTGTTTTCAAATAAACACATGAATTCTGGTGTCCTTATTTTTGGGCATGTCATTAAAGGACAACCTTTTCAAAAACCTTTCTCAAATTGAATATATTTCCCAAATTTCCCAAATAGCAGATCTACAAGGCAAGCTCGCAACACATTGTGAGCTTGTAGATCGCCTTTTTTGCTATTCATGGTACAACAAAAGTGTATAGGACTGAAGTGATTAAGACAAATTTATACTTTGGCCGTATGACCCGAACAGGGCCCTGTGAAAGTACAGGTTCCGACTGATTGTGACATCACTGTCCTAGCCTTGATATCTTAATTCTAGAATGAGTCGTGTGAAGTCCACTTCCATTTATCCACTTTGCAGCTATGTGCTACTGTGAGGATAAAGTTTTACGGCGATGATGGTGGCGATGAAGATAATCCATACATTTTTGTATGCTATACGACACGTATATTATGCTCTTGCTCATCAACAAAAATGCTGCATTTTCTAGTCCACTGGTTCCCAAACCTTTCAGGCCATGATCGACCCCCCAAAATAATCATATTTGACCCCCCACCCATTGGAGGGCCACTGATATATAGCAACCAAACAACAACAATGAATTTATTTGTATTTGTATTTGGCCGCGGACCCCCATCTCAAAATATTTTGTTCCAGGGACCCTCCCCCCCAGAAGCAAAGATTTTGGTTAAAATGTTTGCTTTAAAAGAATATGTATTGAAATATCTGCAAGAAAAATCAATATTTTTTTTAATAGCAGATCTACAAGCTCATAGCGTATATCTGCTATTTTTGAATAGCCAAAGAAACGGTAGCGTACCGTGGTTGCTTTGCTCAGGGTTTGTGGTCTATGAAACAAAATCCTAGTACAGTATGTCTTGTTATTGTATTTTACTATCACGTCTACTCTAAAGCTTGTCATTTGTTATGACATTGCTGTCTGCAATTCTGCCATGTTGCTGACATGGCCGTCATCCAAGACATTAGAGGAGAGAAACTCATGGCGGTTGTGTTTTCTCCCGTTTCGCTTACCACGGCTGAACGCTGTCAAGTCGTTTGAAGTGTGATGCTTTAGATGCTGTGGTAATGGTTTTAGTAGTTTGAAGACAACGTGCTGTATAGGTCGTTATGCATGTGACAACGTTTTTTGTTGTTGTTTGTTGTTGTAACATTTGCATGTGCTTGTGGGTGTTCATCGTACAGTGGAGCAGCCTCCCACCATACTGTCTCACACATCCAGTCCTGTTATCGCCCTCCCCCTTGATGACAGCATTACTATGCAGTGTAAAGCCCAAGGCAACCCTCCTCCAGAGTAAGTGAAATCCATCTACTGTGCTCTGTCTCCGTTTACTCTCCTCACTGGTTTTCGGAGAAATCCTGGCCAACATTGATGTACAAATTTGAAATAATATACCAAAGAATCTCAGTGACTTGTTCCCATATGGCAGCCTTCAAATATTGCTCAAAGCTATGTAGCATCTATAACATCATCATGGCTTGTTATAAACTGACATTTATTCAAATATTTTTGATGAATAATTGCTTCCAACAGATATAGGTGGACAAGGGATGGCAAAGACTTTATCATTCCCCACAACTCGGCGATGGAGGCCGAGCACAACAAGGGCAGTTTTAGGCTGAACAACAGCCGCCTCTCTGAGTTCCAGGGGAAATATCGATGCTACGCCTCAAACAAACTCGGAACAGCAATGACACAGGAGATTGCAGTTATTGTTCCCAGTGAGTAACAGTTTATTGAGTTCAATGTGTTTTAAGTTGAAGTTAGATTTTAAGCTTGATTTGTGATCTTTAATATTCTGTGTGGGGAAATACGTCCTCTTTTGCCCCAACTATTAGGCTACTGAGCAGCGCCCGGGTAACAGCCTTAGTTCTAAGGCCAGTGCTTGGCAGGAGAATGTTCCTAACATTAATGTCTTTTGGTGGGAAGAAACTGGTGCAACTGTGAACACAGGGACTACATGCAAACTCAACTCAGAACGGCCGCAATTGGGCTCGAACCCAAGATAGAAAAAAGCCTATAGACATTTCTGGACATAATGATCCTCATTTATCAAAGTGGTGTAGACCAAAAAATGGGCGTAGGGCGAGATCACCTCAATTGTCTGCATTTATCAATCTATCGTGACTTTGACTTCAACGTACGGCCCGCTCAGATCTCACGTCTAGTCTGAGGCCGTGTAGACTTTGGCTACACCAGTTTGTTCCATCGTAGACATGCGGAGCAGCATTGTCTGACCATCTGACAGGCATCTGGACACATGTATCCACTCCAAAATGTATATCTAACACACTAATAAATAATCCCTGTGAAAATATAACATTTTATGAAGGCATACATGGACACACAACTATTTCCAAGTGACAATGACAAGCAATTAAAATCTAACATCCTATGTTAGCCTATTTGCAATGTTACAAATTAGGTGCTTAATCATTCACTCATTTAAACAAACTGCTTTAACTGTCATTCAGATAAGATTGCAGATCTGGCTGCATTGGCTATTTGAAAATAGCATAACGCGTCGCATTATGAGCTTGTACAGTAGATCTGCCATTTTCAAAATATACAAGCGCTTATGCGAGAGCATTTTTGGTAGTCAGGACCGGCGCCACTGTAATCTTTTCATGGATAGTGAGGTTTCCAAACTTATATACAGTAGCGTGTCCTATGGAGCTAGGTGCAACCTGGGTTAGGGTTAGAAACACGACGCTTCAAACCTTAAAACATTTGGGCCACCGGGAGATCGGAGATATAACCATCCAGCACACACCACCCTTCATCCATTAATGTTTATGCATTCGTTCATCAATCACTTCATAAACGTTCAGATTATGACTGCCTTGCCAGGCTACCTCTCATTAACGTGACTCACGGGGAATACACGATTGCTTTATTTTAGTGTAACTCGAAAGCGCACTGTGAACGTCGATAATAGATTAAATGAATATTCAAACGTATTCCATTCATGACGATGTGATTGGTGTCATTCATGTAGGCTACTAATCTACTTAGACAAAGATTGTACTGTCACGGAATACATGAAAGACTGCTGTTTCTACAGTGAGACAAAAGTGCATGTGTGCGTGTGTGTGTGTGTGTGTGTGTGTGTGTTTGTGTATGTAGTTGGACACGACATGACAGGCAGCGAGGCGGGTGGGGGAACCTCTTTCTTATTGGCTTTCCATACGTTGTTTGTTCGTATTCCGGTTGTTCAATTTTCTTTTCAAAAACGTCAACAACATCAATGGCGCTCTGGGCTTATGAAAATTTGGAGGTCGGCGACGGCAATGGCACTGGATGAGTTAATAGGAAAGAAAAAAGTCTATTAGACTATATACTATGTCCTTTTTTCACAGGGGTCCCCAAGTTTCCAAAGGAGAAGTCTAAGCCTATTGTTGTTGACGAGGGCCAACCAATCATACTACGGTGTAATCCACCAGAGGGCGTGCCCCCACGCCTGATCTACTGGATGAATATCGGTAAGTCAACTGAGACTCTACTGAGAATCATAATCAAGTTTGTAGCATCAATGTTGGGGGCTTTTTTTTAGCTTGGCGTTCTTTTAGATTAGATATACAAATACACACACTTGATGGTTTGGCCAAGTGTGTCAAGTGGGAGTATTATCTCCACATTATACTCTCTGTGTTTCCTTCCACCAACAGAGGAAATGTTTTTTTCGTGTTAATGGCCATCTTAACTCTGTCTGAAGAGGCGTTTCAATAGGAATTGAGACCTCTCGCTAGGCCCTCGGGAGTTTTGCTGCCAGCCTAAACGCACTGGTGATACCTCAAGGACACTGGCTTCTTTCAAGCATAAGCCAGTGTGTATAGCAGTTCTGGAGTTATTCCTACAGAACAAGCATTGAGTGGAATATCTCTTGTGCCCAAGACTATTTTGGGCCTTTTTTTTGCCTTTATTGATAGTCCACAGTGAAGAGAGACAGGAAACAGGGAGAGAGAGTCAGGGAGTGACATGCTAAGGGTCTGCCGGGAACCTTCAGACTTGCCGTCAGGTGTCAGAGCCTATGTGGTGTGCTCCTTAACCACTCAGCCATCGTCACCCACGATTTTTTATTTCAAGTAGATTTTCTTTTTCTACTTTAGAGAACATTTTCAGATGCATAACACATCTAGATTCCTAGGGGGATTTTGAAGATGTCACTCAGATGTAATATTTAAAAGACAATTTCCCAGTAAAATGGGAATCACTACAACATCATTAAAGATGTATGAAGGACCCATCCCTAGGTACAGCTTGATTTGTTTTCATTCTAATTTTACCCAAAATAAATTTCTACCTCACAAGACCTTTACAAATTCCATTTTAAGAGTTGTTTTTGCAGTTATGTTATTGGCATCCATTTCCTGGCTTGGCATAGTTGAAATATCCCCCTTGTTTGAATGACTTGTAATTAGCTTGTTCGATTCCAGACAGTCAATGAAAGTGCAACGGCATGCAGCAACATGCTAACATGCTCATTCAGGCCACCTCTGCTCTGAGCTTGTGATGGATTTGTGCATCCTCATGCACATTTTAGAAACACAACTACTTACTTAGAAACAAATATTACTTGTCAAAATAACTATCTGTTTCCCCAGGGTAGGTCCATTTCCTGAAAAGTAACCCTTTAGACATACAGTACAAGGTTTCCGCCTGACAGTGATGATATTTAACACAATTCAGGATTCTTCCTTGAATGCAAGGGAAACAACCAATGAGTAAAATACCATTTTCTCAAAACAGGATGTTAAATACTGGCGATGGTTTATCCGATGAATGGATGGCACAGTCAGTGACCCGAGACTTGCATAATGGCTCTATCCAACTGAATATGGCTCTATACAGCTGAATACACTGCCATTGGATCTATAAAGGAAACCTCTCAAGGGCACATCCATTTGTGTCCTCTCTATATGAAACTAAGCTGAATTGGAATACTGATGTCATGTAAATTGACCTGAGTGCCACCCACCTCCTGACTGTCAACTGTCATTGAAATACAATTAATGTGTCTTGTCATGTTGGCGTATCAGGTGGGCTTTCATTTGGTGTCATATACAATCAATTCATCACAGAGAAGCTATTGATTTTACCCTTGAAGAGCGTCCATGACTCCTTTGAGTGTATTTTAAAGGTCCAGAGGTCACAACTAGGGATTAGATTCCATACCATCAAACATTGTACCCTAATGAGAAATCAAACAGTATGTTGTCATTATTTCTCTGTTGCTTCTGTACAACTATACTTGAGGGACAAGAGCAGTGGTGGAAAAAGTACTACATTTTTTTACTTAAGTAAAAGTATTAATACATGCAATGTAAAGATACTCTGTTACAAGTAAAAGTCCGGAATTCAAAATTTACTTGAGTAAAAGTACAAAAGTATTGGTATCAAAATGTACTTAAAGTACAAAACTTTTGCAGAATTTCCCATTTCAAAAGTTTTCAAATGTTTAAAATGTAAAAAAATAATTTGAAAATAGCAGATCTACAAGCTCACAATGCGTCGCGAGTAAAAGCACAATATTTGCCTCTGAGATGTAGTGGAGTAGAAGTAAAAGTACTGAAGATTGGAAATACTCCAGTAAAGTAAAAATAACTCAAAATTGTACTTAAGGGCGCGCTCCCACCGCACTTTTATTTTACCTCTGGGGCAGAATCTGCCAATGCATTGTCAATGTAAATGCGTGGATTCACGCGAGAGCAGATTTTTCCGCCTGTCGCGCAGACCTTGCGTTTATCTGCTCTACACGACTTGTCCATTGGAAGCAGAAAACTGCTGGAGGCAGGAGCTGATTTTCCCCCTCTGTCCAATCGGGTGAGTTGAAGGCGGACCGTCCCAAGATTCAGGAAGCACCATGGTGCTCTAGGCAGCAGGCCGTGCGGGCTACGGGGATGGTCTAACACTGTGCACTTACATATATCGCGTGAGTGACAGGTGCGTCACAGCGTTTTCTTGAATCCGCTGGCTGCAAAAAACTGTGGCTGCGCACAACCTGCGTTTAACAGCGGCCAGCCAACTCTTGGTGGGAGCGCGCCCTAAAGGGATATTTCACTTTCAAAAAAACTTTGGGTCATTTTATCGTCTACTCAGGCTTTTGTGAGCCCCCCAGAACGTTTTTAAGTTGCTTGATTCATTATTTAGATATTTGATATTCATTTTATCAGACACGCCCCCTTCCTATACAAACCCATTATAACTTCAAACTCCATTTTTAGCATGTTAGATTAATCAAAAACACCCGTCCTTGGTTCTGGTGACTCACCCTGCCCTCCTAATACGCTAGGGGCCGTGTTTTTTCAATAACTTTTTTCATTTAATTTAAAAAAATAAATTAAATAAAAAATTTAAATTAAATAAACGAAAAAGGTAATCGAAAAAACACGGCCCCCTCACGTTTTAGGAGGGCAGGGTGAGTCACCAGAACCAAGGACGGGTGTTTTTGATGAATCTAACATGTTAAAAATGGAGTTTGAAGTTATATTGGGTTTGTATAGGAAGGGGGCGTGTCTGATAAAATTAATATCAAATATCTAAATAAGGAATCAAGCAACTTAAAAACGGTCTGGGGGGCTCACAAAAGCCTGAGTAGACGATAAAATGACCCAAAGTTTTTTTGAAAGTGAAATATCCCTTTAAGTACAGTTCTTGATTAAATGTACTTAGTTACTTTACACCACTGGACAAGAGTTATTTTCCTCAGCTTCCTTACTCATGCAGTTACCCCTGTTTACATTTCTTTGTAACTGATGTGACTAATGTCCTCTATCTACTAGGCCTTGAGCACATTGAGCAGGATGAGAGGGTATCCATGGGCAACGATGGCAACCTATACTTTTCCAATGCCTTAGAGATGGACAGTCGTCGAGACTATTGCTGCTTCGCCCATTTCGCCAAGATACGAACCATCGTCCAGAAGAGCCCCATGGCTGTGGTGGTCAACAACTGTAGGTTCACAGAAATAGTCCATGTTGCTTTATCTAATAAATGTGCTCGAATTCTTTAACAAAAAAAAATTAAGATCTCAACAGAAACTACTGTTAATAAACACGAGAGTGATTCATAGTAAATGGGCTGGGTCCCAACTTTTCTGCTTACATGGAGCTCATCGTGACTCTTTGCATATTGGCAACATTACCACTTCTTCATGATGACTCAGTGAAAACTACCGTACCCTGTAACAGTGTAATAGCACACCTACTGTAGTTGTATGTTCTCAATACTGCTTTATCCAAAAGATAAGCTATAAGTGAGTAGACCGCAGGTGATTTGTTTGAGCCACTTACTCTTTTCTCAAATTAGCAGATCAAGAAGATTGCTATGTTTTGTCATAGACTGAAAACGTCCCTTGCAAATACCACATACCAAGGAGTGGGGCATGCCTTGTCATGCTTAAGTTTATTTTCATGTGCAGTCAGTCTGTTATGGCAGTAGTTTAGGCATACAGTATATGGCAATGAACACAAGCCCCTTGTTAGATCAGTATTGATCCTGCTTAATTTGACTTGAACCTTAAACCTGATAGCAAAGTGGATAACGTCAAATATGAATGTTCAGATTTCATGCAAGCCTTCATAACAGAGATAACAGACCAAGCTTTTTGATGTAATGTTTGTTCAAAAGATATAACAGTCTGCATGCTTAAAATATGTTTAACAGCCATAAACTCCTGTGTTGATGGAATGTGCATTGATTAAGAAATACATCCAAGTGACCAAGCTATTCTGTTGCAGCCAGTGACACCCCAGAGAGAAGACCTAGCCTCTTGGTGCCCTCTGGTGTTCAGACAGAGGTAGTGCTGGTGAAGGGAGAGGAAGTGAAGTTGGAGTGCATAGCAGAGGGATTGTACGTTTCTAATTATCATCTGAGGATCAATTATATTCCCATTGTACTATGATCTATCATCAGTCAGTATTTACCAGCAACCTTGGCTTAATACTTTGCCATTGTGTTATGCAGCCCGACTCCTAAGATGGACTGGATCAAAATGGGAGAGAAACTCCCTGGACGCACAAACATAAAAAACTTCGGGAAGCTATTGACCATATCTAATGTAAACGAGAGGGACCATGGAAAGTACATGTGTAAGGCCAAGAACTCTGTTGGGGAAGTTGTCCACTACTTTGATGTAATCGTGGAAGGTAAGTCAACACAAATGGTAGGGGTACAACAGATATTATATATCAATTAATAGATTGTATTATGATGAAAATACAATTAATTGATACATATATACATATATAGACACAGTAAGTGTATAGAAGACGGTTTTAAGAAATTATTTAAGGTGATATGTTTGGTCCCTGCATTTTGACTTATCTTTTCAAACAGGAGTTCATTGAAATTAAGTGCGGCATTCACAGCTGCCTAACATCACATAAACACCTTTTTTCATCAACATGTTCTAGAGCCCCCAAAATGGTTGACAGAGCCTCCTCAGGACCAGCTGGCTCTGATCAAGACAGATGTTCACATCAAGTGTGCAGTTGTCGGGAAACCACGGGTGGAGATCACATGGAGGAGGAATGGACAGATTTTAAACGGTAATGGCCCCTCACCCCACTCATTCTGTCTTTTCCCCTAATTAGATTTTTTTTCTGTGCTTAATTTACTTAGAAAACCCTTTCCTTTTTTGTTTTTTTGGGTGCAGTTATTGTACACTGTTATCAGACAATTTGCCACAAAGTCTGCTTGCCTGCAAAATATTCCCATGTTGATGTCCATTGCCAATAGGATGGGGTGGATCTGTTCCCAGATACCACAGATGATATACTGTAGTACACTATTCACTAAAAGGTTTCTAAATGGAACTGAAAAGGTTTAGCCAGCTTCATTTATGACCCCATAAAACCACATTAGGCCGACTGGTTCAATGCGGCAGTCATCATTTGGACGGGGCTTCTGGGTTGCTCAGCAGGCTAAAGTGAATACCATGTCCTTTCATAGTCACAGGTTTGAATCTATGTTGCGTGTAAGACCTATATATCACCCATTATACCCATCAGTCTCTCTTGCTTACTATTTGATTAAACTAGAAAAGCACTCTGTGGCTCTGAAAATGAGGGGCTCTCCCTCAATGTTATCCTAAGATTTGAATAAAGGTGGATGGCAGTAACTGACTTTGGAACTGGAGTACAGCATGGAGTGTGGACTGGTAGCTGGAGAGGTGTCAGTTCACCTCCTAGGCACTGCTCCTCAGTGCCACTATGTGGCAGCCCATCACTCTGCCATTTATCCACATGCATGACTATAGGCCCTGTGTGTGTATGTCTGTATTTCAGGCTTATTTGTGTGTAAAACTGAGTGGAGAAAAAAAAAATCCCTGTGGGGATTAATAAAGAACAAATTTGAAAGAACAATAGGGGGCTGGTGGAAGCATCATGTGGCCCTCTGGTGGCTGCCTTTATACATGTAGCTCAGGGAGAAAGGCTTGACTTCTCCATAGGAAATATTTGATGAAAAGGAATGCATCACATTAAATGTGAAAGTAATTCGGGCTCCGTATAAAAGAGTGAAACTTCACTAACTTTACTGTAATAACTGTAGACAGCAGTTGAGAAATAGAAAGTGAGTTGTGAACTGCAAAATTCTTAAATCGTATTAATTTTAAAAGAAGAAAAGAAAAAGAACCTTCTGTTCGGTTGAGTTTGTTAGTTGGATATAGCAAAACTGTATTTAAAAAAACACAAATTAAACCCATCAACAACATGAAACACACTTTAGAATCAGCATGTGTGCATTCTCAGCCGTATCTGACCACAACATGATCCCCCATGGTTCAGTGTACTCTGCATAATTTCCAAGTGTTTTTTTCTTTTCTTTTCAGATGACACTTCAAGTGACCTGCGTGTGTTGGACGACACCCTGGTGCTGCACAATGCCAGGCCAGAGGACAGCGCTGTCTATCAATGTGAAGCTTCCAACAGACATGGCAGCCTCCTGGCCAATGTTATGATCATGATCATGAGTCAGTACTATAGCTTCTACATTACATACTCCTTTTATAGACTATCAAGTCTTGAGAAAATAAAAGTAGGAAGTAGGAAGTGGGTGATTGTTGTTTGATGTGTGACAGACAATGCAAAAAAAATACTGTCTATCTTCATAGCTGTGGTATCACACACCCCCCACACACACACACATACACACAGACTCTTTGAGCTAGAAGACTAGGGTCTTTCATGTAGTAAGACGGTTCACAGCATTGCAGAGCCTCAAGCATTTCCTTTGCACTTTTCACTGCCATTCTCCTCACTGACAGTTGGTACATATTCCATGTCCGGCAGATGTTCTTGGACTAACTTCAAGCAAACACTACTCTGTGCATGACATACTGTAACTCATGAAAGTTTACAAAACACCACCTGTTTTATGATGGCAGTTCATGTCTTTTTCTCACAGCACAGAGTGTTCTGTGTGCTTTACCAGCTAAAAAAACAACCCTGTGAATTCCTTGTTAGATACAGCATTCACATATTGTACTGTTGACCAGATTGCTGCACCCCAATTTGCCAAAATCCAAAATACACCCATAGTGACGTACTAATTCTTATTGCAGATAAGAGTACAGAGTGTAGTTCTATGTTTGGAACTAAAAAGGGTAGATAGTTTGCCTGCCTTGTATACAATATGGCCCCTATAATGGTTCTAGATTGAACCACTTAATATGGTTTATGTGGCTCCATGTCAGGGGCCATATAGAACCGTTTTAGATTCTTTATTGGACCGTTCAGTTCTGTAAAAGAGTGCCACATAGGGTTATTTTTTACAGAACCATATTAGGATTTAGTGTCCTAAGATCAAGCCAGCTATAAAACCTTGTTACAGTTACATACTGAATCCTTTTTAGTTAGAGTGTAGGTTGCTGATTCTTCTTCTCTCTGCCAATAGATATGGCTCCTCTAATGCTGACCAGGGACAACTACATGTATTCTGTGGTGCAGGGACAAGCTGTGATGATGAACTGTAGTGCCTTCAGCTCTCCACCACCACACTTCAAATGGTGAGGTCTTAGAGCACTTTAACTACTTGGAAACCTAGCTCCCCTCTTCTGGGGCAAACATTCAGCAAAATATCTACAAGCCCACAACGCATTGTGTTGCGTCAACTATGGATATACAGTAGTGGTTAAAATGTACACTGCGCACAGGTATATTGTATGTGTTGCTGAGTTTAGTGCACAGAAAATAACCTCTTGCACCATACACACAGCACACAGGGAGAGCAAAACAACGGGAGCTTTTATCCTCATATTATCTGATGTGTTTTCCTGCATCTTGCACCTTCCTTCTCATAGTTTACACCTGAGGCCATATGAACGTTCCTAGTAGGCCTAGTAGAACACAAATTAAAAGAGAGTGGGAGAAATTGGCTTCTGCAATAAATATATTTATGCTTACTGCATTGGTTCAGAGCAGTGCATTGTGGGAGAAATAACAAGTGGTGGGACTTCAAAGAAAAGACTAAAAGCAAACTGGCATGGCTGGTGTCCTCGACCAGATAACTGTCAGTGGCATCGTCACCCATGTCCACACAGCGATGGCCAGACTTTGTTTTGTTGTTGAGAATTTTATTGCCCAATGATTAATGATTTATCCCAGCTGGGTAAAAGTGCACTGAACCAGAGACATTAAAATTTCATCTAAATATAATGGGAAATCATTCTTATCAGTTCTTGAGATGAATACACCATGAGCGCACAAATGTTAATGTTGCTATGAAATATTATTGGACTCATAATACAGACTATTACACCGAGTTTAAGAACAGCAAAACACATCGTTACTGCATAATCTCTCATCGGTGCCAAAACACATATCTGCGTACAGGACCTGCAGAGTATGTGGAGTGGTACGCACCTTCTCACGTTTGCTTTTCATGAATTCCAATCTTTGCATAGATTTGTGGTCAGCATCAATTTCACGAATACACAGTACACACCCTTCATACATATAGCCCTGTAGTTTATTATGACCACATCTGAATTTGCACTCGTTTCACATCATCTAGTTCTGTCCTGTTTTTCACCACCCTGTTGTCTGTCGTTCTGTAAAGTAAAATGTGCAGTAGTGCACAGAATTGCTTTCAGCCCACACAATCAGACTCTCATCTAGTCATTCTATTAATTTCAAACCTATTCATCATGTTTGCGTGCCGTGGTGTTATGTTGACACTGGTCTTTGAAGAGATAATCATCTTCTTTTGGAGCAGAACTGCCCTTATTTAATCCCGGCAACAGCTCCAAAAAGGAGAGATGAGATTTGCTATTCAGACATTTGCTATTCAACGTTTCTCAGATTTTGCCCCAGACATGTAGGGATACCAGCTCTCTATCTGCTAGATCTTGTTCAATTCTATTATTATCATGATAGCGTTGGCTTAGTCAGATATGTTTTGAACCAATGTACTTACCACTTACCTTATCTCATCTCCCTTTTCTTAAGGGCTGGGATAAAATCTCTTTAATTAAAGTTCCATTAAGTTCCAATATCTACATTGTTTAAGTAAAGCAACGTTCTTATCATGGATTCATCATTTTATCAGAGCAATTAACTCATAAATCAGATAGGAAAACCACGTTATGTTAGCAATGCATTTTATTTTTCAAATATTGCAGCAAAATCCACTCCAAATTGATTGAACTGGAAATGAAATAACTATAAGCATAAACATGGCCTAAAGCCTAGCTTATACTGATTTTCAAGTTTAAATCGTGACTAATTGAGGTTATTTTCAGCGAGCCACACAGTCGTACAGTGAAGTGTAAATTAGGCCTAAGCCTGACTTGACACAAACGTTCAAACACTGCTTGTGAGAAATTCTAAACATCCCGACTTATAGGTCATTGGTTCTCAAAAGTGGGGTCCGGGGACCCCCAGGGGTCCTTGGGGAGGTTCCAGGGGGTCCCCAGTAAAATTTGTTAAAACAGCATCACAATAACTTTAACCACTTTATCCATTTATATGTTGGCTATTCAAAAATAGCAGATCTACAAGCTCACTTGCTTTACATCTGTTATTTTTTAGAATTATTGAAAAATATTGACTTAAAGAAACAAACATAAATCTTCTCTTCTCGGGGTCCCTGGAATAAAACATTTTCAGATGGGGGTCCACGGTCAAATATATATCAATTTGGGGGTCCTTGGCACGTCTGAGAACTACTGATATAGGTGATATATGATAGCACCAGGATGTGTGTGTTTTGAGTAGACCCACTATCTACTTTATTATGGCTCAGGAGGAACAGCGGTTCGATCCCCGCCCGGTGTCCTTGAGCAAGAGACTGAACTTCTAACTGCTCCCGATGAGCAGGTTGGTGCCTTGCATTGTTTCCTCTGCCGAGTGCCGCGCTATGAACTTGTAGATCTGCAATTTTTTGAAAAATCGTGGAAGATTTGTGCAAATCTTTGATTATATATATTTTTAAAGCGAACATTTGTAACTCAAATCTTTGCTTCTGGGGGGTCACTGGAACAAAAATATTTTCAGATGGGGGTCCGCGGCCAAATACATATCATTTTGGGGGTCCTTGACATGAAAAAGTAGTTTTTTTATTACTTATGTTGCTATAATATCAGTGGTTCTCAAACTTTTTCACAGTTTTTCAAAAATAGCAGATCTACAAGCTCATAGCGCGGCACTCAGTGCCACGCTATGAGCTTGTATATCTGCTATTTTTGAATAGCCAAAGAAATCTTAAAATGACACAGATGTGTTCCCGGACTTAATGGATTAACTGCATGTATGTTCTTTTTCTCCCTAGGTCCCAAAAAACTGTTGAGGGGGAAAGATTCACCCATTACCCAAATGGGTCTTTACAAATATCTGGAGCAGCAAGAGAGGACAGTGGAGAGTACGTCTGTTTAGCCAAGAACTCAGAGGGGGAGTCAAAAGTCACCGCTTTGCTAGACGTGAAAGGTATTTCAACACTACTATAGGGTGTTTGTTCATGAACAGGAGTCTACCCGTCTCTCCATCTCTTTAGCAAACAGAAAATGCATTTACAGGTCGAGAACAGAGAGAACTCATACAGTACAGGATAAACCAGCGAAATTGGAAGTGATGACACAAAGAAATGAGCAGACAAAATTGGAACTGGAACTGGAACACTATAAAATTGAAGCTGATAAATGGGTACTCTCTCCTGATTGGCTGAAATTGGCAACCCACCTGAACATGTAGATAAAGGGAATGAGGTGCTGGAGCATCACTGACTGTTAAAAGTATTTTTTATTTACACTTTGCTTTATCATAATGAAAATATATTTTCTGTTTATTAAAGAACTGGAGAAACGGGGAGACTCCTTTTACGGAGCAAACACTATCAATGATTACTATCAGAATATAAAGTTTTGAAAACTTTTGTTTTAACGAAAAAATAGCACTTACACTACCTTTAACCATGTATAGAGATAATAGCGTTTTAATTTATTCATAGATAATTGAGGTGGCCCTGGTTTTAAAATCTGTTAATGGCTTTAAAAGTCGATAAGAATAAGAAATAAGAAATATAGTCACGAAGTAGTGATTCAGGGTTTCAAGCCAACACGGACTGTGAAAGTTGAAAGCTGCAAAGAAGGGTCTAGACCAGGCCTGTCAAACTCGCGGCCCGCGGGCGTTTTGCGGCCCGCGGAAAGGTCCATAGCGGCCCGCGAAATACTTTGAAAAATAGTAAATTGACACTACATCTAACAGACATAAAGTCGCAGTTTGCATTGCTGTGCTGCCAAGCAGCTCGCCCCTCGCCCCTCCCCCACTCGCTGCTACTTGACTGAGTACCTCTGATCGCCCAGGCATTGTCTAACCAGCTGCGGAATGTTCTGGCTGATTGGCTCGTTAACAGTCTATTCAACTAGTCTCTTTGATCGTCACACAGGAGTCAGCCCAGCACGGACATGTACTCTCTCTCTCTCTCTCTCTCTCTCTCTCTCTCTCTCTCTCTCTCTCTCTCTCTCTCTCTCTCTCTCTCTCTCTCTCTCTCTCTCTCTCTCTCTCTCTCTCTCTCTCTCTCTCTCTCTGTCTGTCTGTCTGTCTGTCTGTCTGTCTGTCTGTCTGTCTGTCTGTCTGTCTCACACACACACACACACACACACACACACACACACACACACACACACACACACACACACACACACACACACACACACACACACACACACGTAGTGCAGTGTTATGAAAATAACTGCTCCCTGACATTAAGTTTGTTAAAGCAAAGAGATGTCAGGTGTCTGGGAGCAGCAAGTGATTTAGATGAAATTTCATGCTGGCTACACCATGTAAATTTGCCATTTTTGAAAATATAATAATGGTAATAGGTAGTTAGAAGCATTAATCATATATGTGTTAAAAACGTATAAATGTATCAAAGCTGCTTCTTTTATTTCTCAGGAGCTTGCCCAGTGAAATCCTCAGTATTAATTGAACTCAGAGCGTATTTAACATTCAATCTGGGAAAGCATCTAGCAGATATACAAGCTCATAGTGCGGCACTGAGTGCCACACTATGAGCTTGTAGATCTGCTATTTTTGTAAATGTAAATAATTAAAGTAGCTAATCTTCATAAAACATTTTTTAAAGTGATATACTGTAGTTATAGCAGTGACTGAGATGTAGTGGAGTAGAAAGTTCTGGAAATTGGAAATACTCTAGTAAAGTAAAACTACGTCAAATCTTTACTTAGGTACAGTACTTGAGTAAATGTAATTAGTTACTTTACACCACTGTTCTATAAATGTAATTATTTAACCACCCACACACATTACCAGGTATTGTTTAACTTCAAATTATTCTACTTAAAATGGTTTATAATAATAAGGGTAATAATAATAATAATAATAATTAATATTATTAATATTATTATTATTATTATTATTATTATTATTATTATTGTTACAAATTGCATTGTTTGTTTTCTGAGACAAGACAACAGATTGAAAAACAATGCTGTATAACTGAATGCGTGTGAGCGCGCATGTGCGTCCGCAACTGGTTCCTGCCCACCTCAAGTCACCATTTGACCAATCTTGCCCGGACACCAAAATGAGTTCGACACCCCTGGTCTAGACCTTTGACAGTTTCCTACACCTGTATTAAAGATAACTAACAGGTTTTATGGCAGTCAAACAGACATTCATTTATTTATGGCCATATCTGTGCCAGGCCACATCCTCGTTTTTTGCAATGCTGTCATCCTCTACTGTTCAATTCAAAAACATTTTAGGGACATGTTTCAACAGATCCACCTAGTTTGGTGTTATTTGGACACACAACTTCTGCAGTGTTATGAAACATATCCCTGTGAGTTTCGTAATGATTGTATCTTTTAGGTACTTATGTAGACATACAGTATCCTGCACGTTTTGTGATGATTGGCCCAACAGTTGTTAACTTTGGGCTATTTATCTGCTGAGCCATGCACTTTTGAAGTTCTATAGTCAATGTCTTCAAAACTAAATGTGATATTAACAAGTTGAATCTAGTCATCCAGAGTAGTAGATTTTCTTTGGCCAATTTGAGTATACATATGCGTATGTAGGAAGTTTTTCCTACATCACTTTTTTAGTGAATAAAATGTTATTTTGTCCAATCTGAATAGTAGAGTATGTTAATACAATAGCATTTATACAATTGGGGTGGTTGTATTTGGTCTCCCTGCTCTTCTATTGAGACATTTAGATCCTGTGTGTAGGTTGGACATGACCTTTGACAAGATCCTGTTTCTGGTTTGACCCGAATTTTGACCTGAAGGAGACCCAGATTCAAATACAGGGTTGAACATGATATGTTACATAGTGCAGCTTTAAACTTTAATTATTACACCCCCTTCAGGCTGATTGAGGTAATTTGTGATGTGCATGTAATGCACACAACTTACAATCATTGGTGAAAAGTTTATGTCTCTAGCATTTACCTTCTCACAGGAATTGCAAAACTGCAGCAGGAGAAGAAAATGTGAATAAAAACGGGGGTCTCAGACCTTTGGGATTGAACCCCTAAATAGGCAATAGCCAGTAGCTTGTTTTGCATCTAAACTCTACATTTTGAATCTAGTCTTTTCAAATATAATCTTATGGAAAGCAATTATAATATACTTTAGAATATTGCATAATAAGTGCAAATTATCCGTAAAATTGCATTCATCAAGGAATCTCTTTTTAATTATTTTGCAAACTAGGAAGGACTTTCTAAGTTATATTCACATCACATGGAAAGTAGATACTTCACCAAAAACTGATATAGACATAAACAAATGAGAAAAAGCATATACAAACTCTGTGATGCTCCTCATATGCTCCAGTCAAAGAAAATGTTGTATTTATCTGCTTCTTTCTGTCTTTCTATTTCTTGCCTGTTGGTTGTTTTGTTTACAGATTCCACTAGAATTGTGGATCCACCCCAGGACTTGCGTATTGTCAGTGGAACCACAGCCCAGCTGAAATGCAGTGCTGATTATGACAAGACCCTGGGGACCAGCTTTCAGGTTTTATGGACTAAGGACGGGGAGGACATCCCTCTAGGCTCCCCAGAACATTCCAGGTGCAGTCTGCCTCACATTTCCTGTCAGCTTTATAGATTTGATGTAAAATACAAATTATATATATATAAATTAGATAGAAGATAGATATACACACACATATGTATATACTATATACTATATACTGTACTAGAGTTCGGGCCGCTAAGCAGCCCTCACACCTACATTGCACATTGAGATCTCTGTATCTGTCAGTCCATGTCCCTTTTATGCCCATACATATACTGTATATATATATATATATATCCCTGATGTCATCAGTATATGCCCATATATGGGTATGCCCCCTTTTTGTTGAATGATTTGTTTGCTCCTGATGCCACGAAGACACATTGAGGTTAGACAACACACTCCATATTTGGGCGTCTGCATTGGGAACTCCTTATAATATAAGGAGCCATAACCATTTTTGTGGTCAGAGCCCCGTTGGCGCAATTGGTTTGCGCGTCAGTCTAATAAGCTGAAGGTTGTGAGTTCGAGCCTCACATGGGGCAAACTTTTGGATTTACAAATTAAATTTAGGTTTTCATAATGTGCTGGTGCTTTATAGCAGCATAAACCAACCATATTATGGTTATGGTTATGGCTGAGTCCCCGTCTGCTGGCCGGCCAGCCGGCCGGTCCTCCCTGAAGCCAACTTTAATATAGGATATTGTTGGTTGGTTGGCTGGCTGAATAGTTCATAACGGTATGTCAATAAGTTGTATAATAACTTGACTGAATGTGCTTTCATCCGTTTTCATATGTAGACACTTTGCGAATGACGACATGCTGCAGATCATGAATGTCAGCCAAAGCGACCAGGGAACATACACATGTTTTGCCAGGACTAACCTAGATGAAGACGCTGCCTCAGCAGTCCTCACAGTGCTCGGTAAGAGAGGCCACTACATAATGCATGATATTCATGGCATATTGTTAACACATCCTTGGAATGGAGTCCAATGTAGACAATAACATTGATAATTCAAAAGCCACTCTCTTGCTTATATCTGTGTAGAATTGTTGTTCAACGCCATGTTTAGATTCTCCCCAGATGTTACATGTAATTGACTGGTAGCAACTAACGATATTCAAATTTTGCTGTGTATTGTGTGCCTCAGATGTGCCCGATGCACCAAGGAAGTTGAAGTTGTCTGAACAGAAGTTGCGGAGCGTTCATTTGTCCTGGGTACCTGGCAGAGACCACAACAGTTCTGTAGCAGGTAAAGAGCTACAAGTATCAGTTGCACCTCTCAGAGAAGTGATTGAAATTGTTGAATTGGATATGCTCAAAACAAAATGATACAACAACACACCTAATCTGATGTAGCTTTCCCTTTTGTTGTTTAACCCATCAAGACCTGAGGCCGATTCTACAAGTGCGTTCTAAATCAGTAGTTCTCAAGCCTTTTCGTGCCAATGGAGCCCCAAATTGATATATATTTGTCCGTGGGCCCCCATCTGAAGATGTTTTGTACCAGGGAGAGCCCTAGAAGAGAAAATTTACATCGAAAAAACCCTGGCAGCAGCTAAAAAAAAAATAGCAGATGTACAAAGCTCGGCTGTGAGCTTGTATATCTGCTATTTTTGAGAACCACTGTTCTAAATCCTAAGAGTTTTTATGAAAAACGTATTTATACGCTATATATATCTAAAATCTAAAATGACACAGATACTTTCCCGGTTTGAATGGGTTAATGTACATACCTACGTTGAAGCCCATTTGGATAGTGTCAACATTTAATTTAAAACCTGTTTCTATATTCACGTTCAAGTTGAACTTTCTAAATAAGCAAATGTGGTTTTGCTTACAGTCAAAATGTTGCTTAATTATGCACAATATTTTGGACGAGAGTTTATTAAGTGGAATCACAGAGAGAAACGTTATGGCTTCCTCAAGAACGTTATCATTGTTTTTTAAGATAATGCTTCTGACAGTTGCAGTAAAACATTTTTTTTATACTTTGATTCTTTTTTTCAAAAACATTAAACAGTTTTTTTGGGGCCCATTTGGAGAGACAGTTTGAGTAATATTTTCTGAATGCCTATTAATGGTGTGCTGGCAATAGTAATTGCTATAATTATAATCTTGTGTTATTTTCGATTATTTATTATGGAAGGGTGGCTGAGCAGAAACTGTACTAGATATCACAGGCATATTTTAAACCTAAGTTGTTTTAGATATAGCGGAACGTATTTGTCAAATCATTCAAATCTGTCACATTTACTTCCTTGCTATTCAGTTTATAATAACTTTGAATTTCAATGCCACTAATATGGGAAAAGTTACACTGATAAATAATACTATATCAGCTTATTATCATGTTTATCAATAATTCAGTGGTTTTTAATATTGGTGATTAGATAAAAATTATGAGATGCTCATATTCACGCAAAGGCACAATTTATTTTTGTGAGAATATGAAATATATTTCCAAGCTCCTGTGAGTATTGTGCAAGTGTTGGTTAGTGGTCTAATTTAATGTTTTTTTTCTATTCCACAACATAACATAATGGTACATAACTATTTTCAAATATCATTATGATTCTCTGAAGTATCTCTTCATATTAATTTATTCTCAAGCTGCCATAACCTGATTGCCTCTCTGAAATATCCCCTCTTGGCTCAGTGAAAATGATGTGCACTATTTTGATGAGCACAGATGCACGCCATTTGCAACTCTGAGCGTGTACAAATGTAACCAAATGGACCCGGAAGGGTCCATTTGGTTACGTTTGTACACGCTCAGAGTTACATTGGCTCACCTTCATTATTTGACTGTGTAGACTTCGTAGTGGAGTATGAAGAGGACCAGTGGGAGCCCGGCAGATGGAGGGAGCTGAAGAAAGTGCCCGGTAACCAGGCAACAGCAGAGCTGCTGCTGCACGGACATCTCAACTACCAGTTCAGAGTGTATGCTGTCAACGGCGTTGGAACAGGGCCCCCCAGCGAGCCTACAGAGAGATATAAAACCATCCCTGCTGGTGGGACTCATTCCCTGTTATCATTCCCCTTTTTTGTCCATTGTGGTCAGCTATTGTGAGCGTATGTAAAATGTTCACGTTACTTTTTGTTATGACTTGCACAATTGATAAGTTATACAGTTATACATTTAATATTTTATTAGACAAAAATGCACGAAGGATAAAAGGATAACACCAAAAAAGTCCCCTCCATTGGGGTCCTGGTTGAAGATTTGCACCAGGGTAGGGATTAGATTAATGCCACTGTTAGTAATAGTACTGTACTTATTAGTTGCATGAGTTGTTCATAATTGTTTACAGTCTATTTATTTTTTGCTATTTTTTCCAGTCTTTTTCTGCCTTTATTGAGAGTAGCCCAGAAGTCGAACAGGGGACTCAGTGTGAGGCATCAAAGCCCATGAGCTATGGGCCCTACCCAGTTTATAGCTTATTTTATCTGAGAAATAAGACTATTCACAGAATGTTTTAATGCCATGCTAGAGTTATGATTGCGAGGAAAATCATTCAATATTTATAACAAATTTCTCCAAAGCTCCCGATAGGAACCCAGACAACATCAAAATCCAGGGCCATCTTCCTCATCAAATGGACATTAGCTGGGAGGTGAGGTGGAAAAAATATGTTTCAACCCAATTAAAGAAATCAATCATACAGTATAAATTCATGTTTAATGTCTGCACCTCCTGTTTTAGCCTCTGTTGCCAATTGAGCACAATGGCCCCGGCTTGGAGTACAAGTTGAGCTATAGGAGACTGGGCGTTGAAGACGAATGGAAAGAGCACCTGGTCAAAAGACACTCCTTTGTGGTGAAGAACACGCCTACGTTTGTCCCCTATGAGATGAAGATTCAGAGTAGGAACAGCCATGGTTGGGGACCAGAGCCCAAAGTTGTCACAGGCTACTCCGGGGAAGATGGTGAGTCCTGGACCTTAACCACTTAAATCCCGTATGGGTAACCGGAGTCCCTCAGGGCTCAATACTAGTGTATTTTCTGTTTTCTGTTATTGTGGGGAAAGCTTTCGCTGAAAATAGCGATCGACAAGCTCTCAATGCGACGCAACGCGTTGCATTGTGAGCGAAAGCTTTCCCCACAATACCGATGCTGGGGTTTAAGTGGTTAAACTGCAATGTGTGATTCTAATGCTTTAATAACATCTGATAAACATCTTCACCAACAATGAACTGAAATGCACTTTAACATTCAGTATTTCCTCTTAAGAACGCCTGTTAATTTATTTTTATGCACAACCATGCATGAAGTTGTGCCATTTCTGGTAACATACATTTAACCTGAATTAAAACATGTACTGTTGTACAGTATTGTAGGCTCCGTTTCCACTGTAACTCACTGCGATTCTTTATTTTATATCTTTGCCTTCCTACAGTTATCATTTGGCATTGTCTGTGGGAAAATGTGTCAGGTTAGGTTTGTCCTTGCTTTTGTTTTCTTCCTTTTCTCCCATTGAGTTACCTATGTGTAGGTGTACAATATGGAGTTATACCCTGTGTACAGTACTGTAGGTGTGCTACAGGGAGTTAGCCCCTGTGTAGGTGTACTTCAAGGAGTTAACCCCTGTGTAGGTGTGCTACATGGAGTTAACCCCTGTGTAGGTGTACTAATGTGTGTGTGCAGTAGTGACGTTGTTAGACCTCCTCTGAGGGGAGCAGGTGGCAGATAACCTTTGTAGTGAGGAGGGAGAACAACTTTCCACTTCCGTCTCAGAACCAGTGGGAAGTTTGACAGATTGTGACACACTCTGCGCTGTAGGCCTTCTGAGACATATTGTTTCTGTTTCACTGTAGTGTTGGCTGTGCCTCGCTTCTGCCTCTCCAACCAGTAGTATACCACTAGAAAGTCATGTGCAAAGGAGTGAAAGTGAGGGTGTTGTTGTCTTTTTCCTATACCTTCATTGGCAAGCTTTTCAGAATGTAACATACTGACGGGTGATAAATTGAAGGAAAGACCTGCCTAAACAAATGGAGAAACATAACAACTGCAGATGCTTCCTTACAGGTGTACTGCATGATATACAGTAATGGGGCAATTAGCATCCTACTACGCTTTGTGGCATGTATAACATCTAAGTACATTACTAATAGTGCTAATAGTTCCCTTAGAGGGAAGCATCACTGCAAATCAATTCTTAATCGTGAATGATCACCATTATCCTCAAGAAACATTTCTATCCTGATGATGGCAGTCATCTCTTCCAGGATGACATTTCTACCATCCACAGAGTTCACTGAATGATTTGATGAGAATGAAAACGTTATGAATCATATGCTATGACCTTCACAATTACCAGATCTCAACCCAGATGAAAACCTACAGTATAGGAGATTTGGACCAGCGTGTTAGACAGCGCTCGATCCCCACCCCAACCATTTAAACACCAAATGAGGGAAATGTTGTTCCATCCCTACAGTAGATTCCCAGAGACTTGAATCTTTGCCAAGGCGTAGCTGTTCTGACGGCTCGTGGTAGGCCTAATAGTTTATGTTGGTTTTGCCTTTAATTTGTCACCCGTGTGTGTTTGTGTGTGCGTGCATGCGTGCGTGTGTGAGTGTGTGTGCGCGCGAGTTTGCGTGTGTGCATGCAAGTGAATATGTGTGTCAGATTTTTTACTAACCTCCCACCCCACCACCTGATCTCCAGTTCCTACTGCAGCACCAAGTGATGTAGCAGTGGAGGTGATGAACACCACCCTTCTGAGGGTCAGCTGGACTCTGGTCCCCCCAGCCACTGTACAAGGCCATTTGGGAGGCTACAAAGTAAGCTGACATAGCTCTTGATCAGTCTTAATTCAAATGTATTCTTTGTTCTTGTTGTATGACCATGGCACTCAACAAAAATAACCGATTATCAAGTGAAAAGCTTGAAAAAATGTTATTTCTAAGCAATGTGGCCGTACGTCAGCACATAAATCAGACTTTATACTTAATTTGTATACTGGCGCCCGGCAAACAGACTTTGGGATGCTGGAGCAGTTGCCAGATGCACACACACTCGCACGCGCACACACACGTACGCAAGCATGCACGCACACTATTTGTGGTCCTTTCAAACTGTTCCCTTGCACATCTCTTTTTTGTGTTCAATTTCAACTAGGGCTGCAACTATTGATTATTTTCCTTTTGATTATTCTGTTGATTACTTTTTGATAGAATAATCTTGAAGCACTTTTTTTTCAATATATCAATGAATCGACGCAAAACAATTCGATTTTTTAAATAATTGACTACATTGATTATTTTGATTAACCACTTAAGCCCTATTTTATACTTCGCTTTACAATGGTGTCGTACAAAAATAGCATGAAATAGCCACTATACTAGCTAACAACGTTTTGCATTGCAATACGTTGCAAGTTCGTAGATCTGGTATTTTAGCTATTTTGGAAGATTTATGGGGAAATCAATCAAGTCTATTAAATTGATTATTTCAATTAACTGTTCCACCCCAACCCTTGTCTCACAACAGGTGCACTGGTTGCGGACTCGCAGTTTATTAACTCATAACAAGGTCAAGGATATACGCCAGTCCATGTCATTCCCTGGCAACGGAAGCTCCGCCATGATGCCAGGCCTCAAACCATACACAGAGTACACACTCTATGTCAACGTCTACAACAGGAAGGGCAATGGACCCAACAGTGACCCTGTCACCTTTGAAACACCCGAGGGAGGTGAGGGGAGAATGTAATGGGGTTTAAGGCCCCGCAGACCTTGGTTAACCCCTAAATCAATACATACACTGTAAAATCCTAACTGTTAATTCAACTCAGAGGGTGTGCAAATGTATGCACAGATACCACACATTCTCAGAGTTAGAAATGGATAATGAACACTAAATTAACACAACTCTGGCGTCTGGCATTTTGTTTTAAAATACAAAATTGTTATATTTGGTTACAACGAAATGTATTTTGTTAAGCTAAAGCTCTGTATTCTGGTAGTAATCATTGCTATAGAGTGTTTGTTCAGTAACCGGGTTCTCCACGTTGCTCCAGCTTTTTTAATAAACAGAAAATACATTTTCAGGTGCGTCACCAATTTCACTTGTTTATCTTGTGTGAGTTCTCTCTCCTGATTGGATCAAATTGATATCCTGATCTGAAAATGTATTTTCAGGTCAGGTTTTCAAGAGCTGGAGAGGGGAGACCCCTGTTATTGAACAAACACTCTATAGCAATGACTACTATCAGAATATAGAGCTCACAAAAACACAACACCTTTAAACCCTGCCCATGGCAACATCTCTTGCTATTCAACACCGTGGTTGATTGTTGACTGATCTTTTTTTTTGTTCCTGAGACATGATCGATTATGTCATTTTGATGTTATATTTGAGTTATGGCCTTTAGAATGGCAGCTTGACATTTATATTGAAAACTTTTACTTTTTGACCTCATTTGACGGCACACTGTGACATGATGGATGGCACAGGATTACAGGATTACATTATGTAATGCTGAGCGTGACCTTGATTGTGACCCTGACCTTTTCGATCTGAAAATGAATTTTCTTGTCAGGGTAGCCTACTGATCATTCCCACCAAGTTTTGTGAAAATCCACCTTCCTGTTCTTGAGTAATTTACAGTAGTTCACAGGCAGACAGTTTAAAGATGAACAATATTGTTCATATATCAACCCCTGCGTTTAGAAACATTTAGATTATAATTATCACTTGTTTGAAGGGTTAGGGTTACTGTTTGTTTGGTTTATTCTGAATCAAAGCTGCTGTTTAATTACTCATCTGATGACTTAACCCATTGATACCTGGAACGCATCTGTGTCACTTTAGATGTCTTTGGCTATTCAAAAATAGCAGATATACAAGCTCATAGCGCGGCACCGAGTGCCGCGCTATGAGCTTGTATATCTGCTATTTTTGAAAAATCGTGATTTTTTTTTTGTTGATTTTTTTTCAAAAAACTGTTAGGATTTAGATTTTTTTTAAAGAATCGCCTCAGGTCTTAAAGGGTTAAGACGCCTAACGACACAGCACTTCATGCCATATTTATGCATTAATTCATGAATAATCTTATTTTACCAAGTGCCCTATCTAGGTATATACAGCACTAACCCTAACAATAAAACAAAGGTGTATATCTTTGCTGTCGGGCAGACACCTTGTATGTGTCAAACCATTACTTTTTAGGAAATGGAAAAAAATACGGAAAAAATAACGTATTAAATCACAAACTCTTGCTAATATGTTTCATTGGTTAAAAACAACAGACTTAATCATATTTTAGGCATGTCAACGTGTCACATTGCGATGCCTTGTGAGTTTGCAGCTCAGCTATTCTTACTACTTTTGCGTGACACTGTTATACAATGAAGTATAAAACAGGGCATTAATTTATGAAAAACATAAAAACATTAAATATGGAGATACAATGAACTTCACAACTTGATTGATTCATTCCTAAATGTTGAAATTCTTCACCTCTCCCACTGCTCAACAGTTCTAGCAGATGACAGAAACTTAAAACAAAACCTCCAACACAGCACAGCTCTGCACATACAGTACAACATACAGAACTGCATGATACATAACCTGCAACGTTTATACAGTAATAACACCTACAGTACATGACAGAGAGAATACCTAGAGTAACCTGCAATATGTACAGTATGTATGTACAGTACGTATCTTGAGAGTATGTACAGTATGTATGTGTCAAAATAATCTTTCTTTCGGCAAGACCAAAGTTAGTACTTTCTCTTTCTCGCTCAGTCACTCACACACGCACGCACGCACTATACACATGCACGCGCTATACACATGCATGCACGCACTATACACATGCGCGCACGATCGCCACACGCACTCTCTCTCTTTCTCTCATCTTACTTGGTTTCCTCGCCATAATACACTCCCACAAGTGTACTCTATTCTCCCACAATTGAGACCAGGGATCAGAAAGGACATGAGGCCTTGAGTTGTTGCTGCAAGAACATAACCAATCAACTGTCTGTCTGTCTGTCTGACTGACTGGCTGAATAACTGACTTTGTCTACGCCTTCAATTACTAGCACTCCTCAGGCTATGGCTTTTCTATTTATTCTCACAGAATCAATGTGGCTGTGTAAACTCTCTATTTCCCCTTGGATAAAGTACACGCTGAAAGACAACACTGTATCCAGAATTGTACTAACGATGATGTTGTTTTCACAGTTCCTGAACAAGTCCCCATCCTGACTGCATCCAATGCACAGAAAGACTCCATTTCACTTGTATGGGGCCCTCCCCTGGAAGCAAACGGCATTCACACTGGATATCTTCTTCAATATCAAATAAGTACGCACGTACACACACACACACACACACACACACACACACACACACACACACACACACACACACACACACACACACACACACACACACACACACACACACACACACACACACACACACACACACACACACACACACACACACAATGACACTAGGGTCTAACGGCTGATTATGGATTTACTCAACTTAACTTTAAAATTAATAACTGAAGTATTCATTCGCTCATTCATTCATTCTCATTGTAATTGTGACAGCAAGCATATTGGTGCGTCCCAGTGTGAATGACACTGCTTGGTAAAGTTACATGTCATCAGTGTGCAGTCATGACTTTTAATTAAAAGTAATAACTTACAATATTGTCGTGAATTAACCACTTAAGCACTATTTTATACTTCACCAAAAAAGAGAATCCGAATTACAACGTTTCTTTTATGTGTTTGAAATTTGTTTTTAAAATGTCCGCCTATAATGCCATGCCCAAAATGCCAGGGTTGATGTGGTTAGGTAGACCTCTGTGGTGATCCAAAAGGCCCTCCCGGTGGGGCTTCACCTTCAAGTATATTGTCACACTGATGTAAAAGAGTAAGTTAAATTCTTTCCCAGTTCAATTCCACCGGTCATTCAGTTGAAGTGCACTTCTGTAAGCAAGCATGAGCGCAGAGAACAATAAGATGACAACACGTATTGTCAAACGCCGTGTTCTGAAGTTTATTAAACACGGAAATAGAATAATTCGCAGAGGTCATAAGATATGAGTCATGACTGATGGAGGTAAGCAGAGGGATATGAATAAACATTATGTTCTAAGTCTAACAAGCAGATGAGTTGTACTCTAGCATTAACAGGCCTTATGCAAAGTAGGGAACATGGCGATCTCTATGCCTACGCAACATTAAGAGTGATTAAGTATAGTTATAAGATATTGTACAGATACTGGAGTGTGAGTCAAGCCTTGAATATATTACAGAACACATTACTTTCTGTGCCAAGTAATGTGTTATGTTATATTATTGTATAATCATTCAAATGAAGTGCAAAAGTCAATGTCATTAGAAGCTTAAAACAAAACTTGTGAAAGTAACATTTTGTAATTTGTTACTTATGTTATGCCTTAACATCACCTGATCATCACCTCCTCACTATGACATCCTGAGTGATAAATACATTCTGAAATTGTACAAACCAGTTCCATTAGTACACTCTCTGAGTTACAAATGGATAAACTAACTCTGAGGATTTATACTGTGCAGCTTATGTTATACCAAACTGCACAACCCTGAAGAAGTGCTTTTGCATTCATAAAATATACCGTCATTCATGTTTGTGTAGCCCACCAAGAAATGGAAATAACTATTCCAAAGGCCATGTTTGGGTGTGTAAGCATGTACAAATACGATCCTATTTCACAATATACGCACGCAAGGCTCTCACGTCTGCACACATATGCACATGATTGGTGTAGCATGTACAGTACAGGCACCAGTGACCACAGCTGGATCTTTCCAGATGTGTTTCGTGCATGTAGTAAATTATTTTGTAAAAATTCATGCATTTCAATGTAGCCCTGGGGTTAGAGTCTCGCTCGGTTGTCATGTGAGTGAGATGTTGTGGGTTCAGAGTAAAGCATGTCAGTGTAGTGTAGGTGTAGTGCAGGTGAGTCTGTCACCTGCGCAAGCCTGTCAAACGCTGACAGAGGCTGTGGAGGAGGAGGATGGTTCTGGGACACCAGGACTTACTGTCAACACCTTGGGAGGTGATTTGAGTCACATCACATCTGTGACGAGAGTTGAGTTATTATAGTTTTGTATATTTCCTTCATGCTTAAAGGTAGGGTAAGTGATTTGCAATTATTCAAATAATTGCAAAATGGGTCTATGTTCTGATAGTGCTCGTTACCATAGAGTGTCCTGTCCATATAAGGAGTCTCCAATGTCTCTCCAGCTCTTTATTAAACAGAAAATGCATTTTCAGTGCTCTCTCCTGATTGGATTATAATGTGTCACCTACCTGAAAATGTACTATATTCTGTTTACTGAAGAGCTGGAGAGACCCCTGTGACCAAACAAACGCTCTGTAGCAATGATTACTATCAGAATATAGTACTTGAACCTTTTTAAAGAGGTGGTGCCATGGTTTTGCACTTTTTCTGTTTTTCATGTGTCTATGAGGTTGATAGAACTTCATTAAGCCCCCTGGTGGTGTTTTTATGGTGTTTTATGTCTTCTCTGACTATTTTGAGTTTCTACCTGGAGGCTGAAACCTTGAGGGTCAAACGTGCCAATAGAGAAACAGCACTTTAGTGACATAGTAAAAACATACCCTCCCCCTCATTATCATAACACAACAGGTGTGGGCATGAGGAGGAGGAGGGTCTAGGACAGGTGGGTGGTGCTAAGGTGGTGGAGGAGGTGCTAAGGTGAGAACCAGGTATACTTAATGAACTGGAGGCGTGTCCACATAAAAACATAATTTTAACAATTTCTGTACACTTTTTTGAAAAGAATCTTCCTCCTAGTATAACCATAATACCTGATGATTATGTTTTAGGGGGGGGGGAAATCACTGAAAATCACGGCACCCCGTCTTTAACAAAAAAATATATATATATATATATCACTTACCCTACCTTTAACTTCTGTTCAATTTGGTTAAGATTTAAGAAGTTCAGAATAGGTATTACAACACAAACAACACTTTGCGAAGGCAGGCAATTCACTCACGGTCATGTAGACATCCCAGTCACAATAAGCATATGCACCAATGCCTCCTCATCCATGTTGTGTTGAAGATTCAACGATATTCTGCATATTTTCATTTTATTGTTCGTTTTGTACTGTAAGTACACAATATAGTTTCAGTTCATTCCCCCTAAAGTCTAGTTTTTATTATATCTAAAAGGTTCTTTCACACCCAAGTATTAGTTGACCTATTAACCTTGGATGAGAGCTGCTGACTGGATAATTGGAGTGACCCTCTCTGACCTACACCCCTTCAACAGACAAAGGCCAAGCTCATAGAGTATCTATCACAGGGGTCTTCAACAGGGGGTCCGGGATCCCTAGGGGGTCCTCAGGGTTACTACAGGGGGCCACCAAATCTTTGTGTGACAGGACTTTTTTTGTTTTTTTGCATTAACCAGCATCCCTATTCTGGGGAGAACTTTAGCCAACAATAGCAGATCTACAAGCTTATAGATCTGCTATTTTCAGCAAAAAGGTTAGGTGTAGACTAGAGGGAAGAAAGAGCAGAGCAAGTACAGTATTTAGAGGGTTAAGTGGTTAAATGTCTGAAAATACACATTAACATGAATCCAAGATACCAAGATAATGTTTAAGCAAGCAAACAAACAAACAAACAAACAAACAAACATCAATTCACACAACACTGATGATAGTGCTGTCAAACAAGTCTATGAAGCTATCTATGAGATCTATGAAAAAGTTGAATCTGCAACACAATTTTATACAATACGTAGTGGGGATCCCTGCTTCATCTCTCTCTCAGCTAAGGGGTCCATGGGCTGAAAAACGTTGAAGACTCCTGCTCTATCATCACATGCAACAGTTATGTCAGGTTCCTATGTCTGTCAGTATCTACCCACTGTATCTACAGTTACAGTTACTATAAAGAGACACACATTCAAATGTGTACACATAGCATTGTACACATGCCATTGTGCATGTACTACTGTATAACCAGAACTATTTTTGCACATACCCATTACTTGTTCAACATGCCAATGAGCCAATACTTTACATCAGTGGATCTCAACCACTGGTCCGGGGACCATCAGTGGTCCTTTAGGGGGTTCCAGGTGGTCCCCAGCTAAATGATGGAGAGTTGGTAACCAAATGGACCCTTATAGATCTTTAACTCTTGAGAGTGTAAAATGAAACCAAATGGACCCTTATAGATCTTTAACTCTTGAGAGTGTAAAATGAAACTAAATGCACCCGTAAGGTTCCATTTGGTTTAATTTTACGCTCTCGAGAGTTAAATTATTGTTAAACATCTGCATTACTTAAAGGTAGGGTAAGTGATTTACTTTGGTTAACATAAGTGTTCAATAGCTCTATATTCTGATAGTACTCATTGCTATAGAGTGTTTGTTCAGTAAAAGGAGTCTCCCATGTGTCTCCAGCTCTTTAATAAACAGAAAATGCATTTTCAGTGCTCTCTCCTGATTGGCTTAAATGTTGTCACCTACTGGAGAGACCCCTGTGACCGAACAAACTCTCTGTAGCAATGATTACTATCAGAATATAGTAGTTTAACCTTTTTAACAAAAAAAAAAAAAAAAAAAAAAAACTATCACTTACCCTACCTTTAATTAAAGAATTGTTATTTTTGATCAACGTTTGCCTGTTATCACTCCTATGGTACCAACATCAATAAAGCATGGAATTGTGGACAAAATATTATCCAACGACAACAAAATATTTTAAGTCTTGGGTCTGAGTGCCTAAATATCATCAAATGGTGGTCCGCGGCTCAAATGCAGAATAGATAATGGACCTTGATATGAAAAAGGTTGAAAACCACTGCTTTACATTGCTTATTTCGGAATTGTAGAGCAACGACATCATTATGTCTGATGTCTCACACATTTTGCTTGCAGGCACTAGGTGGCACTGTGCAATTCTGAAAGCCTCAGCATGATCCACTGTTAGTCTATGTGTTGCACTGTAGACCAGCAGTTTGACGCCAACTAGCATTAGTGAGTCTTATCTTCTGGCCTCTTGGATAAGTTCTCTTGCAAACAAAAAGATAACGCATGCTGTTCTGTTTGTACCCATACTTGACAACAAAATATATTTTGGCAGGCAAGCATTTCCATTCTTCTCAGTGCTGGAAACCTCTTTTATGCGGAGAACAGTTAGGGTGAAAGAGTGAGTGAGTGTGAGAGAGAGGAGGCTTTCATTACGTTTACTACAATTTTCATAGCCCCTGCTCTTTATGGCTGACATTTCTGAAGTCTTTTGTGTGAAATGTGAAATGTGAAGGGAAAAGACACTCCCCGTCGTCTTCACAAGCACGCACTGAGCTGAGTCTGCCCAGCTCTATAAAGCCTATTTTTCCTCTCTCTTGCTTTTTCATACCTCACATGTAAGCCCTATTCATTGATATTACTACACTATTCAGCTGTGGGTGGAGCTGCAAGAGGATTATAACGGCGTCTCGTCGGTTTAATGTGACCTGCTATAGAGAAATATTAATAAGATCATTCCTATGAATGTGGCAAAGTCCACACCACACCATGTGGTTGTAAAAAATATATATATAAGAAAAAAAGCTGCCTTTGTTGTGGATTTACTGTAGGATTAGTTGTTGAGAGTGCTCAGATCTTTCTCACCTGCATGGAACACCAATGTGCTATATGCCATGAAACAAATAACACCTTATCATAACCAGTCCTGTGATTTGGTGCAATAGGTATTAGCCTTATTCTGCCACCTGGTACTAACCACGGGCATGGCAATGACACCTCCAGGGATGGAATGCTTAACCCATTCAATCCAGGAACGCATCTCTGTCATTTTAGATTTCTTTGGCTATTAAAAAATTGCATATATACGGTTGTAGATCTGCTATTTTTTTTTTATCTTGAAAATGTGTGCAAATCTTTGAATACATATATATTTTTTAAGCGAACATTTGTAACTCAAATCTTTGCTTCTGGGGATCCCTGGGACAAAATATTTTACAAATACAAAAAAAATTATGTTAATAGATTTCACACATTTTCACGATTTTTTCAAAAGTAGCAGATCTACAAGCTCATAGCGCGGCACTTGGTGCCGTGCTATGAGCTTGTATGTCTGCTATTTTTGAATAGCCAAAGAAATCTAAAATGACAGAGATGCGTTCCCGGATTGAATGGGTTAAAAACAAGAAAGAAAGAAAGAAAGAACGAAAGAAAGTGTTGCTTTGAACAGACTGCTCTCATGCTGGGATAGGTACAGTGTGGTGTGTTGCATTACGCTGCATGTTGTTTCTCATATTTCCTCCATGCCTATATTCCTTCTTGCTTCACCTCACTCTTCTCTCCCCTTTCCCTTCCTTTTAATTCCTCCTCCTCATCTCTCTTCTACTTCTTCTTTGCCCCCTACTTCTTCCTCTCCTTCTCTTGCTGCTCCTCACTCCCCTCCTGCTCTTTGCTCTTTTGCCCTTCCTCTTCCTCTAGCACTCTGGCGGTCATTCTGCTTGCTTATAATGGCGTCCTCCTCCACTTACCTGTCACGATTAGGTGTCCATGGCATTCGTGCGCTGCGCGGAGCAGCATGACATCTCAACACCTACACGTACCTCTCCATTCCTCCACAGTCTTGTCTGCATGTTCACTTGCCATTAACATGCCACCGACGGAAAGAGAGACATTCTCACCCTCCACCTCCGGTCCATATTATCACAAGCAGTATTGTATTGGCCATGTCGACCTTCTGTACAGTAGCATATGACTAACTACATACTACACTACAGACTACACTTTCTGTTACTATAAAAGCGTGAGGAAAAACTTTTTTGCACTCACACTTATAGGAACAATTTGCCTTTATCTCCATATGAGTCCTCACTAATGCTCACTGTGGGACAGTGCCAATTCTGTCTACACGCTCCGTTTGATGGATTGAATACTTTATTAACAGTTTGCAAAGACAAGCACAGGGAAGTGCTTTGTTGCAGGTCATTGTTCAAACCCAAGAAAGCACTATGGCTTGTTTCCATTGGGGTCCTTTGTACTAAATCCATTGAAATGGTTAGAGGTGCACTGTGGATGATTTGAAAACGTGTCCTCCAATATCATGGTCATTTCAAACAAGATTTCAAACATTTTTATTTTTTATTTATTTAGATAGCTTCTATTTCAGCATGCTTATACTTTCCAGGAAGAGAAAGGTTTCTAATTAGCCGATGATGCCGTTGGTTGGCACGTTTCTGAACCGTCCACAGCCCACCTCTGAGCGAGTGGCTGAAAATTGTGCCTTATAATCATCAGCATTAGTGAAGACCAATTATAGCGATAGATAAGGTTGAAAGGCGTTCCTTTAATGAGCATGCCGGAGACTTGGCGTACTGTACATCACTCTGAGGCCGTAGAGTGGCCTTGCCTAGCACTGCTTTGTGATGTTTTCTTTCCCCGGAATGAAACCCTCCCTCTATCACCTGTCCTGACATGTGTCCACCATATTGATCGTCTGCGTGACATGACCCCTCTCCATCTTCCTCCACTCTCCTCAGCCTTCAGGACATTTTCTTGCTGTTACTGTGCTGGTACTCTTGAGTCACCATGGTTCTCAATGTGGGGTTCAGGGACCCCCAGGGGTCCTGGAGGGTGTTCCAAGGGGTCCCCAGCTAAATGATAGTTAGGAACCAAATGGACCTTTATGGGTCCATCTGGTCCCATTTGTACACTCTTGAGTTAATTTAACCCATTAAGTGTCATTTTTTGATTTGTTTGGCTATTCAAAAATAGCAGATCAGCTATTTTTTGAAAAATCGTGAAAAGTCTTATATTTTTGAAAGCAGACATTTGTAACTTAAATCTTTCCTTCTGGGGGTGGGGGGAGGGGGGGTCCCTGGAACTATGTATTATGAGATGGGGGTCCGCGGCCAAATACATATCATTTTGGGGGTCCTTGACATGAAAAGCTTTTGAGAACCACTGATATAGCAACATAAGTTTATAATAATAATAATAATAATAATACAAAATTCAAATGGCAGACCGTGGGCTCATGCATGATCAAACTGGGGGCACTTGAAATGAAAAGAGTTGAGAATCACTGCTTTAGTCTAAGTAACATGAGGCAAAAAGATGTACGCGTCCACCTGCACCTCCTCGTCCTCCTCCTCTCTCTTCCTCCTCACGCCCCCCCCCCCCGCCACTGACCTGTGGCGCCATCCACTCCCCTCCATAATCCATATCATGCCACCACATTGAACTGAGCTAAACTGACATGACATCTTTTACTTCCTTGCTCCATAGTTAATGAGACCTCCAAGGAGGAGGTGGGTTATCCCCGGGAGGTGAACATCAGTGGGGCCGACACCACCCAGTGGCTGCTCCGTGGCCTCGGGGAGGGCAGCCTCTACCGCTTCCACCTCAGCGCCTGCACCAGGGCGGGCTGCGGACCCCCACGGGTACAAGAAGGCAGCACAGAGGTCAACCCACGTAAGTGGAAGAGATGTGGGGTACCACGACCTTTGGGGTGGGTTGTGGGTTTTTGTCAGAGATGGTGTTTGTGGTAAAATACTTTATGGGAAGTATCTATTTGAGTTTGGAATTGGCTTTTTTAGTTAGAAACCTTGAATTGTGATTAACGATTTGTTTGTGTTTTTAGCATTGAACATTGGAAAGCAAGCCTTTTGCACACCTACAAATGGCATTGAACATTGGAACCAATACAATTATATTTCTGTTTTCCTTTTAGGGGTAGACAAATATTGCACAGGTCAAATGAGACGAACACAAATAATCAAAAATAAAGAATGTACTGTGGCAAAAATAGGCCATATTTCCATTTGTATACTCAAAATGTAAAAATAGTGGAAATAGTCACAACATGTCCCACTGCGAGCTTGTATTTTTTTTTACTGTATAACATTTTTCAACATGGAAACGTTAATGACGATGCAAGATAATTGCGATTATCTCAAATAATTGCGAATAGGTACTGTAGTTATGTAATAATTGTGACAGGCCTATTTGTTGTATTAGCTGTGGCCTGGCTTCATTGCAGGTATTAATATTTGAGTAGTAATAATTCATACGTAGAGAGCTTGCGTTAATGATTTACAATATACAACACATGGAAAGTAGTGATTGATTTTCATGGTTGTAGATCAACTATATAAATGCAGCTGTTGGCATGAAAACATCTATAAAGATTTTTCCCCTACTGCGAAACAAAACATTTAACAGCGCAGATTCCCTCATCGATTGAGGAAGTGAAGACCATCTCTTGTGCGTCTTAATAAAATCTATGGCTTCAGTCCTTTATATTTCCTCTGGGAAACTCTACGTCTTGTAGATGATTCTTGTATGGCCATTAAAAGTACTGTTTGTGAATGTGGTCGAGTACAAGGCTTGGTGTAGAGATGAAATGGACCTATTATGAAGCTTTGCCTGCGAGGCATGTTAGTCACAATGCAGCCTATTGGATTTATGAACCCAAATAACAGGGAACTGGAATGCCATGGGTATGGAGAGACATTAATGGGGACTGATGGAGTGACAATGGAGGAAGAAAAGCTAAATGCATATGCAGGTCACAGGTTCAGATCAGCCGGGAGATAGAGATGGCGATGTAAAAAGAGCTGCTACTTTTAGATGTTAACCACTTTCAACCGAGCATCCCTATTTTTGGCATGTCATTCCGGGGGAAATGTTCCGAAAATGTCAAAACTTTTTTTTGTGAATATAGAAGATCTACAAGCTACAGCACGCCGCAGTGTGGCCCGTTAAGAGCTTAAATTGGCAATGTTTGCTATTAGTGTATGACTTACACTACAGTAAGTGGCTAATTGAAAGGGCTAAGTGTATGTGGTTGTTGTTGTTATTCATTTCAAAGCCTTTCAAAGCTCAGGTTTTTGGGATTTTTTATGCTTCATCAGCCTAACTTCTCAGTTAGATAGATAAATAATGTTCTATTGGCTCTATTGGAAATTGACTTTGACAAATTCCACTGACTGAAAGGCAATGACAGATGCCTGCCATAGGTTTGTCAGCAGACAGTAAACTGTGTGCGTGCCAGTGTGCACGTGCATTGCTTGGATAGATAGTAAAGCAAAGGCAGCGGGTGTGGAGTGGGGAGACAGAGACAGAAAGAGAGGGAGAGAGAAAGGGAACATCAGTTAGAGAGAGAGAGAGAGAAGGGGAAAAACTAGCAACAGCCATGGCAGAACAATGTGCCAGGCACCGAAAAACCATCTATTTTTCTCCAGCAGGTCTCAGGAGATAACAAAGCAGCGGAGATAAAGCGCGCTGCAAACTAGACAAAAAAGCATAAAGGAACATATCCCGCCAAAAAGTCACACAGAAAAATAACCGCCTCCTCCAGAGATTAAATTATTGACTCTCTTGTTCAACGCTGTGAACACCCAAGTTCTTACTCCCAACTTATTTCTTAATGGCTTAAACTGTATGAAAAAGGACAAATTAAGCCAACGGCATTAATAAACAATTAATCATATGAATAATTGTTTACGCATGCATGCATCCCTATATTTGGCAGCATGGCTGATGATGTCAGATGTGTGTGTGTGTGTGTGTGTGTGTGTGTGTGTGTGTGTGTGTGTGTGTGTGTGTGTGTGTGTGTGTGTGTGTGTGTGTGTGTGTGTGTGTGTGTGTGTGTGTGTGTGTGTGTGTGTGTGCGCGCGCGCCTTGAGGTAGGCTTTTCTTATATCTGTAATCTTCTGCTTCATTTCAATTCCTTTTTTCCCCCTTGCAAGATCTGTCCCCAACTCCAGCAGTATGTACAGTACAGTATCACCACAGTTAATGCAGCCTTTAGAACCTGAATGCACACAACTAGAGAGGTATAGTGATACTAGAACTATAGGAGGTCTGGTCTATAATTGTTGTAGCAAGTTGTACGTAGCTGTGCCATTGTAGTAGGTCCTATATGCTGACTTAGGGAAATCTTTTTTTTAATTCATAATTAATCCTGGACATTCCTGGATTCATTCATATTGACCCCAGCTCAGCATTAGAGGATGTTTTGGTTACAACTGAACACACCAGCTGCACAGTTAGAGTTGTTTTTGGTCCAACAACAGCATCACTTTCAGTGCTAACAAGGTCAAAGCAAAGCAGATGGTCTGTAGTACTGAAATTCTGCAAACACTAGAGTACTAGCGTAGACAATATAGTAACACCGTAGGCTCATTTAGGTCCAGCACACACTCACACACACACATGCATATACCGTCGTAGATGAGAGCCATGCCATCTTATCTCCATGCATCCGAAGTCTCAGAGAACAATTGGATTCTAGACGCGTGGTTCAATTTATTTCTGATTTCCACGCGTGGTGGGTGTCATAAAATGCCAGATTTATTTTAGAAGAAGGGGAAGCTTGGATGCGACTCCCACCCACCATCTTTTTTATCTATCCACTATCCTCTCTATAATCCAAATCCAACTTCACTCAATTAAGGCTCGGCCCTGGCGCTGGCTTTTGAACTGTCTTCTTGAAGGGTGTCTGCAAGCTGCGCTCTTCTCTTGGGCTGCGGGGGGATCCTATTTGCCTGTGCTAATCCTCTTTTCTCGCCATTTCCCACTCCCTTTACCCCTCTCTGCCTGTCTGTCTTTTCCTGTCCTCCCTCCCTCCCCTTTCTTCTTTCTTTATCAGTTCCAGCCCTGTTGAACATAAGCTCTTATGTGAGTGACACCTTTGCCAAAATCAGCTGGGCTGCCAGAGAGGAGCAACAAGATTCGCAGCTTTATGTGGCTTATATGAATAACCGTAAGCTACTTCACCCTTCCCCTGCCTTGCTTAGCATTGATAAGAATTTCAAAAAGTGGTGGCATCATGCTTAAGTGCCAGTGGGAAGGTTTTATGATAATGTTGAAATTCATGATAAACCCACATAGACATTAAAGTCTGTATGGATATTTCATATCATAGTTACGGTTGCCATAGAAATGTCAACAACATGCGTGACAACAAACAGGGAATGTCACAATTTACAAAGTAGGCCAACGTTTTAGATGAGTAGTTCACCCCAATAATGCCATATTTTCATGGAGATGTTTTTCTTTTTGTCGCATTCCTGAGCCAATCATTTGATGACCAGTCTCCGTCTTATTGGCTTAGGAATGTGCCAAAAACAAACAAAAAAATCCATGAATTCAAAAACTTCATGAGGTGTGAAATTGATTGAAAACAAGTATTTTTTGGGGTTGAACTATACTCCTTGAAGCTTCTCTGTTAGTATGGATTTTAACCTTCAAGGTGCACCTCTTGTGCTGTGCTGTATAGGCGAGGGTAACTGGAGGATTTCAGAGGCTGTAAACACTTCACAAAGTTTCCACATCATTGACGGGCTTGAACCTGGATCGGTGTACACAGTGCGCCTCATGGCCAAGGGGTTGCTCAGTAACACTAGCATTTTTGAAGATGTTATCCAGACCAGAGTCAAAGGTGAGAGGAGAGTGCGCCGCTGTGGTCATTAGTGTGCTAGTAATCCATCAACGTCTGCCTCCCACCGCAGCACTAGTACAGTGCTATTGATGAACTGTCAATGTCTGTGGTACCATACCATCTGTGCTTTTGTTTGTTTGTGTGTTTCCTCCATCGTCTATGTTTGCTTCTTTACCATCTAATAATTATGAAGACAGGATTTGAAGAAAAACAGAATAACATAGGAATAACATTTCAATGTCGATTCTTGTGATGATCTGTCAAACATTGGTGTAAAGTAACTCTGTACATTTACTCAAGTACTGTACTTAAGCACAATTTTGAGGTATTTTTTACTTTACTGGAGTATTTCCAATTTTCTGTACTTATTATTTATTGAAAACTTTAGTTACTAGTTACTTTGTAGATTTTGATTATTATTACAAAACATACATTGACCACTTCAGCCATTTAAAAATAGCCGATCTACAAACTCACAATGCGTAGATCTGCTATTTTCAAAGGATTTTTATACATTTGAAAACTTGTGAAATGGGACATTCTGCATAGTGAGTACTTTCTACCTTTGGTACTTTAAGTACATTTTGATACCAATACTTTTGCACTTTAACTCGAGTAAATTTTGAATTCCGGACTTTTACTTGTAACAGAGTATTTCTACATTGCAGTATTTGATACTTCTACTTAAGTAAAACATTTGGGTACTTTTCCCACCACTGCTGTCAAATATGAATTCACTGTATGTGAGGAGTGCTTGGGGGTAGAATCTCAAACTGAGTCTGGGTTATATGTGATTCATAGGTGTGGCCGGTTTGCAGAGCAGTTTATCGACTCAGGGCTGGTTCATCGGAACCATGTGCACCGTGGCGCTCCTCACCCTCGTCGCGCTCATCGCCTGCTTCGTGCGGAGAAACAAAGGTGGTAAATACGCAGGTACGCCGCCGCCAACCCAGCGACCAGACATGTCTTCCATCGATCAAGGTCAGTCGGCTTTTGACCAGGGTTGGGACGCCTCTATGTACCGTTTCACCAACAGAAAGTGAACCAACTGTTCAGTTCATGAATTGTAGATGTAGGTTCATATGGATTTTAGATGTAGAATATCACGGTCAAATTTGACCATGCTGAGGGGCAATATGCATAGTGCATTGATTAACGTAAGATCAATTGACTGTATGGCATATTCATGACACTTTGGTTCACTTCCAGAAAAGTGAAACTGGGGATGGACCCCCAACCCAGCACAAGCAGCACCCCGCTTGGAAATGCACTGTGCATGTATTATGTGGGAATGCGCCTGCATGGCCAACCCGTCACACCCAAATTAATTTGCCCAAAATGAACTGTCACGACCTATACATTTTGGCCTAGTTTTCCATCCTCGTGACTCTCATTGCTCTGTGGCCCTTCTTGTGTTCCGCTCTGTTCCTCTGATTACATGGCTTGTCAAGCCAGACGAGCGGGAATCAAGATGGCTTTGTTCCACACCTCTCTGTCCCTCATGTGCAGTGTGCACAGGGTCCCCGGTTCCCCCCCCCTCCACCGCCCTCATGTGCGCGGGGCCCCGGTGCCTTTGTGCTCGCTACCTCGTATCACAGCCTGTCTCAGGGCGCACAAAGGTGCCTAGGCTTCCTCGTGTCTCCTCACTTGCTTTTCTTTTTCTCTTGCGCTGCTCCTTTCTTCTCATCCCCGCCGCTTCACTTCTTCGCCTGCAGTAGCTTTTGACATGAAGCACTGAATATTTCATCAGCCCCTTCTGAGAACCCCACCCCCCTACCCCCTCCCTGCCCATCCGACGCTTTTCATGAAACCCCTCTTTTGTCTCCCACGCAAGCCAACTGTTATTTTATTTAAAGCATATTTACACAAGGAGCTGTTGGGTAGCACTTTGTGCAGACAAACAAAAGGGAGGCCTACACTATGGACAAGCCAAGATGTTTGTTAAGAGTTCAGATGCTATTATATGGCTGCAACTTTTGCTTTCAACTGTGACACACACAAACACAGAGGTGTTGTAAAAGTTTTAATCTAATGTGTACCACACACCCACTCAGAATAAGCCTCGCTTTTGTTCTGATATTCTCCAAAGGAAACACCTGTTACTGTGCGGAAGTAGAACAAAACATTTTGATTTAGCTCCTTAGAGGGAGTGGGAGATGCTGTAATATTTCTACCAGCGACAGCAATACAGGTCCTAAGGAATAAGGGCTGTATGACTCTGTTAAAGGGGGTGAAAGTGATTCTTTTTGTTAAAAAAGTTAAAGCTCTATCCTGATAGTAATCATTGCTATATAGAGTGTTTCTCCATTAACAGGGCCTCCCCAATCTCTCCAGCTCTTAAGTAAACAGAAAATGTATTTTCTGATCGGGATACCATTTTTTTCCCCACAGAGAACCAAAGATCATTCATCGGCTTCAATTCAGTTCCAATTTTGTCACAATTTATTTATTCATTTTTGTCATCACTTCCAATTTCACTTTTTTATCCTGTATCTTGAATGAGTTCTCTCTTCTGATAGGATAACATTGGTATCCCAACCTGAAATGTATTTTCTGCTTACTAAAGAGCTATTTTCTGCTTACACACTGTATAGGGCATAGCAGTGGTGGCCATTTTGTGGTGCCACAGATAGATAATTTGATGACCGGAGACATTAGCATCTTTCCGCCGGTCATCAAAATATTGGCTCAGGAATGTGAGAAAAAAAATTCCCCCATTAACTCAAGGCTTCAGGCGATGTGTAATTGATAGAAAATAAGTCATTTGTTGGGTGAACTAACCTTTAAGAACTTTCTTATAATGGCTATTTCAAGAAGCAGGATTTTAGAAAAGATTTCCAAATGTACACTAGTAGTCAAATTACTTGTATACATCAAAAACTTCTACTTTGAATTATGTTACAAAGACTAGGTGGGTGTTCATTTTAATGATCATTTGAATTGGAACCAGTGTTAATTTTCACAGCAAATTCTGATTTAGTCTCTTTTGAATAACACACCATTTAGTTTTAGTCCCATTTTAGTCATCTTAATTTCTTTAGGCTTAGTCTAGTCTTAGTCGACTAATATCAAAATCTTAGTATTTTAGTCTCAGTCTTAGTCAACAAAAGGAACACTGATTGGAACTGTTATTAGTTGGTGTCCATGTGGCACGACAAGTAATATAACAAATAGTGCATTGAAGCACTGGCGCTTTAATACCTGTTTACGCTCTACCTCCTCTGCAGTGAAGGAGAAGGAGGATCTGCACCCTGACGAGGAGTCTCAGGGTATGAATGATGACACCTTCTGTGAATACAGGTGAGACATACTGTTCACTGGCTCCTCAAGGACAGGCTGGCGTGCCAAAGTGTGATGAAAATCCACACCGTAGGGTTTTGGTTGATGGTTGGTTTTCCGGCAATTGTAGCTTAAAGCAATTTTTTTGACATAACTAAATTAAGTTCTAACAACCATATGTTAAATGTTTCACGGTGTATAGAGTCATTTGTCATAGTAAATGCTGTTCATTCACGTATTTGTTTTTGTTCCAAAAGCAAGCCTTGTATGCATGCACTTGGCCGGGATGAGCCCAGAAGCCAGTGTTCTGAACTCTTAATGGTCTAGGTAAACATATACAATCGCCGTAACAGTGTAGTCAATGTGGTGCTGTGCTTTGTTCCTCCTTAGCTGTGATACCGTGTATTTTTTTTTGTCCTTAGATGCTGTTCCGCTTTGTTCCTCCTTAGTTGTGTTTGATTCAATTAAGGATTATGGCTGCGTGCAAGTGTGTATTCAAATGAGTCTGTCAGCTCCTGCCTGCAAGCATGTGTGTGTGTGTGTGTGTGTGTATGTGTGTGTGTGTGTGTGTGTGTGTGTGTGTGTGTGTGTGTGTGTGTGTGTGTGTGTGTGTGTGTGTGTGTGTGTGTGTGTGTGTGTGTGTGTGTGTGTGTGTGTGTGTGTGTGTGGGCGCACGCATGCCCAGGAGCCTTTAAACATAGCCATGTCTATGTCTAAAGAAAGAGCCTTGACTTTTGTTTTTGCAGCTTGTCTTGTGTATGTGATGTGATTTTAGTGGACAGATGTAGGCCAAAAGACTCCCTAAAAGACACAGACACAGTCGCAACTGCTACAGTCACCCTTGCGTGTGGACTTTTTAGCTTGTCTTGATGTAACGTACATCCCGGGGTAACGTGGATGGAACATAATTCTCATAATATGGTCACCATAACTAATGAATTGGTCCAATAACCAAATGCCATTAGCTTGTTACAAATAAAGAGCCAACTATTAATTAAAAAAAATAAAAATATCAATATTAAAATAACACATTTGTGAGAGTACATTAATTATGATAATACAAAAATACCAATTGAGTCTAATTATTCTAAATATTTTGTACAGCTTGACTCTGCAAGAGGCTAGCCGTACAGGGTTGGTCTGTTTGTGTGTCTGTGTTTCCAGAGCTAATATCGCAAATCGCTGGACCGATCAGCACCACATTTCTTGTGCAAGTAGGCTACTATACCTCCACTCACCTTTTGAAACTTTTTTGAAATATTTAACTTTTGTTTTATATTGGAAATCAATGGGGTTCTGCTCAAGCTGAAACATTGCCCAAATATTTTTTGAGCTTGGGGGTCGGGGGATATTGATTGTTTTGTTTTGTTGTTGCCGTGCTTACGTAGCCTATGCTTTATTTATGTAGGACAGTCAAGAAACCAATATGGGCACACATGAAGTAAGAAATGCATCACAGGTTCTGAGACAGATTTGAAACGGTCCTGGGGTCACTTAAATGGCTAGGGTTCTGTCTGAATGAGAGGTTAGCAGGACCAAAATGCTGATGTCAAATGCACGAGGGACTCGGTTGCCAAATATCTACAAGCTGTGATGGCATTGCAATGCGAAGCATTGTAAGTGTGTAGATCTGTTGATTTTGACAAGCGGCGCAGTTGGACTATGGAGTGCTTTCACTGCGGTGAAGTTGGTTTCACGTTGGATATTCACCCGGTTGCCTTTTATGGTGTTAAATGGGGTGTGGAACAATGCAAATGATGCAGACATGAATGCACATTTGATTTAATGACAGGTGGAATTCATCATCGGATAAACCTGAGATATGCAAAAATCAAACCTACAGTACACCCTTTCATAAAATGTTCAATGTTTGTCTTTACTTAGGATCAAACCTAAAATATAGTAGACCTTATTTAGAGCTTTGTGAATGAGGACAATTGTGTTTTTGAGTTTCAACCTGGAACTGTGGAGAAACTACTTGCTGGGCTAAAGAATAATACATCAACCGGTATGGATAATCTGGATGGACGTTAATTAAAGTTGTTTCGAATATAATTTCATTTTATTATATTTTAAATGAGTCTGAAGGAGGAGTTATTCCCCCAGGTTTGGAAATCTGTCAAGGTTGTAATAATTCCCGAAAACAAATGAGAGATTTTCTCGGCTGCCAATAACAGATCCATTAGTATTCTTCCAGTGTTGAGCAAGCTAATGGAAAAAGTTGTTCTTGAACAGATACTAAACTATTTTTCACTTCATGAATTAAACAGCATGCCTATAAGGCAGATCACTCTACATGCACAGCACCGACAGAGATGATTGACAAATGGTTATCTTATACTGACAGTAAAAAGATGGTTGGAACTGGTCTGTACTACTTAACTTAAGGTGCAGTATTTGATATTGTGCAGAGTGGACTGTAGCTAGGTTATTATTAATGAATCTACCTGCTTATGGGTTTAGTTCAAGGATGAATAGTGATGTTTTTGATGGTAATCTTTCCTCCCCTAAATGCCTACAGTGTGTTGTTCCCCAGAGGAGCTGCCTTGGGCTGCAACTCTTAAGAGATGCCTTGCATGTTTTGGATAAGTTCAGTGCTACTCTATTTGCAGATGATACAACTATATATTTTGCATCAAATAACATAACTGAGTTAAGGAACATACTTCAATCTGAAGTGCAACTATTAACTGGATAAGCGAGAATAGACCAAAGGCGTGATGTTCAGCCTGTGCCTATAACTCAATGGTTAGGATATTGCAGTGGTTCTCAACTTTTTTCAGGCCGGGACCACCCAAAATAATCATATTGAACTGGGGACCCCCCACCCTGACAAGCACTGTTGAGTTGAGGCATTACCGCCTATTTTCAAAATGTTTTTTTTTTGTATAGTTAACACTCTACCTGTACATCTTCTGATGCATGATATTCCTCTACCTGGTAGTGGAATATCATGCATCAGAAGATGTTCCTCTTTTTTTATCCCTGCCTCTAGAGTGCTAGTGGCACAGACAATAGTTTGATCTCACCTTGATTACTGTTCAGCAGTCTGGTCGGGTGCAGACAAAAAAGATCTGTCCAAGCTCCAAATAGCTCACAATAAAGCTGCAAGGCTCACACTGCCCTTTCTGTTAGTTGTGTCCGTTAGGTGTGAGGTGGAGAACAGACAGAATGCATGCCAGTCTCTCATTGCTCACAATAGAGGAGAAGTTGGCATACAATTCAATGGGTTTTCTTAGGAATATCTGTTATAGTAAACAACCAAAATGTATCTGTACTGTATTAATTATGTGAGAGATCAAAATAATCACACTACCAGGAAGGCTACTAGGGGTTATATACAGTAATTAACCACTTAAAACCTACAGTATAGACTTTGTTGTCAAAAGGGAAAACAACACAGCTACAAGATCGCAATGCATTTGCATATTTTAGCCAAACGTTCAACAAAATGTTCACCTGTTATGACCCAGTACCCAGCATCACAGAACAGGCGCGCTAGGGTTAATGTGGTTAAAACAAAACCCAGAAGAAATGCAGTGTGCAGATCTGTAATGTAATAGGGCCATCACAATGTGGAACAAGTCGCTAACTAATTAAAAGAAACTACCCAAAAATGTATTAAAATAACCCTATGTTAATACATTTCTTTTACTAGATTTTATTATGTTGTTTTTATTGAGGCTTGTTTATGTCTTGTTATAATGTTATGTTTTTGCTGTGTGTGGAGTACAAGAAGAGTAGCTGCTGGTTTAGTGGCAGCTAATGAGTATCCAAATAAAGAACAATAATACGACAATAATAAGTTGCATGGCAAGCTTCCCATTAGATTTTGAGATAGCTTGTGTGCAATTGTAGATTTTAACCTAAGGGTGACCATAGAGGAAAAGGAATAGGGTCACCAAAATCATCAAATCCCATGGCAATCCAGCCAGTAGTTTTTAAAATATCGTCGCTGTCGGGTGAAAACCTTGCATGTCCAAAACCGTTCCTTTCAGATGTAATGCATTGTGAGCTTTTAGATTTGCTATTTTCACTACTTTTGTGCAACACTCTTGTATGATGAAGTAGGGGATACATTTTTTTAAATTATGGAGATACAAGGTTTCATACTAATAATGATCAAAATGAGGTGTAAAAAACTGTACTCCTAAGCCAAAAGTAGATCGATCTCATCTAGAAATAACAGACTTCCATTGTTGGCATTGTTGCGCAGCTCTGTTGACAGTTTAGAGAAATTGACTGAATCCTCTTTAACATTACACTTCCACAGCTGCCTAACAATGAAGCGTTTGTTTGTCCAGACATGCAGCGAAAATCACCCTAAAATAGCCCATTCTGTCTGCTCTCCCATCATCCTTTTATTTGGAGCATTAATATTAATCCAATTTCTTGGGTTGTTACCGAGGCTATAATTCTGTTTGAACAGTAAAATGTGTTGTGGTTGGAACATCCACCAGCCCTTGTAACCAAAAGTGGCTATAGTAATACTACTAACACTAGCAATAATAATAAACTTAATATACATTATAGCGAAAAGATTATGCTAGAAAGGGCTCCACAAGTAGGACTAACCAACTGTAAATAGATTGATAGACCCAAATAGATTGGGTGTGTGCATGTGTGTGTCAGCTTCTGCATGAATGCATGCAGGCTTTTGTGTGAACAGTATTTACATATAAATGTGAGCTTTAGGGGATCTGGTTCGATTCCTGGCTGGCAGGACCATTTTGATGCTGTCGGGTGGAAACCTATAATGTCCAAAACTGTTCCTTTATTATTATTATTATTATTATTATTATTATTATTATTATTATTATATTAAAAAACTATTTTTAAATAGTGAAAATAGCAGATCTACAAGCTCAACGGGTCGTGATGCACTGTTGTGCTACACTCTTGCATGATGAAGTAGGGCATTCATTTCCGAAAAAAACAAAAATATGGAAATAGGTTTCTGCCGTACTCTCTGCCCCGTGTTTACTGTCTCTGTCAAATAAAGTCTTAAATGCCCCCTAAAAATAACGTAACCACTTGCAGTAGGTGAAAAAGGCACATCTACAAGCTCACAACGTGTCGCGTTGTGAGCTTGTAGATCGACCATTTTCGGTGAAGAGATTAGGTGCAGAAGGAAAAAAAGGAGGGGACCAATATAGAGCCCTGGGGAACCTCGGTTCAACGAAGAAGAATGCGAGCTTAAGCGTTCACACGGGCAGATACAAAGATATACACAGCATATTTGTCACTCTGTCGCTTTGTATCTGTGTTGCTCAACGCGGTCGTTGACGTCATCAAAGCACTGTGTCATCGGAGCTATAGTTGTAGTTTTGTATCTATCTTTGTATCTGGAAGTTGAACCCAGCTCAACTTGAATTTGTATCTTTGTATCTTTTGTAGCAGCTACAAACATCGGATGTTGCTTTGTATCTTCATGTCACTGGCTCATCCGCCTGTGTGAACGCAGCATTAGACTCTGTGTCTCTGTGGGGCTTAACATACAGTAGATGTAGAATGTTCATTCTCAGAGCACAGTCTTCACGCAGATCAAATTGTGGCACTACACTGCTAGTCATTGCAGTGTAAAGGTGCCCTTTCATACATTTATCCTGCAATTACATGAATATTAATCCGGCAACTACAGTATCTTGCACTAGCGCCGCACACAGTACAAATTATTACACTTTAAATCTCAGCTCTGTCTCCGTCCTACATTAGTAATTCAGTTTATTCTTGGATGTTTTAGTGTACTGTAAATCAAATAAAGAATTATACGTTTAAACCGTGAATTTGCACACTGTTGCAGTGGCTGAAACGTGAAGAGAAGAGCTCATCTTGGGGACTAAAAGTGCAATAGCAGTCTAGCGAGAATGCATTTAAGTTGTGCCCACAGTACTACAGTAGCTGTCAGTACAAATCTGTGCTACCGTTGCAGATTTTTGTCTGCCTCTGTCTGTATAGGATGGTCAGTTACATGAGGCTGTGTTGACTGTATTGTTCCCCCAGGGTGATTTCCCCTGGCTTTAGTGTGGGTTTTAGGGCAGGGGTTCCCAAACTTTTCCATGCCAAGGGTCCCCAAATAGCCGTGGAAAAAAGCTGATCTACAGGGTCTCAACACATCACATCGAGTATGTAAATTAGCTATTTTTGCCATTTCCTGAAAAAAGAAAAAAAAATAGAACTTTTGAAACTGTCCAAAATAGGGATGCCGGATTAAAAGTCGTTAAAGGTTTCATGACGTTCAGTTTTACCACACATTAAAAGTCTTTGTCATGGTCCTTCAAACTGGTTTGGAAAGTTTTAACAAAAAATTCTACTCCATTGATCCATGGCAGGTGTTTTTCTCTCACATTTCTAAAGCCTTTTCAACTGTAATGAAAAAAGAAATCTTTGCCTGCGGGTGTCGCTGGTGAGGGATTTTGCCTGTCAATCATCGCCTCTGCTCCGCCTCCTCCAAAGGAAAGGATAGGCGAGGGGAGGGGCGAGGAGGAGAGTGGGCGGGATTAATCGGCTGTGACCTCACTGCCGAAGGGCCAAGCTCAGATTACTTTTCAGCCTAATTATTCAGAAAACCCCAGACCACAGAAAATCCACTGAATGTTCAAAGTTCAGATTTTTTTTGGGTGTAATTGAGGTCATAAAACCCCCAAAAAACATAAAAAATTAAAAAAGTGAAAATGAATGTCATAGAACCTTTAAACTTGCAAAAATAATGTTATGAATTGAAATTAGATAGATAGTTTGGGGATTACTTTCTGCTACCCTGCTCCTACGGTCTACTCTGAAGAGAATGGCAAATATCCCAACTTGGCTCTTGGCAAGTGGTGCAACTTTGTGCAATTCGGTAACTTCATATCGTTATTGCCCCATAGAGAATGTGGTGTGCAGACAGTGTCTATGATAGAAACATAACAAATCACCACACTTTATACCATGCAGGTAAACAAACAGATGAAAAGGAATGCAAGGTAGTTGAAGAAAGTTTCTCATCAGTGCAATATACAAAGTTCTCATACACGCATGAGCTACTACATCATTCCTTGTGCAAGTTAAGCAATCTAACAGCAGTGCGGATAAATGGGCCCTTGGCTTTTTTACTGTTGAGTTCAGGCACTGTAAAATGATGCCCAGAGGGCATTGTCTCAAACTGCCCTCTAAGGCGAGGACCACGACACTGAGGAATATTCTCAATTAATTTCCCTGCTTTACTTTCATTTTTATTTCCTCCTAACTTTTTAATTTATTTTAGCGGGATTTAGAGAGGTGGCAGGGTAGATGGGACACAAGCTGAATTTTCTCAGGGACACTTAAAAATAATAAAATAAAACTCCAGGTGGTGCCGGTAGTAAAAAAGCAAAAAATAACTCTTTGCCTCTTTAGCTGGCCATTTTCCGTGCAGCAGTCCCAAAATGGAGCCAGCACGGGTCAAAGCCAAGACAAATGTAATTACCTCCTGCCCAGTGATGCGTCTCCCTCACTCGCATCCTTCGCTCAACTGAGGGAGAGCCCAGCCCTCTGCACCAGCTCAGAGCCAGAGCAGTTGTGGCTGAAGGGCTGAGACACACTGGGTTCTGATCAAGGCCTCAAATGCGCCGGGTCTCTAAAGCACTCAGCCTCCATTTTATCACCGCGTTCCAAGTCACACACAGTAGAGGGGTCTTGGGAGGGGGCAGCGGGGGCGGTGGGGGGGGCAGGCATTGTGCCATTCAGCGGCACTAAGATAAGGGCCACTTATCTCTCTGCCGCTCTAGGGTCGTCACTCGTCAGAGAGAGAAAGAGTTTGATAACGCTTGAAATGGGGACCTTATGTGGCTTGCATGGCAAAGAGGGTCTATGAAATGGGGAACGATAATATCGGTTATTAAAAGGAAATCCACAAAGAGCCAGATGCCGTGATCTATGAGTTCTAACCGTATCGCTGTGCTGGAAAGCCTACTTAAAAATGTGGCGCTCATATGTAACACATTGATCACCTATGCTACCTATGCTGTGAAACGCTCTGTCACATGCATGCACACACGTGCACACACGTGCGTGCGCACACACACACACACACACACACACACACACACACACACACACACACACACACACACACACACACACACACACACACACACACACACACACACACACACACACACACACACACACACAGACTCTGCATGTTTTGAATATTAAACTTAAGTGGGGAAAGAAGCGTATTATCAAACATAGTCAAGGTTGGCTATTAGAACAGGAGGACGAATTCAGGGGGAGGGGTCCATGGTGTTTTTGAGGTGACCCTGCATCTTGTACCGAGACGACACCTGTGCGTTGGCCGGGTGCCCAGTCTTAAATTGGCATAATCTCCCTGGCCCCGTGTGTGGGGCCTCTTGGGAATACTGGTAACGACAGGCTGTTTGTCTGGGATTGCATACGGCTCCCCTCGCTCTCCCTTCTCTCTCTCTCTCTTCCTCCATTCCTCTTCCTCGATCTCTCTCTCTCTCTCTCTCCCAGGCTCTCGGCGCCCCCACCTCCAACACCCCCTCTTCTCTCACGGTTCGGAATGAGCTGCACTCAGGCAATTTCCATCGCAGGCTCTAAAGAGATTTGAAATTGCCTTCAGTCCTGAAGCCTTGGCAATTAGCAATTAGTGAAGTGATTGTAGCAGGCCACCCCCCGCCCCCCTTTTGCTCCTGTCCCCTGCTGTGAGGCCACTGCATCCATTTCCAGCTACCGCTCATAGTGATGTATTGGAGCCACGCAAGCTCATTTTTGCGTGTGTACGGGTATCTGTAGGTGCAGCCGAGCATTTAATAGTACAGTATGTGTCTGGGAGTACATGTATTTAAGTGTTTGTGTGCAAGTGTATTTTTGTGTGCATTTCTGTGTGTGTATTGACATGTTTGACGATTTGTGTGCGTGCGTGTGTGTGTGTGTGTGTGTGTGTGTGTGTGTGTGTGTGTGTGTGTGTGTGTGTGTGTGTGTGTGTGTGTGTGTGTGTGTGTGTGTGTGTGTGTGTGTGTGGCCCCCCTCACCGCAGCGGGTACAGTATGTGTAGTTTGCCTGCTGGTATGTGCTTATGGACATCTGCCTGCTGCGCTGTACAATATGTTTGTGTTTGCCTCTGTACCACTCAGCACTCATCCATCCCCAATCCCTCTCTTGTTGTTGGATGGCAGTGACAGTGACGAGAAGCCACTGAAGGGGGGCAGTTTGTGTTCCCTGAACGGCACAAACGTGGGAGGGGACAGCATCAGCAGAGACAGCCTGGTGGATTACGCCGACGGGGGAGGAGAATTCAATGAGGACGGCTCATTCATCGGAGAATATTCCGGACGCAAGCACCGAGGCTCTTTGGGTGAGCCCAATGGACCCGGCACAGTGACTGCATAAAAAAGCAGCTATAGACTCAGGTCGGGTAAAATGTGGTTAACAGACATTATTAATTACCCGATATTGGAGTTGGATGAATGAAATTGTCTCAAATATGCAGAAGCCTGCCCTACCGGTGTGTCAAGAGGCACGCAAAGCAAATAATTAAATTTGATTTCAGGTTCCATTCTGCCCAAGGGCTTACCATACATGGACTAATACATCCACAATGGACTTCACTGAGGGAGCAGTGGGAGGCAGTGTGTGTGAGAGAATGAATGGTATCATTTGAGAGATGCATGATTCTAATAAGTAGTGTTTTCTACCGATCAGTCACAAGTCCCCACAATGCATATTGATTTTTGTACCTCGACACAATGTGATGGATTTAAGAATGATCTTTACCACCACTACTACGACAAAAAAAAAACTTGCCACCGTTCCAGTATGTAGTTACCGGTATACTTTTTACAGTGGATGAAAAACAAATACACTAGGTATGCATGCACAGCATTACACTATCTTTGCACCCTTTCTGATATATAAAGGTTATAAATCAATGCAATAAAGCTGCATTTCATTAGCACATGTATATTAAAGTTGTATATCAATCTCATAAAAAGGAATACATTTTTAGGCATAATCATCATACGTGTGTGCCTACTTTTGTATAATTTCTGTATATACTGTATGTACTGTAGAGAATTGTTTTGATGTTTGATGGACCAGTGTGAACGTTGTCCTGTTTTATGATGACTGCTAATGTCTAAATGTGATTTTGTATCATGATGTCCAAGATATTAAACGCAAATGGATATATTGAAATTGTTTCACAAACTCTCTGGCAGTTATGTTATCATGGGATTGTTGAAGCAAAAAGTTATATTTTCTATTACTACGGGGGAAAATATTTCCCTTGGAATTCCCAGTCATCTCGCAAAAACACAAAATAATTGAGTAGGGTATGAGGCTGCTTTAGTGGAACGCGAATAGTCTTTAACCAAACGGAGAACATGTCGATTATCTCCCATCTTTGTTTGCTGGGATTTCTGCCTCATCAAAGGTGCTATTTTCCCTTCTGTAAGTGTAGGGGAGAGGGAGGACTGCTTTGGTTGGGATAATTGGAGCCAGGGGACTAGTACAGTAAAGAGAAAGAGGTTGAGCGAAATGTTGACTATATTCCATTACTAAACTTTCTACCATATGACCATTTCTGTTCTTTTTGTGTTGAAGTGGAACTATTTATTACATTTTTTGGTCAGTTTTTATTTTCTTTCTTCTTTTTTCTTCTTTTCTTATTGTTTACTATGTGTGGCAAGTTTTTGTCTTACGTTAGTTTCTGTATTCTGGGAGGGACCTTGTACAGTATTTTTGTAGACCACACGTCCTCTAATTTCTTCAGAAAACTGCAATTTGTTGTACTCGATATAAATTGGTTCTCAAGGTTACTCTCCTTTTTAATGTGGACATTGGTACACAGAGCAGCCTTTAACATTTAAAAAAATAAATCCATGACCAATGAAAAATGTACTTCCCACTAGAAACCCATCTAATATGCAGTTTTATTACCTCGGTTTAAGTAGAATTGTTGAATAGGTCAAATCTTAACTTTATTTGCGTTTTTATCCCAGATGAATATTTTAGCGCTATGCATTATGCATGCATGACTTTGCTGCATGTGCAGCAGAGATAACAGCAAAATATTTGGAGGCATCACAATGTATTTGACCTTTGTGAATATTGGGCTTAATTCTGCCATGTTTACAGCATCTGAGCATATAGCTTTGTACATAATTCACCAGCAGAATTTGCTGTGGAAACTGCAGTTAAGAGCTGCATAGGAATTCTGCTTACAGGGCATTCCTAGCTGCAGATCCTTTGAGTTGAAGGATACCTTGACTTTGCTTGCGCTGAACTGAGCTTGCCATTTGACTACACTGTAAACTCCCGAGTGCTCATTGTACAAATGCAACCAAATTGACCTGTAAGAGTTCATTTGGTTCCATTTGTTCGCGCTCATAGTTACATGAACACTCAGGATTTTACTCTGTATGTGTGTGCGATAATGGTTTAGTTTTGCTTTATTATATTGTAAAAAAAAATCTAATAAAATTATAATATAATTACACTGAAAATGAATCAACAAGCATTAACAATGTCAAGACAACAAATGACCGAATCCTTCCAGAAATCTCACAGGGACGTTGAGTGATTCACTCCCAAGATACTCAGCAGGGAGCTGGGCAAATGGCAAGTACGGTAAAAAACTAAATAAAAAACAAGTCAAACAGCTTATAAATAGGACTATGACAAATTGCTTTAGTTTCCAAACTCCCACTTAAAAGCCAAGCAGGCCCTGAGGTGAAAGCTTCACCAGTCAGGCTTTTGACAAGTTCCTTTTAATATATTAATTCACAGATGCACTTAGCTGTTAAATGCTGACATACACTTAACACCTCTTCCCAAATAACGTAGGCTACTGCAGCTTTAAATTTAGACTCAAAGGAAAACATCTTCAATTAAAATGAGAAAGGATAGCCACCTAGTATGTGGTTACACTGTTTTCACAGTCACTAAGAAGAACTAAAAAAACAAACAAAAAAAAAACATCCTTGCCGCCTTGTTTACATCCTGCCATCTACTGCACTGGCTTTCTGGTATATCTCTGCTGCACCATGTGGCTTCTTATCTCTGGTTCTGAATACACAGCATCCAATTCTATTCTAGTTGCATTGCCTACTACCCATGGCCTGGCGATTTTAAACATGCATTGTAGCCATAATAAAACAAGACATGGGATAGTGCAGTCAGAAAGCACTCCAATGCCTTGTGGCTAGATAAAGGTCATTTAAAGAGATAATCCGCACATTGTAGGGGATTACGCCCTTATCCCTTTTAGAATTGCTTTCTTGCTGGAACGCTGAAACCACTAAACAACAACAAAAGATTATTCCAGTCAAAGCGCCTTGCAACAGCCTAGGCTACAGTGTCACACAGGAGGCTTTTCTTTGCGCCACTAAATCCATTTTGACATGTACTAGTGACCCTTTCAAAAGCCATAATAGCCCTATTTTGTAAGGAGTACAGGTTTGAACATTAGCATTCCAACTCATGCCAGTATGACCTGGATCCATACGCTACAATATAAAGTGAGACACAGGTCATCATAAGGAGCTTTGCCCTTGATATAGCGTGCACATACACACGCACATGCAGTGATAAGCTCAAAGGGGATCACTTGCTTTCAGTCGATTTGATGAGAACTGATATTTAGGCTAAGTACCCTGGAAATTGCCTTGTGGAAGGAAATCGATAGCATGCTCACACATGCCGAGGGGCCTGCCCAATGCCTGTGGGCTAAACCGCTAATCGTTGCATCATTTCTTAAAGCGCCCGAGGTATTTCGAGGACAGGACATTGTACAAAACTGTAGTAGGCTGCAAGGACAATTTGAGGCATATTTCCTGTCATGGTGCTATTGTTTAGTTCGGGCAGTAGGTGGCATGCCGGAATGTGAGAGAATTGGGCCATATGTGTGAACTATTTATAAACCTGTATGTATCTTTGTCTTAAGCATTGTGCACTATGTGCAATTTAAGAATACGGTAGATTATAACTGATTTCCACCCTATCAGTATGCAACTCACACCACTAAGTGTGGGCCCTCGCTCAACCGTCACCTTGCTCAGGTGCACCTCACAGGGTTCAAGCCTCTATGGTTCAAGCCCGCTTCTTCCAGTGCGCCTGCCTTGTTTTTCTCCCACCGACACCCAGGCCCAGTTCTCCTGATACCCCAAAGCTGGCTGTGAACACTTCATCAATAATGAATAACCTGTGTTGGGTTCACTGAGAGGGGAAATATGACAGGTGTTTCAGGGGATGCACTTAAGGAGAACCATCTTCAGCTGCAGCAACACCGACAGAAGCCTCCACACTGGCAGAGTCAAACCTACAGCAACAACAGGTCGGCCTTTTAAGAAAAGTCAGACGCGTCGGGGCCTACACTGTTTTTATCGGGATGCACACAAACGCTTTCAAGGACAAGTCGTGAGCACTTTTGTGGAGAATGGGGTTAAGGGGGGAGCAGGGTTGAAGGTTATCCCACTGCATGTTTTATTGAAAGCTGCTTCAGCAACATTCTAGATAAAGAAAAGGAGCTAAGAAAGGCGTGGACCATGACCTCAATACGTAATAGATGTGGTTTAGTTTCCAATGCTCCTCTCATGGCCCACACCCATAACCCATTCATTCTTTTCCTCAATATTTCCCAGGCAGTGAGAGTGCCTCAAACGGCAAAATGTAAAATACTGTACATGGCAACGTAACAAGTAAAGAATAATTGTTTCTGTTGAAGTATTGGCTTTTCTGCCTTTATGTGATAGTACAGCGGAGATTGATAGGAAGCGGGGAAATAGTCGGGTAGTGACACGCAGGAAAGGTCTGCCAGGCTCGGGAACAGGCTGCATAGAGCCTATATGGTACGCACCTTAACTCGGCCATCTGTGCCCTAAGTGGAGAAAATTAAAGCAATCCAGCAACCATTGTCCTCAGGTCTTATTCAAGATTTTGTCGATTTTTATTTGTCACATACTGAGACACAAGAATATTCTTTTTTAGTTTCGGCTCCTTGACATTGTAGCAACAATAAAAATAAAAATAGCAAAACAAAGTAACAAGATAAAAATGGCTAACAATAATCCCAGCACACTCTGAGGTGCATGGTATATGGATGGGTCCTACTTATGATAAAAAAATATATACACATACATACATGTGCACGTGCACGCGCACACACACACACCCCCCCCCCCCCCCCCCCCCACACACACACACACACACACACACACACACACACACACACACACACACACACACACACACACACACACACACACACACACACACACACACACACACACACACACAAGCAGCAAATACAGCGAAAAATCTGCTTGCATGCATATTCAGCAATCAGCATGTGCTGCGTGGTTGAAATAGGCTCTCTCTCTCTCCATGTCTCACTCTCTCCCTCTCTCCCACGTCACTGTCTCCCTCTCCCTCTCTCCCATCTCACTCTCCCTCTACCATCTCACTCTCTCTCTCTCTCCCTCTCCCATCTCCCTCTCTCTCTCTCTCCCTCTTCCTCGCTCTTATTCTCTCTCTCACTGATCAAGCTCTGGTCTTACGTCACACACAACCTCCCTCCTGCTCTACCTCTCCCTCCCGTTGTCTAACAATGCCGATTTGCACCGACATAGTGCTTGGGTATATGTTCATATTTGAGCACATTCCGCCCACCTGCCTGCCAGCCACAGACAACTTGAACTTTATACAAGCAGCAGTACCTGCGCTTCACTCGGTGTTATCAGCTTGCCGGAATTGCTGGGGTTATTGTGCTGACAACACGTCGGGAATGTCGTGTCGATCAACATGTTCAGGTTTCGGTACCCTGGATTGGTCACGTTATTGGTGAAATAACCTCTCTTTTACCTCTCTCTCTCTCCCTCCCACCCCAATCTGAATTTCCCTTGCGGGATCAATAAAGGTCTTATATTTTATAATATAACGTAGGTGCATGTGTGTGTGGTGTGCTGTGTGTGTGTAATGTAGATCCTGCCTTAATAAATATAACAGGTGTGTGTGTTGTTTAGACATTTAGTCTAAACATATACAATGTGGCTACTACAGCGTGTTTACTATGTCTCCTGTGAGTGGCACTCTCCTATGAATTGTTTAAAACTGTATATTGTGTATTTTTTATAGTTGTCTGCCGCACTGTTTTGTCCAGTTGTTTGAGTGTTGAATGTTTAATGGACCACGATGGAAACAAGCCTTTGGCTTTTTTTGTGTCTCATTATTTGGCATCTTTTTGACTTGTACTCCGGTGCTTTTTAGAATGTGTCAATAAAATATTAAATCAATCAAAGTCCTAGGTGTAACTGTGTTTTCACTGTTTGGTATTGCTGTACTACTACTACTACTACTACTACTAGTAGTAGTAGTGGTAGTAGTAGTAGTGGTAGTAGTACTAGTACTAGTAGTAATAGTAGTAATGGTAGTAATGGTAGTAGTAGTAGTAGTAGTAGTAATAGTAGTAGTAACAGTAGTACTAGTGGTAGTAGTAGTAGTAGTAGTAGTAGTAGTAGTAGTACTAGTACTAGTAGGCAGACAGACAGCACCAAGCATCTAGTGTCTAGAGTTAATAAAATAGCTGTGGTGGAGTCTTCTGGCCCAGGCCTGTAGGCTGTGGTACCACAGATGGTAGCAACTGACACATCAGTTGGTGTATGTATCCTCGCTGTTAGGTGGAAACCTTGTATGTCCAAAAACATAAACTTTTCAGGAAATGGAAAAAACAACCTGTTTCAATGGATCCAATGTAGTTATTATTTAGACACAAGTTCTTGTTAATACTTTTCATTGGTTCAACATATTTATAAAACACGACACACTGAAACACTTTCACTTTGTTCACTTTCAAACATTTTCAAAAATAGCCAAAATAGCAGATCTACAAGCTCACGCCGCGTCACAATGTGACACGTTGTGAGCTTGTAGATCTGCTATTTTTACTTCTCTTGCGTGACACTATTGTACAACAAAGTAGGGCCTTATTACGAAGAAAAAAAACATTAAAAGTTTGAAATACGGACATACAAGGTTTCTACCCGACGATATCCTGGATGGAAGGAAGCTCACATCCACTGATGTGCTGGGCCTGTCTGTCTGCACGACCCTGTGTGGTGCTTAGTGGGTGAGGGCAGTGCAGTTCCCATCTGGTCTGGATGCTCACAGTGGTGCCTCTGTGTCAGCCCGTAGGATCTTGGGCCCCCATGCCGAACTATTATAGAGCTATTATAGAGGTATCCTTGCTGAAAAAGCTTGAAATATGTTCTGGTCTGTCTCCGACGTGAGATTTTGCACCAGGCAGCAGGATTTTCTGACTTTATGGCATCATTGATTTTTTTTTAAACCCCCATGAATATAAATGCTTCAGACCAGTAGATTTGTATAGAAACCTGTCACAATAAAAAATATATATATTTTTTGTAATAATAAAAATAAAAATAAAATAAAGATACCCACTCCCCGCCCCACCTAGCACCAGCATCCCAGGTGTGCTTACTTCCCTGTTTCCACTCGTTCCTTTGTCATCTCAACATGGCGCTGCTCTCACCTCCTGCTGAAATTTAATTTGTCTCAGTAGAATGCAAATGGAACGGGATGATTCTGCATACAGAGAAGCCTTTTAGAGGAGCTATTATTTCCCTGGTAAACTGCTTTAGATGCAAGCCCAGACACTCTCAAATGCCAGCCAGCAATTGAACGTCTGTGCATGCATGTGTGTGTGTGCACGCGCGTGCGTGTGTGGCGTGCACACGCGTGTGTATGTGTGGAACAGGAGGCAGCAGAGACACTCAGCCATGGCAGAAACTAATGAGACATGCATTGGTAATATGATTACAAAGTCATCCTGGCCATGTCAACAGACAGGGAGACGTTGGTAGAGACATCTGCACAAGCCAAGGTACAGACTGGTATTTCCTACTGTATTTCATCCATCAGCATTCAATTTAAAACTGTATGTTAAGTGTGAGTTTTTGTAAGATGATGACAATGCACAGACTAGGGAAGTTGTACTTTCACCAACAAGAAAAGACAGAGAAAAGAAACCCACAAAATAGAGCTCACTGTATGACGAATTATAAAAGTTAACTTTTATTGTCAAAATGTACAAATTAGGCATTTATCCAGAGCGATTAGGAGAATTTGATTTGATTTGATTTATTTAGCACAAAATGTAAAAGCAATACAAAAAAAAGAGAAAAAGTGCTCCTCGGATGTGTACCAATTTGCGTGATGTTTGGACAAAATCTGCAGGAGTAATAAAAAAAAAAATTGTGCAAAAATCGGCCTCTTGGTGGCGCTATAATAGGGCAAAAGGGTGAAAAGGTGAAAAAAGATTTGTTCCTCAATGTAGTGCGAATGTGCCTGCTAAGTTTCACCACAATCGGACGCTGCGTTCATGATTTGAGGCATTTTGTTCAAAACGGGCCACTCCTGAAAAGCTTTAGATGTCAATCTTAGCCAATCAGGATGGAATACTGTGTACCAATTTGCGTGATGTTTGGACAAAATCTAGAGGAGTAATACAAAAAAAAAAGTTTTGCAAAAATGTACCTCCTGGTGGCGCTATAACAGGCCGATCTGAAAAATTTCGGTTCAGAGGTTCTGCTCTGGCATCCAGGGAGTGTGTGTGCACAGTTTCGCTGCGATCGGCCCCACGGTGCCGGAGATTAGCTGCTCACAGACAGACACAGTTTTGGACACGCACTCAAGGACGGACGGACAGGGTGCAAAACATCTCTGCCACGCCTTCGGCCTGGTGGAGACACACTGTACACAAAATATAAAAAGAAAAGTGCCAGGAGGAGGCAAGAAGCCCAAAGGGCTTATATGAGGCCTCTATATGTATAACATGATTGCAGTATAAAAAAAAAAATCTACAACATAATTGAAATACCTGGTTATACCCGATTATCCATGACAAGATTACTGATAATAATCAGCCAACATAGTGGACATGTCTGACTTTACAGGGTGTCAAATCCATATTGCAAACAAGCAAACAGGGAATAGACAAAAATAAACCAAACAAAAAAACGTATCAGGGAGTGATAATGAATGTGACATTATGTGTAAGCATGCACCCTATTAAAAACATCAGGGTAAATAGTCACATAAGTAGAGTACACTCAGAACATTGCATGTATCTGTCCAAACATGTTCTGTATCTAAATTACATTCTTAACATTGTGGTCAAGAAAAAAACTAAAATAAATCTAAATAACAAAAACACCAGAGGAGCGCTAAGGGGGTGAGACTGTTTACTCTGGTGTCTTTACTGTCTTTTAACTGAGGTGTTTACCTATTTAATGTATGTATTTATCGTCTTGTCTTTACCGACCACAGCAAAATGAATTTCCTTTGTGCACAATAAAGGACATCTAATCTGATCTGATCTGATCTAATCTAATCTAACCTAACAATTTAGACATGGCTCTTGTTGAGGAATGCTGTTTTGGCACAGTCGGGTCAAAGTGGTCCGAGCTCCACCAAATGAGTACATTTAGACTGCTGCTAGAGGACTAGATAAGAGACGTGTAAGTGCTGTGTGGGTGGTGAATAATTCTCACCTTCCTGCCTGAGCCTTGGGGCTGAGAAAGCAAAGAGCTGACACAATCCGTACACAAAACTTGTGACAGTAACACTTTGCAGTCCCTGCAGAAGAGGTCACTGGAAGAAAGATGTATTGTACACAATTTCTCACACAGAAAAATCGTGTCTCTAATTATCTTTTTGCTGTGTTTGCTGAAGTTTGATCACCTGCCGTGATGCTCTTTGTAGCACATCAAAATGTTTGTTTGCGATGATGATTACATCAGTCTGATCTGCTGTACAGTATGTGCAAAAAGCAGCAATACAAAGCACAGACAAGTGTGTAATAGTTTGCTACCCAGCAGTGGTGAAAAGTGACTAATTATGTTTACTCAAGTACACATTTGAGGTACTTTTACTTTACTTGATTGATACTTTACTTCTACTCCACTACATCTCCACTACATATTGTACTTTTACTCTACTATAATTATTTGACAGCTTTAGTTACTAGTTACTTTTACTTGAAACAGAGTATTTTTATATTGTGATTTTGGTACTTTTACAAAAACAATTTTGAGTACTTCCACCATTGCAATGCATGTGGCAAACTGAGGCACATGCCCTAATGAGAGTCTTTGTTCATGTTGCAACTTGCATCTGCAAGAAAGAGAATTCAGTCTGCAGGTGGGCATTAGGGTCATGTAACAATATTTCACAGTAAGTAATCAAATGACGTTATGTTAATGAGGAACTGATAAAAAGCACAGGATATCAAACAGAAAGGAAAGATATCCCCAATGTCAATTTTCAAAATCATTCTTTTTCCATGAATTTGTTCCTGCAGTGCAACCCATGGTACACCACCACCCATGAATTATTCATGTTATGCCTTCATTAAAAACACCTCCATTTGCATAGCGCAAAGAGCAGTATAGGACATAGGGCTTTTGATCCTGTTTTAGATGTCAAATAATTTAACACAGAGCTGGACAGGCAAAGAAGGCACAGAGCGCAGGACATGAAAAGATTAAAATAAAACAGATAACAGACCATACAATTTTCAAAAATTGGAATGAAAACTCATGAGGAAATGAAAGTAGGTCAGAATGGACTCCTTTGGTGCAATAACCCACTTGAAGAAATGAATGCCGTATGCTAGAAAAGTTATACAGGTTGTGAATTTGGACACTCAGCATATCAGCACTGTTTGGTATTGCTTTCTTATCAACAATCCCAACATTTGACATTATACAATGTACAGCATTTTAGTTGCATTTCCAAAATATCCACCCCTCTAGATTTACTCTCTCATACCAGTTCAGTCAGACATACATACATACATGCATGCTCATACGGAGACACTGTATAAGGTGAGGTGACACAGCCAGATGTGACAGATGCATGCCCCCCCCCCCCCCACACACACACACACACACACACACACACACACACACACACACACACACACACACACACACACACACACACACACACACACACACACACACACACACACACACAAAGTAAGTGTATTTGCCTCAGATGGGAAGATGAGGTTAATCTAGGAGGTTTGGCGACCATGTAGTACATTGTTCCAGTGAGACTAATGCTGTGTAATTCTAAAACTCTTACGATGCAGGGCTCACTATTTGCTAGTTTGCCCATGATACCCATTATTCTTCCTCATACTGTGCATCTCTGGCTCTTCCCTGCATAAGCATCTTTACAATCCCAGCTAATCCCTGATGTGCTTTGTGACTCACATTTCATCCCCCACCTGCCCATAATGTTTTCATTTTTGATACCTCCATTTACAGTAATTGCTGTGGAAAGCCAAGATGACCTAACAGATCAAAACGACAGGTGCAAAATACATCATCTGTCCATAGATCATTTCCTTACGATGACACAACAGTCTAACCAATCCCGGCACGATACAAAAGGACATCTAATTTGGCCTTTTCGAGTTCACTTGCCACAAATTGAATACCATAATTGTTTAGTCCTCGGCTACAACGTGCAAACATTGCCTCATCACCTCACACCAGGATGTCATGTTTGTGATATTCTTATACTGCATTTTTATGCGGTATTGATAAACAGTCCATTAACCACTTAACCACTTAAGCACAAACATTTTATAGCATAACATTTTATATAACATTTTTATAGCAAATCTCACAAGCTCACAATGCCTTGCGTTGTGAGATTGTTACAGTTATGCTAAATGTCAAGTATTACAGACCATACATATACAGTGGTAGAGCGAAAAATTACACAACATGTCGTGTATGAATAGATTATGTGTAGGGGTGTCTTGAGCCCAAAAAGTTTGAGAACCACTGCAGTACACACACATAAACGTACACATGTGGATGTGCTTATGGGTGGGTAAGTGTGAAGTGAGTGGAACTGGGTTCTATGTCAAACTGTATAGTACTGGTCCAGCAATATGGGAATCAACATCACCTATGCACAAAATCTGAAGACTTTGACTGAGTTTGACTTGTACAGGCTCAAAATTTAAGTTTCTTCTAAGTTACAACTCCAATGGTTGTAGGCCTAATTTGCCCCTACGGAGTCATGTCCTCCGGTGAATCTCTCCATCTAAATCACCTCATTTCATTTTCTTCTATTATACTCCATCACTTCTTATATCTCTCGCATGACTACATGGAGCCTCATTTTGTCCCCATTGTCTCGGCTGGGACGAGCAGCGAGACACAACAGGGGTGCCACTTCCTCAATTAATGGTCAATCATCCTGCACCAGGATTCATCACACCGTGCCTGCCTCGTTTTACCGCGCACCAGCATCCTTCTTTCCTCCATTTTTTCCCCTGTGCTGTGAGAAATCTCCTCCGACATGCGTGATTACTAGAAAGCTTCTCACTGTCCTTTCCCATTATACTTACTCAGCTGTGATGGAGGCTCATTCTGCTACATAGAAGGCAGAGTGTGAAATTCACCCTTCTCTATATGCCACTCTGTATATGTTAGGATTTGGCCAACAACCAAGTTATTTGGAGATGGTAATTTTCAGTCAGGCCTTTTTATTTGCCGCTTTAATCCACGGCGAAGAGGACTGGACAGTTGTTGTACAGGGGGAGAGTCTTGAATCAGAATTATGCATGTGTATAAACATTTAATGAGGATAGTGCTGTTATAGAACATACTCAGTATCCCCAATGGACTAAACGTATAAAGTATATAAAGCACTCTGTTTAGTCAACATACCTAATGCAAGACAGCATGGTGTCCAAATGAACGAAAAAGCAGGGCACATGTTAGGGAATTGTTTGTCAGCCCCTCTGGTCACCGTAGCCGAGCTTTAATTTTTACATCCACTCGGTATAATAATTAATTTATGGAGATTCCTGGATGGTTGGAGCATGTCCAGGTTTTGGAATGGTGGAAAGACATGAGTTAAAGCTGTTCGAGAGTGCACTCGCAGCAGTTTGTACTACCATCTATACAGGGTCATGCATTCAGTAAGTGAATGTAGTTATCAACTCTACACTGGCTGTTACATACAGTTTGACAGTTATGACAGTTTGTCCTATATTTTCTCTCTCTCTCTGTCTGCAGTTGAGTGTCGTAGAAAAAAAAGCAACATCTATTTGTGGTCAATGTGGTGACATTCCCACGAATAGAAGAGCAGCTCAATTAGCTATGTGTACGGATACATTTTATTTAGATTTATTTAAAAAAGTATAGTACAGTATATACTCCTAATAGAAGTGCCAGTTTGTAAATATAGCTCCTCAGAAATCTTCTGTTTTTCTCTGAATTTCGTACAAAGTTACTCATAAGGTGTTGATTTTATAACTCCTATCAAGGACTGAATAAGCACCAAGTACCTTGAATAGAACCAGTGTACACAGTGCCATGCCTCACTATTAAATATAATGAATTACCGGCTTCCTTGCATAACCAGACTTTTTAGCTGGACCTGGTAGGCTTGTATAGGGTGCTGGCATAGCTCCCAGTGTCTTACGAGATGGTAATGAAGAAGATGAATGAAGATGGTAAATCTTATTGTCATTTCTATTATCTTTTATTGAAGGACCATGTGTTTCCCTCTCCCCAGACAGTAGGTAGCCCAGTGGTATATACCGTTTTTGGATGGTGTCCATGCCACTGAGTAGAGTGTAATCAGAAAACAACACAGCAGGTCATAAAACCACACCGCTGTCACAGGGGGCATTTGTTTTGTATAGTCTTCTGTTCTGCAGAGTAGAGGAAAAGTTTCCAGTGCACTCAAAACAATTACGGTTCTTAATCACTAGTCATGCCACTGGGGTGCCATATATAGTGTACATGCTTGTAGAGACTACTGTGGAGTTTGAACAGCTGGCTAGGGGCAGGTTGGGTGGCATGGTTGCAGAGGCCAACTGTGCAAAATATGAATTTGCCAGAAATCCTGCAATTAATGTGACAAATACGAATGCATGGAACTAATACAAAAACAGTGCCATAGAGTAGCAGAAGGAAGCCCAAGGCCCATGACTTTATACCGTACCTGTGGCAGCAGGTAGCAGTTGTATTTATAATGGCCACCCTTGGGCAAACAGGGAGGCTGCTCGCAAACGGTATAAGACATGTGTCTGAGGGAATGTACAAGTGTGAGTTGATGAGCAATGAAGGTGATGTGCTTTGTGAAGTATTCCATTATTACTTTTGACAAGAAGGCTTATTTCATACCGGGGATACAATGCTAGCCACAGCACTACACGCAGTACTCCACATACTGTAAAGAGCTGATTGTCATATTCTTGTTATAACAGAATGTCGGCTGTCTTGAACTATGATCTTGGCTTGTTTGACAATCTCGACTAGAGAAACCTTTCCAAGACTGGTGTGTTTGGAAAGGAATTCATTATAATTATATTATGAGCATAACTGTAGTTTGCAAAGGATAGTGCTGGGGAATGGAATTATTCATGCAGTGATGTCTAGAAAGCTAATTTTACTGGATAAATGTTGCCTTTGAATCTGTAAAATAAGCACAATTTGCTACATGCTCCTTTTTAATAAAAGGAGGAGGAGGGTGGATCTGAGATCATGAATTCTGCTGTTTCTGTCATGCAAGCCTTTTCTTTTGTTTCTGCATACATTTTCTGTGAATTCTCTGGTTGATATATGAGTAAACAAGGAAAATGTGGTTGGTTAAATAGAGCAGAAATACCCTGCAGTTAAGACCAGATGGCTTTAGGGTGTGCACTTATATATCCTGAGACATGTGGTTATGTCAATGTTTTCCTAAAGCTGTCAGTTGACAGCCTCATAGAATTGCATGGGTATAGTGGGCCATTTTCCCTCACAACAGGAGCAGGAATGCCTTGTTTTCCCCAAGCATTTAAAGGTGACAACGCAGGATCTCTTATTGGATAGTTGCCTGTGCCATGCCACATTTTAGGCTGAGGGAATTATGGGCTGTGATCAATTGTAGGAGGACACTCTGATACAACAGCGGCAACTATCAGAGCGACTGCAATTTTAGCCATGCATTATTCAACAGCGCTGTAAGATGTGTGAAGGTCCAAGGTTATTTATACTTGAGAAGCAGTGGCAGGGCAATCACAAGCCATGTCCTACAGGGCCCAAAGGTAATGGCTCAGCATTTGGAAGGGGACCAAACTTTTGTAAAATTTTGAACATGCCGTATATTTTATACTCCACGACATTTCCAGTGCCATTAGCCTGAGCCATTAACCATGAATAATAGACAAAATGTCTATAGCCCAACAATGAACTTTTATGACCGATAAAGCAGCAGTATTAGTGAGACTTTTGGAGCAAATTTTTAAATGCCTTCTTAAATACGCAGCTCGTCAAATGTTTATTTTAAGAGGACAGATTAAGGCAATGTTTTTGTGTTGTCCTATGCTTGGGAGCTGTTTTTTTGCAGCAGACTGTCTGCTTGTCTGGGCCCTTACATTCATTATGATGATTACCTGTGGCAGCCAGCGATGACGCCTGCATGCTGTGTCCACAGAGCAAGCAGCATCACAACATTGGCATGGCCCACACACTACGGCCATCACATAAACTGTGATGCTTTTGTGTGTATGTGCGCGTGTGCATGTGTGTGTGAAAGACTGCATACTACACACAGTATGTGCATGTGTCTGTGTGTCTATGTCCCTGCTAAAGGTGCTCTCTGGAAAATATACCCCAAGATATGTGTCCTACTCTTTCTCCATCTCTCTCTTTCAGCCTTGCTCTTTCGTCATTCTCCCCTGTTTGTGTGTAGGGCGCTGGGTGTGATGCTAGGTAGCTGTGAGCGTAAACATCTCTCCATCTCCACATGAAGACAAACAGGGGGGGCATTATCAGACTCAGGGATAGACCCTGCATCCAGCCTTCAACTATAAATAACCCCCTACCACTTCCTCATTGACATTCATGAGGTGAAAATAGCAGCTTTGGAAAAGAACTAGCTTTCTGTTTGTGGATTTGTATTCAGTCTTGTGTTATTCAGTTCAGAGTGAACCCAAACGCAAAACACATACAGACACAGGGGATAAGGTGAGGTTTAAGAAGGTGGAGTTGATCACGTGGGAGGTGTTGAGCTGATTGAAGGCAGGTGTACAGGAACCAGGTGAGTCAGTGGCTGGACAGGAATCCATGTGTGCTCCCCTCCCCACTTTTCTTTTTACTTATTAATCTGTGATATAAAATATAGATTCCCTATCGAATCTCTACACCAACATTGTTCTTTAGAAGCAGTTGGTTTAAGCTTACCATTAAGATAATACATGTATTAATTTAAGCGATAAATAGGTAATGTAGCTCTACAGCTGCTATTTTACATTTTAAAATGTGCACATGCTTTTGCGCCACGCTTTCATGTGTGAATTGAGCATTCATCTTGGCCTCCGTTTTACTTTAATTCATCAAGTATTTTCTTCTTTTGGTGGAATATTCTTTCACCGTAAAGGAATATACAAATTGTCCTTGTATTGAGGACGTCATGGGGTAAGTATACAATATAAATAAAGTAATTTCTTTATAAATAAACTATATTCTTAAAAATAAAATAAAAAGTTATTTAGAGTAGCCAATGATTTGTTTTACCCCTTTTTCTCTATTTAGTCGTTATGCCAATTGATTCCTACCCACACACATTTCTGTGTTGTCACTGCTGTCGTATTCTACTGACTCACCTGCCAGTGAGGAGCCCCCACCAGGAGTACGTAGAGCCTCCGTCCAACTCCTCCCGCCCAACACTCCCTGCTGACAGGTGCCATCCCAGCCCGTAGGAGCACGTGCAATGACCGACATCACCCTCCCCGTCCGGCTTCCCTCCCCCGAACACGTGCCAAATGTGTTCGTGTAGATGCTCGACAGAGCCGGATGCACCACGGTGGATTTGAACCCACAACCTCCGTTGTGGTGGGCAGTGACTTTACCACTGCGCCACCCGAGCGCCAATTCTTTTAACTAACTTTTTAACTTTTTAACCCAAAAAATATTACGTTCACTACCTTTAAAATGAGAGGCTGGTCTGCCTACCATGTGACGATAGAGAAAAGCTCATTGTGAAAAAATACTCTATGGAAATTAACCTTTTTCCCCCATTCAGAACTGTGCCTTGGATTTGATTTGTGAAGCCACTCTGTGCTTATAAATGTGTTGCATGTCTAGTTTGTGTAGTTTGTGTGGTTTGGAGTCGGAGAGATATTAGTTGATTGGCAGGAAGGAGGAACGCCTGACAAGACAGTAACAAGGCAACCTGCAGGGCCTAATGAATGTGTGCACACGAGTGTCGACACAAACTCTAACTTTATAACTGGGTGAGGATCTTTGAATGTGATGCAGCAGATCTATCTATACAGTATATGTATATTTCTCTCTCTCTCATATGTGTGTGTGTGTGTGTGTGTGTGTGTGTGTGTGTGTGTGTGTGTGTGTGTGTGTGTGTGTGTGTGTGTGTGTGTGTGTGTGTGTGTGTGTGTGTGTGTGTGTGTGTGTGCGTGTGTACTGCAGTGCAAGAGGAACCCTACAGAATGTTTCTAACAGAAGGAGAAACTGAATCTGGGAGAAATAAAGAGCAAAAAGACACCCGCCAAAGTCATAAGTGAGGAACTTGAACTTCATGGCATGCCATCTTTTCAGCGATTTATCGCATACTTTTCTGACATCTAAAAAAGGTAAGCGTAGGTTGCACGGTCAACTTACCCCTTTTTATCATTTTAGAATGAATGGAGGATTAGTAGTCTTTTTTTCTTCCTTCTTTTACATCTTACAAAAAAGTAAGATTTGACCATGAAAATCAAAGACCCGTTGCCATGGAAACTGTGAATATCAGTGTGTGACTGAAGGACTGTCTTGCAGGCACAATGGCCCAAACAGCATTCCAGAACGGCATCTTATCACCCTTCTTGCTTGTTAAAAGTTTCTGGCTTCTTCACTGTCTGATCTCTGTTCTTTTTTCTCACTTCCAATCAACATGCCTGACATTTATTTTTTTGCCATTTTTAATAGGCTAGTAGAAATGTGCATATCTATCTTATCTCCTCTGGGTCATGCCGGTACATTGCATGCGTATTGTTAAGTGGTAAACAACCAAGCACAGTTACAGCGCAGATTGATTCTAAATCCGGTGTATAATTTGCTCTGCAGGCGAAATTAAGTTGTATATACACTTATTTTTAGTTACACACACACTTGAGCAACAATACTGATACCTGATATTTCATACTTAGCTGCACCACAATTTAATACAGTGGGGTGACCTTTGGTTAATTAGCTCTGGCTATTACCAGCTTGTTGCTTGTTTCTATTGCCAACTCACACTCACGCACACACACACACACACACACGCACACACACACGCACACGCACACGCACACACACACACACACACACACACACACACACACACACACGCGTGTTGTCTCCACTCTACAATCTTTTCCATTATTTTAAGCTAGTTTACATCTGATTGATTAAGCATGTTGAATCAGTGGCGGTGAGGAGTAGACTGGGATCACTTCGCTTTACCAGTTTGCATATAATTAATACAGAAACGGTCTGTCTGTGTGTACTGTATGCATGTCGTATACGCACTGTACGGTATGTGTGTGTGTGTGGAGTAGGTGGGCTGTAGACTGGATGGATGCTCTATGGAATGGAACGGAAACCAGGCTTTCCACGGGTACTGCAGAAAGCCTGGTGACACGAGGTTAGGTGAGGAGAGGGCACTGTTTGACTGTTTAGTGTGAGCAAATCAGAGCACGAGAGGAGAAACAGAAGTGAGCAGCAAGCACAGGCACATTAGAGTGGCAGGGGGGTGTGATCTAGGTAGGGGGGACAGGACTGGCTCTGCCAACTCACAGGGGCACCAGCAGCGCATTGGGTAATTACGTCAGGTGCTAGGACCTAATCCGTGTGCTCTCTGATGTAGTGAGGCTTGGTCCAGCGCCAGATCCACACACAAGACCACGCTCTGGCTTTGAGCCTACTTTCACGCGTTTAAAACTTTGTTAGGGTCACACAGTGTTGATTGTTTATTTTCATGTGTTTGAAATCCTGTAACTGCCAGAGGTATTTTCATATTTTTTTTAGCCAGTGCCAGAGATTTTTCATTGAAAAAGAAAAAGTACTCAGGAGCCGAGATACAGGATTTTTAAGTTTTAAGTTAACAAGGAAGTGGATGGGAGTCTAGATCTTCGAAAAATCATATATCCTTGGTCTTTGGGTATTTGGTCTTTTTTTTTTTTAGTTCACGTAGATCTACGCGCACGTGGCGGCTTTAAATAGGTTCGCGTAGATCTACGTGATTGGCAGTGAATCAGTTAAAGTCACTCAGTGACTGTTTGTTTTCTGGCTGTTTGCCATGGATTTCTAGCAACAAAGATAAGCAGAAATGAAATATGTTTTTCACACTTAGAGCATATCTGTGGTCATAATTGAGATATGACTAACAATAGATGACAAAATAAAAATAAAAAGTCCAATCTTAACTACTTCCTGTCAAACAAAAGTAATGTGTGATTACATCAGTAATTTCATTTGAGGTGGGAAATAGGCAATGAAATGGGCGGTGCTAGCTGCAGTAGAGAGGGTCAGAGAGTTCAAATTCCTGGGGGCGCACATCACAGAGGACCTCACCTACAGTACCTGGGACGTGCAGACAGAGCGGGTAGTGAAGAAGGCACAGCAACGCCTCTACTTTCTCAGACAACTAAAGAAGGCTAGCATGGACCCCAAAGTCCTAAGAGCTTTCTACAGAGGTACAGACGAGCGCATCGGTGGATGTGACCTCCCCCCATCTAAAGCTCTATAAAACGAACGCTGCGTCAGCAAAGCTTGTGGAATCATCAAGGACCCAAGCCACCCCAACCATATGGACTGTTTCACAAAGATTCTGCATGGAAAATGGCTATGCAGTCTCTGGGCCACTGGCAGCAGGCGTCTAAAAAGCTTCTTCCCCCGTACAATCAGGCACATGAACAATTTAAATATTAAATATTAAATTATAAAAATAAATCTGTCCAGAAGAAAACACTACACCCCCCCCCCCCACACACCTCCTACCTCTCCCATCTTTTTTGCACCACAATATGCTTGCCTGTTCCTACCTAAATAGTTGTATAGAGATGGTACTGTGAAGTTGTTTATGGTACCGTAGCAGCTACTGATAAATGCTGATGGTATATATAATATGCCAAGCTTATTCACATATTGTACATACGCTGATCTATTTTTATTATCCCGTTAGTATAAAACTACTGACTTTTTTGCTCTTGTTTTTCTCACTTTCTGTCTTTTTTATTATACTATTATTAGGACCTATGCTGCTACATTGTCTGAAGGAAGCCAAACAAAAATAGGTTTTACTTTTATGCACCTGTAGTGAACAAGATAATAATAAATACAGCCTTCAACCTTGAGCCTTCAACCTTGAATGCAGTAACATAAATGTGCTTTGGCACTGCCTCTTTCTCTCTGTCTCAAGGAGCGCAAGTGGTGTAAAGTAACTAAGTACATTTACTCAAGTACTGTACTTTAGTACAATTTTGAGATAGGCCAGTTGGCGCCCTTACTTTACATATGTTTTGATGCCAATACTTTTATACTTTAACTTGTAACAGAGTATTTCTACATTATAGCATTGATACTTTTACTTAAGTAACAAATGTGAGTACTTCTTCCACCACTGAAGAGTGCAAGTGCCGACCCAAGGCAGAGTTGCCTTTAGATCCCATAGGCCGAGGGAACGGGACAGGACGACCGGCTGAGAGACTGTGATTGGCAGAGACACAACCAGCCTTCCATTTTACTAGGACATTTCACAATAAACGTCGCCAAAAAATGCCATTGCAGCTGGACTTTAAAGCTAATTGCTCATGGAGCTGTCCTATGTTGTGTCGTTTCTTTGTTCAGCTTGTGGACAAGCTGGTCACAGTTAGCCTCTTCGACCTACTTACTACTTCCTAGTTAATTACTGCAATTGAAATGATTACTGCAATTGAAATGTCGCGCGCGTGTGTGTGCGCGCACACACACACACACACACACACACACACACACACACACACACACACACACACACACACACACACACACACACACACACACACACACACGTGCGCGCACATGCACATGCACACGCACACGCACACAGACACACATTCCCTCTCCCTTCCAATTGGCACCCTTGGCACCCTCCCAAAGTTTAGGTTTAGGTTGAGGTTTATCTTCATCTAAATGTATTTATTTGTCTCAACATGAGCCGCTATCACTGAACACCACTTTGAGCATGTAAGCTTGACACAGAGATCTAAGATTTCTGTTCAGGGCCATCCTTAGGGCCTTTTGCATGGCCCTGTAGTGAGAGGGGAAAGTAATTATTAAAAAATATATATATATATAATTAAAGTGGTGATCCCTATGCTGCTCACGTGCAGATCGGTGCAGGTAGTCTGCAGGTGCAACCCATAGCCAAACTTGTAAATGGCAAGTAACAGCAGAGATCGAGACAAATTTTGAAAGTATGAGTCAGGAGCGATTTGAAATGTATGAACCTCATAATGAATAAAATAAATAAATACAATTTCTGGTTTAATAAAGTTCTAGCTGAACTTATTCATGCAAGATATAAACAGTGCATGGGCGCTCTGACCAGTAAGTCTAGAAGTGAAGTAGACTGGCATCTTTCTAGAAAGCAGAGGAACAGGCGTGTACATCCACAATCAGAACATCCAAATGCAATTATTACCTGGCACAACATTTTTGAAAACTGTATTATCATTACAAACGATAAATATTCCCATTATTGACAAAACCGACATGTTTTTAAACCACCACTTTTAGAGACCATGCAGAGCATACTTCGGAGGAGCAATGCAGACCTTCCACCTAATAACTCAAGGGAGAGGTGATTTGCTACATAGGCCCCTCTCTCCATTTTCAAGCTTTCAACTTGATGCTTTTTAAGTTTTAGATGTGTTGGGTGCCTTATAAGGATTTGACCCCCAAAAAAAGTCTGCCAGTTCTGATGGACTAGATACATTCTTATACAAAACGGCTACAATGGTCATAACTGAAACTATCATTTTTATTTTAGATTTTTCTGGGAAACATTACAGTATGCAAGCACTGGACTCTACTCGGGCATGAATATCCCACAATGCAATGCATTAGTGACAGCAGCAACAAGAGAACAGATGGCATACAACGACGAAACCTCTTACAAAAGGGGCAAGAAACACTAGGCTGATTTTATAGTTTTGTATACAGTAATATATGATTTTAGACACAGCCTATGAGTCTGTAAAATATTATTGTCATCCGCCTGAAACATATCATTATGTGTCTGTGATGCCGAGTTGTTCCACTGGCGTTTGTCGTGGAATTCTGATCAATCAGCAATCATTAAGGCACATATGAGTCGAGACAATATTCTAGGTGGAGGTGGTTATGCTTTATGTACATGATATCATGGTCAGAAGTACATTAACACTCATGTCAGTGGTACGGTAGTTCCGAAAACGTAACTTCAGTAAAATTATGCCTAACCCTAACCTTATTCCTAACCTCAGTAAAACAAATACAAGAATATAGCTGCAAGCAGCGATAAGCGGGGCCAGGGAATAGAGAGAGAGAGAGAGAGAGAGAGAGAGAGAGAGAGAGAGAGAGAGAGAGAGAGAGAGAGAGAGAGAGAGAGAGACTAATGAGGAGTGAGTGAGGGCAGGTGTGATTATGGATTGAGAGGGAATGACAGCAGGTGAGGTGGGTAGATCCAATCCATGGGAATAGGCCAGGTGGACTGTTGCTGTTGCTCACTTTCTAAAAGAACATAATTATGAGAAAGAGAGAGAGAGAGAGAGAGAGAGAGAGAGAGAGAGAGAGAGAGAGAGAGAGAGAGAGAGAGAGAGAGAGAGAGAGACGGAATAGATTGAAGAGAGAGAGAGAGAGACGGAATAGATTGAAGAGAGAGAGAGATAAACGGAATAGATTGAAGAGAAAGAGAGAGAGAGAGAGAGAGAAACGGAATAGATTGAAGAGAAAGAGAGAGAGAGAGAAACTGAATAGATTGAAGAGAAAGAGAGAGAGAGACTTGGAAACGGAATAGATTGAAGAGAGAGAGAGCGAGAGAGACATGGAAACGGAATAGATTGAAGAGAGAGAGAGAGACATGGAAACGGAATAGATTGAAGAGAGAGAGAGCGAGAGAGACATGGAAACGGAATAGATTGAAGAGAGAGAGAGAGACATGGAAACATAATAGACTGAAGAGAGAGAGAGATGGAAGCAGAACGGATTAAATGGAAATCTCAACCTATTGCCATTAACAGGAATCGAACCCTCAACCTTCGGATTGACAGGCTGCAACACTACCTATAGTGCTATAGCTTTGTACAGATTGAGGTTGTCTGTTGAAGATAAAAGTGAACCAGTGAAAGCAGCCGATCTACAAGCTCAGAAAGAACGTTGCTATCTGAAAGGTTTTGAGATTGTAGATCGGCTATTTTCAGAATGAAGTATGTCATACATACTTCATACCCTCTCAAATAAGCATTTCAGGTTATCTTTATCAATTGCATATGTATTAATTGACACAATTACTGGTAGTGTCTGTTGATATTTATAAGTATTTCCGTCCATTATGAACCAAGCCTCTGTGTCCCGAACTACTCTAGATCACTGGTTCACAAACCAATAAAGGCATTTTTGTGTCTCCTCGGAATGAAAACTAGTGAAAGTAGCCGATCTACAAGCTCACAAAACGTTGCTATCTGAAAAGTTGTGAGATTGTAGATCGGCTATTTTCACAATGAAGTTTGTCATACATTGCAAAAACATACTCTCTCCAAGAAGCATTTAATGTTACCTTTAACAGTTGCACATGCATTAATTGAGAGAGAGAGACATGGAAACATAATAGATTGAAGAGAGAGAGAGATGGAAGCAGAATGGATTGATTGGACATCTCAACCTATTGCCATTAACAGGAATCGAACCCTCAACTTTCGGATTGACAGGCTGCAACACTACCTATAGTGCTATAGCTTTGACCAGGCTGAGGTTGTCTGTTGAAGATAAAACTGAACCAGTGAAAGCAGCCGATCTACAAGCTCAGAAACACGTTGCTATCTGAAAAGTTTTGAGATTGTAGATCGGCTATTTTCAGAATGAAGTATGTCATAGATTGCAAAAACATACCTTCTCAGATAAGCATTTAATGTTATCTTTATCAATTGCATATGTATTCATTAATACAGTCTTGTTGTTTGCAACGCACTTTAAATGAAGTCTCCACCAAGTGAAGCTTGAACCGGCAACCTTGATGTTATGAAACATTCACTTAAGCGGGAAGCCATTGGACCAACAGACCTGATCCAGTGAAAATGGAGGTCAGACAGATGATACCATTTCACGCAAATAACTGAAAAATCCTGGGTTTAAGTGTTTTTCAAACTGCTCGAAATTGCGGACAATCTAAGGGCGGAGAGAGAGACATGGAAACGGAATAGATTGAAGAGAGAGAGACATGGAAACAATAGATTGAAGAGAGAGAAAGATGGAAGCAGAATGGATTGATTGGACGTATCAACCTATTGCCATTAACAGGAATCGAACCCTCAACCTTTGGATTGACAGGCTGCAACACTACCTATTGTGCTATAACTTTGTCCAGGCTGAGGTTGTCTGTTGAAGATAAAAGTGAACCAGTGAAAGCAACCGATCTACAAGCTCAGAAACACGTTGCTATCTGAAAAGTTTTGAGATTGTAGATCGGCTATTTTCAGAATGAAGTATGTCATACATTGCAAAAACATACCCTCTCAAATAAGTATTTCAGGTTATGTTTAACAATTGCACATGTATTAATTGACACAATCATGTTGTGTGCAATGCAACTTTAATGAAGTCCGCATCAAGTGAGGCTTGAACTGGCAACCTTCAGGTTGTGAGGCACACGTTTAAGGGAGAAGCCATTGGACCAACAGACAAGAACCTGTGAAAAAGGAGATCACACAGATGATACAGTTTCACGCAAATAGCTGAAAAATCCTGGGTTTAAGTGTTTTTCAAACTGCTCAAAATTGCAGACAATCTAAGGGTGGAGCTTACTGGTCAACGTGATACATGTGTTCCTCATGAGTCAAGGCACATGTGTAAGCAGGTTTAATGGCTGTCGGCCAAACGAGGCATGACTTTTGCCTGTTTAAAGTTTGCACTTTCAAAAAATCGCTATAGCGCCCCCCTTTGACCAATTGGAGTAAGATTGGTTTCAGTAATATTTGGAATGACCCTCAACATTAACGCAAAGAAATGTGAGTCTGCATGTATGTGTTAGGGGCAGATGAATAATTGTCATAAAACTGCAATATTCATTGGCTCATTAAAGCTTCATTTTTTCACTTATGGAAAATCTTTTGCACAGGTTTGTCGGCATAGGTCCAAAGTTCATGTGTAAAACGTTTCGTGCAGATTACTCAAAAATCCCAGGAGGAGATAGGTTTTAACTGTTTTTCATATAATTCAAAATGGTGGGAGATCTAAAGGTCAGAGGTCAAAAGTCAGAGGGTGAAAGTTGTTCAGCATGAAGAGACGCATATGTGTATCCAAGTTTCATGGCTGTAGGTCAAACAGGGCATGAGTTGTACCTGTTCAAAGTTGGCATTTTCAATTGAGTGCTATAGCACCACCTTTTGACGAAAGATTGTGAGATTTATTTCTTGATAGTTTTTCATGACCATCTACCATATGGCAAAGTTTCGTAAAAAGCGACAGCACGGTTCAGCCAGAACTGCGAAAAGTGGCAGAAACAGAAGAATACAGGCAATATTAAAACAGGTCCAGAGCTGAGCTCTGGCCCCGTAAATACAAGAACCGCTGGGGGGCGAGTGTGTTTTGGGGCGAGCCTTCCGGTTACCCTCCTGCAAGTTCTGGAATCACACTGTGTGCTTTTTCTCCTAAAGTTTCTTGCTGCTCAGGGAAATAATAGTACAATAGAAAAGGAGACCCTTGTGCTATAGTGGGCCCCTCAGCATTTTAAAAGTTTTAATCGGTCCTAAACCTCTGCCGGTTGTTGTGTACACCGACCACAACCCCTTAGTGTCAGGCCCGGCGCCACGGGGGGGCAGTTTCAAATTGTGCCCCCTCAGTTTATTAAGAAAAAATAAATATATATATATATATATATAATTAATTTGTTTGATAAAAAAATCGGTAAAATCAGGCAAAAATAAGAATTAAATAACATAAGCCTAACCTAACCCTAACCCTAACCCTAAACCCATAGACACAGAGTGAAAATGAGGAAAATAAGCCACACCCATAGATACACTGATTGGACAAAGGAAGAAACAAAGGCCATCCAGCCACACCTCCAAACAAATTGATAGGCTAAAGCAGAAAAAAGCCACGCCCACCTCCCAATGCATAAATACAGGAGTAGGAGGACCATTGAATCATTCTCACAAGGAGAATCACAATTGCCTGACGAAGGACAAACAGAGTCCGAAACGTTGCAAAGTATGAATCAACTAGGAGCGCAGAGACACCACGGAATGAGAAACCAGGGGAGACCTGGAACTTGGAACAGACCGAACCATCAACTCCAAGGAAACAACCACAGACCGGGAATGAGAGATGGGGAGACCTGGCACCACGGAGGACGCCACCAGAACCATTGGGACCAAGGAGATCGCTGGAAACAGCAGAACCACTGGCCCCAATGGGATTGGAATCAACAGCGTAGAGTCCACCAGGAGCAGAGACCTGAACACCCTCGCTCCGGTCACAACCACGGAGCAGGAGCCAGAGTGACCAGAAACCAGACAGGTACAGAGGAGCAGAACACACACACACACACACACACAGATCCCTTTGAAAGGGACCAATTCCTTAAAACAATTAGATTATTAAACAAATTTATAGTTTGCACACACCACCTCCAGAACATAACCCGTTCTGAAAAGGCACCAGCCAGCATAGCCAAAAAAACACACAAATTAATGACCTTGATTAAACCGGCACAGCCAAGTCAAAACACCACTCTCATGCTGGAGGGAAATGCAAGGAATTGGGAACACACTACAATATTGATTCTTAAAGACCACTACATGACACACTTGACAACAATTAAACAAGAGCTCTCCGACTGCCTAACAGAGGAATGGAAAAACCCTTTTTCCATAGCAACCAAATGGGCAAGAAAAAATTTAGGCAAAAGATTAAAACAAACAGACTTAGATCAGGCCCTGACAGCGATCGCTGAGCTAAGACCAGACACACCCCCACCCTTCATCTCCTCCCATCCAACCTCCCCCCACCCTCGGGTCCCCACCCCTACCCCATCAATCCAAACCACCCCTCCCCCAACCCATCCCCCCCAATCCACAGATCCACCGGAAAGGGACACCAGAAGAATACCCACACCAGGACCCAGCACTCCACCAAGAAACACCATCGTAGTCCAAGCACAGGTAATCCGGGAGATGGGACCCTCAGCACTACACCTGACACAGGAAAACTATCCAGACCTAGCAACATCACAAAGGAAGACCACATCACCAAAGAAACAGAGGAAGAGAAGGAAGCCCAAAGGAACACAGGAGGACCCAAACCAAATCTCCCCAGCACCAAGCCAAACCACGGAGACACAAACCAACCCAGACACCACACCACAAGAAGCCATCCAGGAGGGATCAGAACCACAACAGGAGGACACCAACGAAACAGACGGGAGAGAAGGTCCCCTGACAAAACCACACAGGCACCCAGGGTCCAGATACAAGAAGAATTGGAGACTTAACCCAGAGAAGAAGATTCTGATTTTCGGTGACTCAAACCTGGCAAGGATCCCACCTTTTGCCAGAAGTGACATCCAGATCGAAAGCTTCCCAGGGATGGACTTCCAATCCTGCGTGGACCTACTGAAAGACCACACCATGGAAAACAACAAGGTAGCGCACTGCCTCATTTCAGTAGGTATCAACCACAAACAAAACAAAACAGACCAAACAGGACATAAAAAGATGCTACAAACCCTTCACTGGGCAACTAAAAAATTTCCTTGTGCCAACATACACATAGCTTTGATTAACTACTCAGACAAACTCAGGGTACCAGAACAGAGGAGACTAGACAACCTAAACAGGTCCATCTCACAGATAAAACACACCCCCAAATTGGCAGACAGGGATTTCAAAACCGAAGGGGACAAAATACACTGGGTACCAGAAACAGCCAAAGCAATGCTAGAGAATTGGATTACTAGTTTAAACTGGAATGCCCTACAAGGCTAATGCAGACGGGGCAAAAATCAAACATAATTAACTTATCACACTATTTCAAACCAGACCAAGCTCAAAGAGACGTTCTGGAGAAAGGATTATCATTTGTTCCCACACTGGACATCTACAAACAACAGACCAAGCGACTGGAAAAAGATGTATCAGATTATCATAGAAGGATAAAGTTAGCCACTCATTTTGGAATGGGACAGAGGGGAGAAATAACACCGTTCCAGACGAGCTCCACCTGGGAACCAACAGACGGCTCCCTCCCAGACAGCCTTAAATTACTACTGAGAGAAGACAGTAAGATATTGAGCAGGATCCCAGGACACTTGAAAGAAACAGACAACATGACAACTCCACAGGTAAGAGCACTTAGACAACTAGCAAAGAATAAAGACATTATAATCAAACCTGCTGACAAAGGATCCTGCATAGTAATAATGGACCGATACCAATACATTTTTGAAGCAGAGAGACAACTTAGTAATAAAAACCATTACAAAGAATTGAGGGAACCAATCTACAAAAACACAGCAATTGAAGCTAAGAGGATTATAAAACAATTGAAAGAGAAGAAATTAATAAGTAGCAAACAAGAGGCCTACCTCTCGGGTCAGGATACACCGCGACCAAGAGTTTTCTATCTATTGCCAAAAATACATAAAGACCCGGCCACATGGACCGTACCCTTTGAAATCCCACCGGGCCGACCAATAGTTTCTGACTGTGGCAGCGAAACCTATCAGACAGCAGAATTTGTTGAATATTTCCTGAAACCTCTCTCAACCCAACATCCGAGCTATGTGAAAGACACTTATGACTTTGTTGAAAAAATCAAGAAAATAACAATGCCACAAACGGCCTTGTTATTCTCAATTGATATTGACAGCCTATACACCAACATTGAGACGGAGGCAGGGTTGAAGGCAGTGAAAGAAATTTTCAACAAATATCCGGATAGGGGAAGGCCAGATGCTGAATTATTAGAATTGTTAAGCCTTAATCTGACCAAGAACGATTTTGAATTTAACAATAAGTTTTATTTACAAACAAAGGGGACAGCAATGGGAAAACGGTTTGCTCCTTCGTATGCTAATATTTACATGGCAATGTGGGAGGAAACAGCATTAAAAAAATGTATTCTAAAACCAACCCACTATTTTAGATTCTTGGATGATATTTTTGGGATCTGGGAGCACTCCAAGGAGGAATTTGAAGATTTTATTGAAGTTCTAAACACACATCACCGATCCATCACTATAAAATTTGTAACAGACACAGACAAAATTGATTTTCTGGATGTAACCATTTTCAAAGGACCACTGTTTAACACCAGTGGAAAATTAGATTTCAAAGTCTACTTTAAGGAAACTGACACCCACGCTCTCTTACATAAAACGTCATTCCACCCACCACACTGTTACACAGGGATTGTTAAATCACAGCTACTAAGATTCCACAGAATTTGCACACAAGAACAAGATTTTAAGACAGCCTGCAAGATCTTATTCTGCGCCCTACGAAAAAGAGGGTACACAAGGACCTTCCTACGAAAGGCCCAAGACACCTTTCTGGAAGTAAAGGAAAAATACCAGGGCCCACAGCTGGCTCTGGTAACTACATACTCCTCACAAAGCAAATTGGCTAACACCAGGATAAAAAGGAATTTCCAGAACAGAGGAAACACTCTTTTAAATGGGTGTAAAATCATTTCAGCCTACAGAAAAAATAAGAATCTCAAAGATTATCTAGTCCACAGCACTCTTAAAGGAACGAATGGACCAACTAACAGGAGACCACATTACTTTAAAAGCACCCAAATGGTGACCAACAGACACAACAAAAGGGTGTTTGGCATTAAACAAAAAATACAAGCTAACACTAAAAACTGTATTTACTTAATCACCTGCACCAAATGTAACCTTCAATATGTGGGTGAAACACAAAACACAATCGCCACCAGATTAAACCAGCATAGATATAATATAAATAATGCCAAGAAGACCAATTTAATAATCGTTCAACACTTTATGACACATGGAATAAATTCCCTAAAAGTCTCTGGCCTAGAACATAACCCAAATTGGACACTAGGACAAAGGCAATATAACGAAAGACAATGGATAAACAGATTAGGTACAATTTTTCCAGAGGGACTTAATATGACAAACACTAGAAACACACAAAACAACCCTTCTTAATTAAATCAAACAAACTCACAGAAACACAAAGAGACCACCAGGTACTCAGAGAGAACTAAAAGAACAAGGACCCACTCAGAGGAAGGAGGAGTAACACCTGACCGGGATACTAGATTAAGGACAAACACAGAAGCATCAACGACCCTAGGGAAGACAAGGGGCTTCTTCCTGACCCATAGCTTAAAACCCAAATAGGTGTGAGGGTACTCAACCCAAATTCCCACTCAAACCTTCAAAAGGACTAAGTGGGTTAAGACACACATAATCAAACAATGGACCTAGGAAGACTTAGATGAACAAATGTGAAATAATAAGGACCTTGAAATTAAATGTTTTAAGGTCCTCATTACTCTAAACCCTAACCCTTGTAGCAGAAATGGAGAATGGTGTCAGTCCCAGCAAAGACGCACTAGAATTGACCAGTAGTCACTGGGAGGTTCAGTTGGGGCAAACGCAGTCCCCACAAACATCATTTACTATTCTGTGCCTATCGGTACATAATTCGGACGGGGCTGAGTAGGCTCAAAGCGAACTTCGCAACGTTCGGCACGGCAACTCGCGCGCCTTAGCGCGCTCGGTGGTGCCTCTCGTGGCTCAAGTTCGCTTGAGACTGCGCCCCTCCATCGCGGTTGGGTCCATAACTATATTTGTTTTCCTAAATCTTTATTGAGTCCTAATCCTGTACCATTCTTATAATGAGACTATGGATGAATTTTGGTATGCAGTCCAACTAAGGTGGGACTCAGGATGACTGGACGTACCTGCCATGCACAGTCCCCAGTGAACATTCCTCACAAAGCTCACTGGCAATTTTATTTATAGTTTGTAAACATGCCTAAAAACCTAAACTTTGAAGAAAGGGAAAATGGTTAACCCTAATGGGGAATCCTTTCTTAGGAAAGGCGAAACAGCCAAAAAGAACTTAGGGCTAAGATTTAGAATTTAGATTAAAGACTTAGTAAACAGAATGTAAAAGTACAAGGACCTTAAAATTAAAGAGTAACGGGATCCCAAAAAGACTTTCTTTCAAAAACAAGATGGCGAGAGCAAAAATTCCTTGCTCTGCCTTTTTCGGAAAGGATGCCCTTTCTAAAAAAGGCTTAGCACTGAAGTCCAACCCAAACCATTTCCTAAACCCTAAATAAAGTTTAAAAAAAACGCCCAATTTGAATAAATCTTGCTTAAAAAAAATAATAATTCGCGCGCACGGGTCTCGCAACATGCACACGCGCGCAGCGACCGGTGTGCCCCCCCACAATTTTCAACTGCCCCCTCAGTCATTTCATCCTGGCGCCGGGCCTGCTTAGTGTATTTGAACCATATGTAGGACTACACTCATCATCATTTGATGCGCTGGGCCCTGGTCGCACAAACAAGAAAGGCGTTGATGACCTTGTGCAACATTTTCTTTTCCTTCCTTTTTGTTGTAAGCGGTTTTAGCAGTTGGAGCACTGGCGTGTAATTTAATGTTGGGGGTGTTACATTCAGACATGATGTGTTATTGCAGGTACGATGTGGCCTACACTAATTGAGGAGGCACGTGTAGAGTTGCACCTGAGTGCTTAAAGTCCTCTCCCTCTCACTGTCTCTCTCCCTCAGCCAGCAGACTCTTCTTCACCAATCCCCCCCCCCCCCCTTCTTGTTTTATATATAATATACACTATCTTCTGTTTACACCCAAACCCTGGTTGTTTGTGTTCTGTTACTTCCCTCAGAGCCGGGCACACTTTGAGATAACTAATCAAAAAATGTTCTTTAATGTTCTTTGTTCCTCATAAAACCTGCATGAGGATACAGTTGGAATATTTTTTGTTCTGTGTGCCTTTGAGTCTGTGACTTTGCCCATTTGATTTTCTGAGCAGCAAGGTCAGAACTGCTGCCAGAGATTTCTGTCTCCTGCTCACGCGTTTGTATTTTCGTCAGGTCTTTAAGAGTGCACGACAAACGACATGAAAGGATCGACAAGCCGCAGCCTCAAGCCGTGAGAGAGCCATGATTTATCCCTGTTATTAACCTGTGCCGGTTCCCTATACACTTATTCAAATCCATGATTGGATTCATCTCTTTTCCTGTGTCATTTTTTCATCAGCACACTGTTTGCATTTTCTCTGCTCCTCTGCTCTGATCTACGTATATGCCAGGATAAAGATTTGATTGTTTACACAATGGTGGCATTTAGATGGCAACCAGTAGAGTGTGGGAAGGGAATGGAAGCAAATCTCACACAGCCGGCATATGCATTAGATTAAAACCAGGACAGTATGGAATCTCAATCTGTATTCCAGAATATACTGTACATACCGTATATGCAAGTGATTCTACCTCATGTAGAGAGCCGTATCCAAGCAAATCTTTAAACCACGTGCACATACAACATTTAAATGCACTGTACAGTATATGCCATAATGTACTGTAATGTAAATTTGTTTCCTGAATTCAAGGTTTCTGATCACTATTTTCAGAACAGAATTTCAGAAGAAGAGTGTGGCATTAGTAAGCTAAACAGCGTTGCATGACAGTGGGTTAAGATTTATAGTAGCTTTTACAGGTTAGTGTATATCTCCACCTGTCTCCCAACCCCACCAATATTTCTAAAGATATATTTTGCCTGATTTGAGATTATAAACTGTAAACTGTGTGGCTGTCACAAGGAATATCTGTGTTGCTTAGCAATGTATTCACAGCCTTTCCTCTAATAACTGCATTGTCTTTTTGTCAAATGTTAGTAGTAGAATTCTGTCTTAATCAAAACAATGATCACAAACATGAGAATATAACAGACAATGTATCACTGACACTCATTGTAAGCACAATAAGCTTAATGAGTGATTATACCATGCCAAAAAGATATAGTATGTAAAAAGAAGAAAACTAGAAAAAGTGCTCCTCGGAGCACAGGTACCTGCCAGGTCAGGTAGGTTATTGTGGCCTCCTGGTGGCGCTATAATAGGCCAATGTAAAAAGGGTGGCATTTCTTCCTCGGCCTAGTGGGAATGTGCGTGCATTCATGATTTGAGGCATTTTGTTGCAAAAAATTGTTTTGCTAAATTAGACCTGCTGGTGGCGCTATAACAGGGCAATGTGAAAAGGGTGGCATTTCTTCCTTGGCCTAGTGGGAATGTGTGTGCAAATTTTCACGGAAATCGCACACTGCGTTCATGATTTGAGGCATTTTGTTCAAAACGGAACAATCCTGCAAACTTTGGAAGCCAACTTTAGCCAATCAGGATGGAATATGAAATATCGGACAGATCTGTCTTGATCACATGACTATAGAGATACTGTGTATCGATTTGCGTGATGTTTGGATAAAATCTTTAGGAGTAATAGAAAAAAATTGGTTTCGCACAAATCTGCCTCCTGGTGGCGCTATAACAGGCCCATGTGAAAAGTTTGGGGCAGAGGTTCTGAATTGGCATCCAGGGAGTGTGTGTGCACAGTTTCGCAGCGACCGGGCCAACGGTGCCGGAGATTAGCTGTACACAGACAGAATGACGGACGGACGGACGGACGGACAGCGGGTAAAACATACTCTCGCCATGCCTTTCGGCCTGGCGGAGACAATAAACTATTGCAGTATATCTCTTTTTGTTTCTGAAATATATCTCATCTAAGTTAAGGTAATTTAAAATACATTTATTTATGTGTTTATTTTCATTTATTATTATTAATAATATTTCTTTGTGTACAATATCTCACTCCAGACAACACTGCCTTTTGGGAAGAATCATAAATCCAGCCATGAAACCAGTGGTGTTGATATAAATAGTTGTTTTATGTTGTTGCAGAACTAACAGCTCCATCTCTCATCCACCTCCTGGCAGTTGAGGCGTGTTCTCAGAGACCTATAACAGCCAGAGAAATCCATTGTGGCCATGACCTGAAATCCAAAACAGCCACTCAGTGCCTCCCAAAGAGAACAGCAACAAAGCCTGCTTAGTTTCGGTGTTCATTATTTGGTTTTTATACCTCTATAATTGTGTTTTCTATGTTCTACTGGTTTTGCCTGCATGTCCTGCGGTCACCTACAAGTTTAGACAAGATTTTTTTCACCTAAGAATAATTGTCATACACAGACATTTGTTTCTCCTCTAATTAGTTGGCAGCCCAATGAGTCCATTGGGTACAAGTGCCGGGGTTAAAGGGTCATCCCCATGCTTTCATCACAATTGACCCAATTAGGGTACATGCGTGCGTTATTGCGACCATATTTTGGTATGAAAAACAAAGTAGAAAAAAGTTGCCTACAAAGCAAACATGTCCTTGACATAGTTTTATTTATAAATGATGGCATGTCTCATAGAAATGTTCAAAGAGGGTTTTTAAATTAGCTGGACACAGATAAGTCAAATGCACACAAAAAGTATGGGGTTGGGAGGCTGGCGGTCTAGAAATGATGCTTCTTTTACTTGAATTTTTCATCAGTTGCAGAGCATTTGGGTAATTGCATTGCATACTGTTTAATATGAGAGCCTAAGGACACAGCTGGACACCTCTGATGGAATTCCCCAAGTGAAGGTTCACAGCAGGAGGATCTTCACAATGATATTCAGTTCACAGCGGTGGTTTCCTCGAAACCCTTGCACGCATACCAAAGTAGGAGACAATCTACCAGCATAGAGCACTATGCCGGTGAGCTAATAATGTATTGAATCCTCATGCTTCATTTGGTGTTTTCTCATTCACTGGGACCGGTCTGACTCTGAAGAATTTTTATTTCTATGCCAACAAACAGCAATCTACTGTATGCTAACAAACAGAATGCAAAATCAACACAAGCAAAGGATAAAAAAGACCGCTAACTCAGATAGAAGTTGTTGACTCTGCTATATTCTTTTTTATTGATTCTCCTATATTCTTCTTGGTGCTAACACTCTTTGTTGAGTTGTTTTAGATTATGTTCTTATAGGTTTCATATCATATTTACTACAAAAAGCCAAATTCGTAGTACAAGTTACAAAACCTTTAGTCAATTCGTAGGAATTAAATATTAAGTAGCCTTTGGGACCAACAGTTCCTGAGTTATGTGGCCCATAGGTCAGGAGCCTATCTCTTCTTTCCGTCGCATGAGGCAGCTTGTACAAGTACACCCCCTGGACATGATGATAGTATGTTGCAGCTACTAAACCAACCCTTCATACTGAGTGCCAAGCAGGGAGGCACTGGAGACCATTTTCATAGTCTTTGGTATGTCTATCTGCAGCAATTCGTAGTATCATTACAACATGTTTCAATGATACAGGCCTATTGTGTGAATCAAAATGTGGACCATTGTCGACTCAATGAGGGTGGGGGTGGGGGGTTAAGGCTTAGTTTAAGGTTAGACACAGTAGTTTGAGTTTGCAATGGTTTGGTAAAAGCCCTCATTTGACACAATATCATATTAAAAAGTTTACTTTTTGTAACTATATCTATACATTTGCCATGATATGAGGCTGTCCTTCATTGTTTTACTGTTACACTATTAATGTAAAACAACTTCACATTTCCTAGATGAAGCCCTGAGCACCGTTTTCCCATCCTGTCTTCTTCTCATTTGCTTGAGTAAGGTATTATGTACGGAGTGTTTTGGCAGGCATGGAGCGATTGCTGGAGGAGGCTAATTGACTTGCGGCAGCTAATTAATTCAAAGGTTGCGAGGTTGTGATAACAGTGTAATGAGAGGAGGGAGTGTCAACACCAGTTGATATTACCCTTGCTAAATATAGATGAGATAATGTTCGACACTTTTCCTATGGGGGACTCAGGATCCAGATGCAGAAACAGATGGTGATGACACTGAGGTGCAGATAAACATTGTGTTGCCAAAGCATAGACAACAGAGGTCTTCATAGCCATAGAACAGGTTACAGCATCATGTTAGAGGCAGACAACTACACCAGTTGTACAGTACACATTAACTCTGTGGTGCCCTGTTTTTCAACTTCAGTTAGAATATAGCCCATCCGTCTCTTGATCTGTCTCCAATGCCCCAGTCATGTCTTTAAGAAGATATTTTGTGCTCTTTTCATGAGTCCAGATGGCTAAAGATGAGTTTTTTAAGTTTTAAGTGGTTTATTTACCTTCGTGAATAATGCCTTAATGATTACAGGGATTTTCTGAGTCTAAATGTTGAAAAGATATTGTGCTCCATCAAGTCCTTCCCTTCAGGCAAATATACATCGTCGTTGTCGGCTTCCCGACACGCACGCACGCGCGCACGCACGCACGCACGCACGCACGCACGCACGCACGCACGCACGCACGCACGCACGCACGCACGCACGCACACACACATACCTATGGACTACACCCACGCATGGTAATCCTGCTTGTCAAACCCCTGCCGGCCCGAGTCACTGAACCCACAATCAATGTCAGGACAGCCATTTCTTTCCGAAAGGCCACTGGGCTTTAATAGCCCTCCTCCAATGAAATCTGTCTGCTCAGGCATTAGAAATGTTCAGTCACATGCACAGCCCAGTGGGTATGTTAGCAATGTGAAGACAGTGTGGTAAAAAGGAAGGCTCCTTCAATCCAGTTGGGAACTGACAGTGTGATTTTTATACTTCAGATTTAATGTATGACAACATTCAGGGCAATGAGTTGATGTTTGATACAGAAAATGGTCTTTGGGATCTGAAACAAACGTCTAATAACGGCGTAGCTTCCCTGTGCAATTGAAAAGGCTTTCAGACAGCTAAATTGATGATCAGTTATTTGGATAACCGAATCCAGCTACATACTGTAATAGCCTACATCTTAAAATATCGATTGAAAACACAACTTACTGTAGTGGGAGAATTGCTTTCCTTCATCCTTTTACAGTACATTGGGCAAGTGACATGTATATCTTGAAGCTAGACTGCAAACTATAGCGTTTCATGCACTCAGTGGAGCGCATGCTGTATCTCCGAGTGTATCTCCGAGTGTCCTGTCTATGACGTTTATCACCTATGATGTACCTGTGACGTATGACTCCGTACGTAAAACTATTTGGACAAGGTTTAAGGCTGGTCCGACCCCCAATGACTTACATTATAAAATAACATTAAAATTAAATATTTACAAAAATATAAAATATTATTTGTGAAATAAAATAATGCATGGAGCTATTGCACTTCCTTGGCCTATTGACAGTGTGCACAAGAAATAAGGCACTGAACGATCTGGCAGTTTGTGAGATTTGTCCCGGACATGTCAGACAGACTCACAGGCAGACCCTCTTCTTGGTTGTATGACTGTGACGTCATCCATTGTTTTGTGGAGTCCTGTTTTGAAGCTTTAACTTTGGCAAACTGACCATTTCCATCTTGGATTTGACCACCGCCATCATGGTGTTTTGCAGCCTGAAGTAACCATAGTTGGACAAGAGTGTGGAGCTGGGGATACGCATTGCTACGCTTGTAGATGGTGTCTGGCAATCACAACATACAGTAGCTTACTATACCTTAAAGCAGGCTTGTCAAACTCGCGGCCCGCGGGCATTTTGCGGCCCGCGGAAAGGTCCATTGCGGCCCGCGAAGTGATTTGAAAAAACACCTTTTCATACTAGCTCTAATGGAAAAAAAACGAGAGAAAAAAAAGACAAAAGAAACGGCGGAGCCAACCCCCCTTGCCTCTGACTGCGAAGGTCTAATAGTGGCCAAACTTGTTTTGTGAGAACAATGGCCAAGTCATGTCTAAACAATCAAGACAAGAGGAGATCAAGAAATAAATCTAATCACCCACGCTGGCACAAACATGTCAGTCTAAAAGTGTATAGATCCCTGCTAACCAGCGCTGCCCAGGGAAACAAGGACGAGGAATTTTATTGGCTCACTATACATCGTAACATCGCTTCTTTAAGGGGACCGTAAGGGTCCATTTGGTTCCATTTGTACGGGTGGTTGCGTCGTTGTGTTTACATGTGCGGTGGAATAACGGCCGTTACGAGTGAAACGCTCAAAAGTTTCACTCGTCCTCTGTCTCCGTTGACAATTTTAATAATCTGTTTAGGAAACTCTTAAAAACGTGAATGAATGACTAGTATCGCCTAGTGTGACTGTGACATATTCAATGTGCGCTGTCTTCTCAGTCTATCGTTGCCGAAAATGGCTGATCTACAAGCTCACAACGTGGTGCGAACAGACGCGGTGTGAGCTTGGAGATCGGCATGTTTGGTGCGTGACACTGTTGTACGATGAAGTATAAATTGCGCTTTTAAAGTGACAGTACACACATTAACCAGTTAACAGTTTCTTCCAATATTATTTTCCAAAAGTAAAAAGGTCACTTAAAATGTAGTGCAAGTAATACATTTTGGCTAAAACAAAGACAAAAGAATAGAAAAAATAAATATGCATTTTTTGTTTATAAAGAGCTGAAGAGACATGGAGATTTTATAGTAATTATTACATTATGAAAGTTACTACTGCTCAGAACCTGGTCCCTGATGTTGACAGGTCAGTTAAAGCAAAGAGATGTCAGGTACATCATTCTAAAACCGAAAAAAAAGCATTGAGTGTCATTATTTTGATTCATTGACATTTTCTGAATTGTCGTTATTGTTCAATAAAAACGACTGAACTGAGTTCATTGTCTGAGTTGCATTGCTGATAGTAGGCCTCAAAAAAATAATGTTGTGTACTGTAGCTATTTACTGAAAATATTTATAATTTTTTTTATAATCCATGCATCGATTCTTCAAACGCTTATCCGGAGCCGGGTCGCGGGGGCAACAGATCCCGAGGCGTTCCCAGGCCAGTGTGGAGATGTAATCCCCCCATCTGGTCTGCCCCGGGGTCTCCTTCCAGTGGGACACTATTATATACAAATTAATTCATAATTAATTTGTATATAATCTTCATAACATTTTTTAAAGTGATATGCTGTAGTTATAGCAGTGACTGAGACAACAGACTGAAAAACAATGATGTATAACTGAATGTGCATGAGCGTGCATGCGTGTCTCCGTGTCTGCGTGCCCAGTCTGCCCACCTCAAGTCACCATTTGACCAATCTTGCCCGGACACCAAAATGAGTTTGACACCCCTGCCTTAAAGCATATATCCTGATTTATCATAGAATTACTTTAAATGGAACCATATCTTACAAAATTAGCATGCTGTATTAAGAACACAAAATCATTAGGAAAATGTTTACTGAAGTAATAAATCATGTGAGAAGTAGGGTCAACCTACTATAAATGCATGGAATCTCTGTCCGAGTGTTCGTCTGTAGTTCACGTATCCCGAGAACTGTCTGACTGACAGACTTCAAACTAGGCGTGTGTGTCGCCAATGACCCAAGGGAGTGCCATGACCGGCATCAAGTCAGTTGTTCCGACAGATACACCCATTAGTGTTGCAGAGGAGCCGAGGAGTGATGCGCAAAGTGAGAAGTCGGTTGGAACAACACATTTCCCCCAAATATCGACAAATCCGTAAATCCCCATATACAGTATGGAGTACCCTGATGTCATCAATATAATGTCATAGTGCTATTGACATCATAGACTGGCCTGGCATGCCTGACACGGAACCCCATTAATGGGCATAAAAGGGACGCAGACAGACAGATACAGAAATCTCCATAATATGTAGTATAGGCATAATAGGGACACAGACAGACTGACGGGTATGACGGGTACTGGTACAACGGGTATTGCATTACCGAGTGGGGCATGCATTTCCAATTTGCATCGGTCTCGATTCATTCCCGAATAGGCCGGTGAATGACTAAGACTAATATACAATCAGACTTATTTTGTGACTAATGGAGGCTGATGTTGCGGAGCGAGCTGTGAGTGGTGTAGAAGCATCAGCTGAGTGTTAATGTTGCTGAGCTATGATTGGCATAGCAGCGTGCGTCACTTTGAGATTTGCAAGAATGTAAAGTTCGTTATAAATAAAATGTATTATTATTATTAGCTGAGGTGTCGTTCGCAGTACAGGATGAGATGCACTGATTGGTGATTTGTAGGCACAGAGACACAGATATACATACAGTGATACAGTGATACAGACAAACCCTGTTCTAGACAGCTGGTCCCTTTGGCGCCATGCCGTAAAAAGGAGAAATGCTTAATTGTTCTTTCATTTTCTGTACTCCCCTTAGTCAGCCAAAATAGAAATCAATTTGTCTTTTAACAGAGATAGTTGGGTCCATTTGGCTGACCGTGCATTGAGGCTGTCCTAATTGGCATGTCGATGCCTGTTACCAAGAAAAACACTTTATTTCTCTTTTAACAGAGGCTAGTCTAAGGGGTTCAAATGTTTATGCATTTGTGAGAGAAGAAAATGCTAAATACATCAGATGAGCTATCATTGTGCACAAAGAAGGAACTGTTTAAAAAATTGAGGTATACAGTATGTTCCTGAAACATGACTTCATAAACAAGCCAGTTGAAAACCACAAGAGGTATCTCGACTCAATTATGTTTTCCTGTGCTTGAACATATTTTCCAATTATGTCTTGTCCCCTTTGGCTGACGAATGTTTTGCGAGCAATAAAGTTTTGACATTTTGAAATGTGGGAACCCAGATAATTAAATGCCTATACGGTGGAGGATTACTTCCTCGTGACCTGAACCTGCATGTTGTCACAAAACGCTCGGTTCAACCCAGACACAATGACCTTAATTCCTGCCTTGTATGTTTTTTGGTCTTTTTGGCTGCCCAAATGTCACATCAGATGGGGGATTAGCTTTTTGGTCTGGTCCTATCAGAGGGAAAGCTGTATGCTGCACGGGTGTAAGGCTATTGACATCACTTTAACCCAAGGGGCTGACCACTAAATGTCATTGCCAACTATCTTGGCCCTTTCGAAATGAACCTAAAAAAAATGACAGCTGCAGCCAAACCTTGGCAAGCTTGCCGACAACAGCCAGATAGTTTTTTTGGGTGTGTGTTTTTTCAATCATAAAACCTGTGATTTTATAAAAAAATCTATAATAAGCATTATGTATGTTCGTATGCACAGCAGCATGGGGGAAATATATAGAAATATAATTTATAGAAATAAAGAAATTCAATAAACCAATCTTTTCCATCTGGAGTTGGTGTCAGAAAGTAACGCTCCCCCAATGCCTCTCCTTTAGCGCCCATATAAATAGCTGCTGAGAGTGCTGATTGATAATTACTCTTATCTCCCAGTGTCTCCTGTTACCAGGAAACAAACAAGGGGAGAAGGAAGCAGGAGCTGGCAGGCAGAGGTCAACGGGAGGCCTTCTACATTTCATCCGGCACACGCTGAAAGATGGAGGTGCCAGCGAGTGACAGTCTCCGACCCCTAGGTGAGATCTGAGAGGGATGATAAAGGCAAGTGACGGAGAGAAAATTGGCAGATAATTACAAGGGCTAGAGGGGCACATTCTCTCTCCCCTCTCTGTCTCTTTCCCTCTGTCACATGCCCAAACGCGTGCGCGCGCGCACACACACACACACACACACACACACACACACACACACACACACACACACACACACACACACACACACACACACACACACACACACACACACACACACACACACACACACACACACACACACACACACACACACACACACTTCCGCCTGCCTTTTCTGCACCCCACAGGTAAGTATTTGGCTTATGGTTATTTCACTTCTAAGCTAATACAGTAATGGCAGTGGTTCTCAAACTTTTTCATGTCAAGGACCCCCAAAATGATATGTATTTGGCCGCGGACCCCCATCTGAGATTTGTCAAAAATAGCTGATCTACAAGCTCACAGCGTGTGACGTGCTGTGAGCTTGTAGATCAGCTAATTGTGAATAGACAAAGTATAAAATATGATTAAAGTGATAAAAAAAAGTTACGCTATATTAACTCATTTAGTTGGGGACCCCCTGGTACCAGACCCCCCCCACCCCTGAGGCCTCTTTCAGAACCACTGTTTTAAATACGCTGCAGATGTCCTCAAACGACATGAACCCAAGTCTCCTTATCCTGGGCAATGGGCATGTCATAATAGGCAAACATTCAGTGAACATTTGATGAAGATAGTAGATCGTGCAACACGTTGTGAGCTTGTAGATCAGCTAATGTCAGCAAAGAGATTTGGTGTGGAGGGAAAAATAGGAGGGGGCCAAGTATGGACCCCTGAAAGACCCCAGTCAACAAAGTACAGTACAGTTTTTTTTTTTTTTTTACATTCTTTGAAAATAGGACTTAAGTAGTTAATTTACTGAATGTCTCAGCCTCATTCATAGTGTCGCCGCCCTAGGTTCTTTAATGGCATTGTGTGGTTCTGTCCCTCCTGTGCCACCACCAGCCACCTCTTCCAGCCATTAATCATGTCATGCGTTTCTCATTGGACAAACCCCAGGGAGCACAGTGGGGATCAGAGGACTGAACTGTACATGAACTGGAAACGCACACACACACACACACACACACACGCACACGCACATGCACATGCACATGCACATGCACATGCACATGCACACGCACACGCACACGCAGGAGCTGCTGAGCCAAAGCATGTCTTAAGGAAATCATATGAGTATGAGCGTCAGAGTAAGCTAAATTAGATAGAAGTGGAGGGGGGTGTTAGGGGTGTTGCAGGCTCACTGCTGACTATACTGTCCGAGAGTATATATTTGCCGTTTGGTAATGTTAAGCCTAAACTGAGGCGTCGGGTTGTTAGCTTGAAAATCTGTTATTTTCGGCGAGCCACACTGTGATGATGTTAAGATTTGGCTTTTTTATTCCTTGTGTACTTCTCTCCATTACCCATGGTGACTATGTGACAGAGGTAAAGTAGGCTTGCATACTGTATATCTGGTGCTGCTCCAAAAGTGGCTGTTTTGCTGTTTTGTTTTTTCACTGGGAAAGAGCACACAATGCCAGAAGACTGTTGTTTTTTAAAGTCAAATTATATATACCCGAGTGGTTTTGAAGCAGCAGACTCCGTGGGCGCCTCAACTACTGTAATGTGACTTTATGGGTCCCAGTCAAGATGTATTGTCACGTCTTGTCAAGACGTTGTGTCTCCTGTCGCGCCTTACAACAAAATGTTTCAGCCTTTTGTTTTTGTAGTTTCATTGCAGTATTTTTGGAGAGGAAACAACGGAATATGCTATACTTGTAAAACTGAGCTATGTGGTTTTACTTGAGAATAAGTGAAGGGAAACTCGGGTCTCAGCGTTATTGTTTGGGTAACATGAGTAATATTCAACCCATTTTCAGTAATACAACCTTCTCTGGTTGGCTATTGGTATGGGATGCCTCCACCTGCGATCCAACACAACAAGCGATTTGACACTGATCTGTCCCCTGATCAATAGCCTTGGCCCTTTTTTCAGATGAGCCAGCATTTGAGCCAGCATTTGCCCCAAGCAGTACAGTTCTCCTTTGCTGGGATATACACCCAAGACCTGTGAGGGCAGGTCAGGTCCTCCTAATTGTCTAAACACCACACGCCACATTCCTCATTTGATTCCACATTGACATCCAGCATATTGGATTCCATGGCGGAGCAATCAGGCTAGGACTGCAGCGCCCGGCGCTCCTAAGACGCGACCGAGAGCCTGGGATAATTAACATTTATTGATACATGACTGCTGTAAGCCTGTTTGCCCAGTGAATTAAACCAGCTCATTACAGGCTTAATGGCGGGTAGGAGAGATAAATAATAGATGCCAGTCCACTCACTGGCACTTTAGCATGCATCATGAGACCCCATCTGCCCTACACCCTGACCCCCCCATTCTGCACGATCAATTTGGCCCACACAAAATCAAGACATCCTCCCTTGAAACCAAAACTGACATCACTGCTTCGATTCAATCAAGTGGTCTCCTGTGGGCTTGGTTGGAGGTTTTAACGATGGTTGTTGGTGGACATGGCTTGTGTTGGGTTATAGGCCCTGAAGTGGGCATGAAAACATGTACACTACACTTTAGCACAGGCATACTTCAGATGTTTATTGTAATCGTCGCTTATTGTTAGAACAAGAGGCTCATATAACTGTTTAGGTTTATTTGTAGTCATTTTTAGTAGTAGTGCTTATTGACAAAAATAAAATGCATCTATGTGCACATACTCACATACAGTACACACACACACACACGCACACACGCACGCACGCACGCACGCACACTCCGTTGGAATACAAATCAATGTTTTGGTTATAACTCAAATAAAGCAGGCAATCCTGTTTATTGTACAGTAGTTTGGGTCGTAGGATTGGTTGTTGCACAAAATGAAAAGAGTAAGAAAAGACACGTCTCGGTGTCAACACAGAAAAAGGATGATGTTTTTGTGCTCTTTCTTGCCCTTATGTCCCCATCCCCGTCCCCAACACCTCCGCCTTTTCACTGAAATGAAACATGAGACAAACTGATAAAGTTCACCGGAGTGTTGCAGTGACGCATCCTGACAAACAGAGGAGTGTTTTTTTTTCTGTGCTTCTTATCTTGTGCTCCCTTTTCTGTCCTTTCCAATTGTTCTCCTTTCTTGACAGCACAAGTTTCACGTGCATACTCCGCGTCCTCTCTTCCCTATAGAACTTCACATGGAATACCTTCTTTCATCTCCTGCACCAGCTTGAAATATTTTCCCAAAAGCACACAAGTGTCCGATGCTGAAGCTTGAAATTAGATTACAGTGTAGCCAACATCTGGGCAAACAGGATTTATTTTATTCATCATACAGCTCCACAGCTCCACACACTTAAATATGCTGTCTTTCACGTTATGTTGAGCCTTCTGCATATCACACCTTCATCAGAGCAAACAGAATTGTGCTGGATTTTCCCCCTTTTTGTTTTTTCAAGAGTCATTTCAGAATATGGTGTTGGCCGATGTTGACTTACTGGAAATATCGGCAAAGGAAAATTCAATATTTTCATAACAGCCTATTGATCTTGGCCACAGAACTTAGGGAGGATTTTTTAAAAGACGAAAATGAAATTACTGAAGAAAGTACAACCAATATGCTTGTTGGAAGGGTGTGTGGCTTGATTCACGACTTAAAAGTATACTAAATGGTAGCAATGGTGTAAGGTCTTCTTAAAAAAAGAAGAAAGAAACACAACCTGCGACTGCTCAGCCTAGTGGCACACAATTCAATATGATACAGGCTGTGTAGAGAAAAGCATGAGTGTGACTTGTTATATGAAACATGATGATGACTCAGGTGTGTGTGTGTGTGTGTGTGTGTGTGTGTGTGTGTGTGTGTGTGTGTGTGTGTGTGTGTGTGTATGTGTGTGTGTGTGTGTGTGTGTGTGTGTGTGTGTGTGTGTGTGTGAGAGCGGCCTCTCCTCACGCCATCTGAAGAATTACCAACACCCGGTTCTGTCAGACCAATATCACTACTCATTGTTGATGTGGTCTCATTATTACTCTATAAGGGCCTGGCTGTTAGATGCATGCTCCATTCATCATACTCATTTTAGCATTTCCTTCTATGAAGAATACATCTTAACACGGTGAGAAGGCTATATTTTATTCGTCATTTCCTCACATGCACTATGAAATGAAGCTTAAATCCAATTTGTCAGTGACGCTTTGAATAGCGCCTGAGAGGCCAGCGAGAATGCAATTTATTTTGCTGTCCAATCATATAGCACATTGCTATTACTATTACTTACAGTATTACATTATAAAACATTTTGTACTTTTAGCAAATGGTAGAAGTAATTTATTTTGACTTGTTGTGTGAACCAATGTCAGAATATTTGAGAACACGACGCATAAAAAAAGATGCATGGGAATTACATGTGATTCTGACACAAACTCAAAGTGTGTTTGAGGTGTTGCGTTGTTTTGCCTCAGTAGCCAAGAGGTCCAAGTTAGTGTCAGTGTCCACAAAGTTTGTACATTTGATTCATTGGAGAATGCCTGGCAGGTGAATGATGTTGAGTGTTTGAGTTTAGTTGAAGGAGCACATCACCCATTTTCAACCTTATCTTCATATAATTAGCCATCCAAAATGCTTATTATGAGATGGCACCATTTCTGTCTACTCGTACTGCATCTCAGAGTTTGGCTGTGGACATTTCAGAAACCTGCCTACCAATAACATAGTCAGTAGAAACAAAATTTCAATTTTTATTTTATTCTATTAATGCAAGAACAATTATATTTCATCATGCTAACTTTCCAGGAAGAGAAAGAATGTAGTATCCATTAGCTTGGAATCCCCACTATGTCATTGGTAGGCAGGTTTCTGAACTGTCCACAGTCCATCTCTGAGACACAGAACGAGCAGACGGAAATTATGCCATCTTATAATGAGCATTATTATGAGGACTAATTATATGAAGATAAGGTTTGAAACGGGTGAGGTACTCCTTTAATATAAAATGTATCAGTACTGACATTGTGTTTGTTCCCCTGGATACACAGGACAACTAAGGCCAGGGAGTGACATTTCATGAACAAGATGGCTCATAAGTATTGCAGTCTGTGGGAGAAGTACTTCTCGCTGTCCTCATTATGTCACTTCTGACATTAGCAAGCTCTTTTGCCATTTTGTTTGCTCTAGTTTGTGTGTGTGTGTGTGTGTGTGTGTGTGTGTGTGTGTGTGTGTGTGTGTGTGTGTGTGGGGGGGGGGGGGCGGGGTGGGGGGGCAGTGTCACCCATGAGGGCATATCAGTATCAAAGCTAAACATCAAAAGCTCTGACACATATCAAGAGGCTCTTTCCTCGCCTGCCAACTTGTGCCAAGCAGCACTGGGACTACATTGAAGTATATGTGAAACTGTTTTGAGTTGAGTTGAAACATATAGACATACTGTACAGTAAATGAGGGGCTGAGGTTAAAACGTATGGCGTCATTGTTTGGCGATCATTATTCAGTGAAACATGCGGTCCGAATACACAAAGATTACAAAGATTTCTTGCCCATAGAGTTTCTTGCCCATAGAGGTTTGCATGATGCAAAGCATTAATGTTTTATCATACTGACAACCGATACGAAAAACACACAAAACAACTACATTTTATTATCCACCTGTCAAAAGAGATACCCGTTAATTTACTTTCTGCAACATTGTCACCACACCTGAACTCTGTTATACATTAACAACAAAAATATATCATCACCATAGCAGCGTTGTCATTCTTTCCACCTGTCAGCTCATTTGTATACACTGTAACCTAATGTAGGCTACCACCTGTTAGCTTCTAAGAAGGGCTTACATAAAAGTAGAAATACTGCATCGCAGTTGTATGCCTCCACCAACCAGTAGCAAGACTCATTTATCTGTCTATAAATTCCAGGAATCTGTGTGTGTGTGTGTGTGTGTGTGTGTATGTGTGCGTGCGTGCGTGCGTGCGTGCGTGCGTGCGTGCGTGCGTGCGTGCGTGCGTGCGTGCGTGCGTGTGTTTTTTTCTGGCTTTGGGGACTGGTTGAAACACAAACTCTCACAAGTTAGTGAATGATAGATGACTGACATGATAGACTGGCCTCCAAGTACTCAGTTAAGTACTGACAGGTACTGCACTAAATACTATGACGTCCTGTTGATGACAAGAAAGAATGTGAGCACAACTCAGTCACAATTAATTAAACATTTACAAGTGCACGGCTAAGAAGAGCTCAATATCAACAGAAGAATGCCAGAACTCGGAAGGGTCCTTGAGGTCTTTTATTCAGACAACACACAGGCAAACCACAAACGTGTTATCGCATGAGTGAAATAGGCTATTCTATTCTAGAATTGATTAACGATCAATAGACCCGAAGAATATGCCTTTCATAATGTAGGACCTCGCTTTATTGTAGATTAAGAAACCTACCATACATGGATACAGTGTCTGTTGATTATGCTTTCTCTGGGGATTTTAGTACAGTAGAGGTTTCATATTTTATTTTCAAGCCATTTGCTTTCACTCCCCTGGGAGAAAGGACCAAAAGCTTTCATCTAAATGAACAGAATGAATGCAATCTATTTATCAATCTACTCTATCCATTTCTGCCCATTAGAGTTGCTCATGACTCTGATTTCACCTTAACATGCTTGCGTCTCCTCATTTTTGTTGATGCTAACATCCTCAATTATGTCTGTCAGGAAAGCAAACGTGAATTATGATGACATTTCATTTGGATCATGTGTGGTCGCGTTTAAGTGCGCAACTGCACAGTCGGGAACTGACAGCCAAGTTGATTTGCTGTGCTGTAACAAAAACAAGCAATTTCCAAGAGAAATATTGGTCAGCCTTTTCTGAATGCCGAAACAACATGTGTCCAACGTGTTTCCAATTGGAAACTAATGGACCCTTGGATTTTCTTTACATCTGAGACAAGTAAATGGCACCAAAACAGTCGATGGTAGCAGATAGTGACTTACTCTCAGCAGGTTATATAAAATAGTTTCAACGAAAGAATACTCACACGCACACACGCACGCACGCAAACAAACATGTAGGGACCAATATGCATGCATGCATGCATGCACAAATACACCCACAGCACTCTCTGCCTCTCTGGGGAACATCTCACCTCACCACCAGAACCTTCTCTAATGTTTCATTCATTCAGCCTTTGATGGTGTGTGTGTGTGTGTGTGTGTGTGTGTGTGTGTGTGTGTGTGTGTGTGTGTGTGTGTGTGTGTGTGTGTGTGTGTGTGTGTGTGTGTATGTGTGTATGTGTGTGTGTGTGTGTGTGTGTGTGTGTGCATCCACATTTCTTTCAGTGGGTTTATGTCTTTCCATGGATAAACCATGCCAATTCAAGTGCCCAGGTGCAGCCTCTTCAGAACAGCAAAAACACAACAGCCCTCCAATTACTGTGTCCTCACCACCATCACAATCATATGCACCAAATTACCCTGCTTTTCATCGGCACCCTGAGAGTGAAAACAACAAATCAGACTCTTTCTCCCCCTGCTTCTTTTTATTCTCCGACCACAAGAACAGAGTTGAAATTGACAAGCGAGACAATCTCTCCTCTTCTCTCGCCCCTGAAAACCTATTTGTCCAAACCGCTGTCTGATGAGCGCTGTCAGAGAATTCAACACATGCACAATGAAAACGTATTATTTACACAATTGCCCATTCTTTTCAGTGTTTCTCTGAATGTTGGTGGGATATCACAATGGGAGAGTGATCGTTTCCTCACCAGGGCATTATTATTATCTGATATACTTTATTTTTTGCAAATTTTCATTCACAGTTACAGTCACAGTGCAGGGGTTCATATCATGTAACATTATCAAGCATCATATTCCAGTTCATTCATGAATGTCCATCATTGTTAGTGGTGTTTAAAGGCATGTCTAATGCATACTAATGGTCTGAGGAATCTATTGGCAGTTCAAGCTCAGATCATTATGATTGGGGTAAGGTCAAGCCAGTGATCCCACAACAGTGCTTAAAGAGAGTATCTCAGCCCCAAGCTAGGATTAGCCATTAGTTGAGTGGACTGAATGGGGTCAAACACTGGGGTTATTGGAGTAAACACCAAATCAATGTCAACTGATAGTCGTCCTTTTCTTCCAAATAACAAGAGACTCGCACAACTCTGACTTTCTGCCCTATCATGTCCTATCCAGATTACGTTGGGTGCAACTTGGCAAGTCAAAATCAAGCTTCTGTGCATTACTTAGCTCTCAGGATAACTAAGCTCCTCTTATTCATATAACATAACTTCAACAAACTTTCAGATAGACAGCATCTATACACACACACACACACACCCCCACACACACACACACACACACACACACACACACACACACACACACACACACACACACACACACACACACACACACACACACACACACCCCACAAGTAAGGAATGAGCAATTGTAGAGAAGTGGGTGGTACAGTTAAATTAGTGTTCAGACTGGCGTAGCCACTGAGGTGAGCAGAGAGCTGAGGAGAGGTTTCAGCACCATGGATAGAGCCACTGAGGTGAGGAGAGGTTTCAGCACCATGGATAGAGCCACTGAGGTGAGGAGAGGTTTCAGCACCATGGATAGAGCCACTGAGGTGAGCAGAGGTTTCAGCACCATGGATAGAGCCACTGAGGTGAGGAGAGGTTTCAGCACCATGGATAGAGCCACTGAGGTGAGGCAGTGCACATGCACACAGACACACAGACACAACCCGAGCACGGTTTCATAGTAAGCTCCACTTGCGCGGAGGGTCTACATTTCATGTAGTACACATCCAAACACTCACATAGAGGCACACACTAAGGGAGGGAAGGAGGGAAAAAAGAAAGAGAGCCAGAGAGATGTAAAGAGTGATGGACTACAAGTTCAAGGCTGAACCTACAGTATGCTCTTTGGACGGACACACGCACACATGCTCGTGCATGCACGCACACACAGGGATTAGGCTTCACTTTGCAGGACAAGGACAGACACAACACATATTTCCAGACATACCGTATTCACAGACTACAGGAGACAGTATATATTAAATCAATCTATGAAATCTATGTACATTGTTTTCTGTATCCATAGGGCATGCTGGCCTTATAATACTGGCATATACTACTGCATTATGTCAGTTCTAGGTAGGTTGGTGCAACACTGCGTGTCAACCAACAGTATGCTCTGCAGCTCGTTTGCTTTAGCCAGTTTAGCCCGTTATACTTTGTTGTATGACAAATAGCTAAATTAGCCGATCTACAAGCCCACATTGTCTATAGCCACATCGGCTAACCACACCAAGCCTAATGCAGAACTGTTCCTCATGGAATGGATGATTTTGGCACAATTTATTCACAAAACACTGATTTCCAAGGATATTGTCTTTTGCACATTGTTATCATTTGAACATTAGTTTGTTTGTCTTATTATGTTTCATTTGGCATTTTGACCTGAACCAACTCTTCTCCTGTATGTCCTAGATTCTGGCAATAAAGTCGCTTCTGAGTTCTGAATTGCGAGCGCACAAAAAGCTTATGTATTCACTAAACCTGGTCCAGTCCCTTGTGGCTTCAGTGTGTCTCTACTTTGGAACAGCGGTCAAATCCATCCTGTCAAACTAATTTGTCTAACACAAAGCACCAAGGCATCCTTGAGGCATTTCCCTAGGCAACAAAAGAATAACAGTTGACCCTGTATGCAGCAACATTACATATCATCTATTGTAGGCTATGTATAACACCAATAATGACAATATGTACAAAATGTGTTTTGGTTCATATACTGGGTGGATATGAATACATACATTTATATAAGCCAATCTAGTATCTATGCTAATACAATTACATTCTCTGCCATGTTTAATCAAAGCTCTTATTAACCCCTGCACAAGCACGCACGCACGTACGTACCCCCCCCCCCCCCCCCCCACACACACACACACACACACACACACACCTTTTCCTGTCACGTACCGACTTCTCAACCAGCCTTTTCCATCTCAGTCTGGCAACCTAATCACACCCTCTACTTCAAGACATTCTTCTGCTCCATTGACTATGGAGCATTCACGCCCCTGTCCCTCTCTACCCGAGCGGAATCATCAGTGGTGACAAACATCATTATAATGTTCTTCAATGACTGCTCCACCTTTAGCTGTGCATGTAGCCTGTGGGTGTGTGCGTGCGGTTTGTGTGTGTATATACCCTATACAGTATCTTTCTGAGTGAGATCTATGACCCGTGTTCACTGCCTGTCTAGGCAGTGGTTCAGAAACCCTGTCCATGCCTGATGTCAGAGTGCCATGCATTAACAGGAACCCCTTTGGGGAATGAGATTGATATCATGTGTATTTTCCTTAAAGTTGCAACGTTATGGTGGCTATCTCCCAAAATGACTATAATCAACAGCGGTCAAATGACACAAAAGCCATTCAAAGTACAATTGAATTAGCACTTATTTACTTTTTGCATGCTATGAAAAGCTACTGTCATTCAAGCAATAATAACGCATATTTTGAAAACCTCAATTCAGCAAATGGGTTGCATTTTAGCTGCTAGACAACAGAACTATCACCAGTGATGCGCTGGGCTTTGATCAAAATGACTGCAAAATAAATAGTGCTGAATGGGGAGAAGAGAATGGCTGCTACTGTATCATTGTGCTTTGTCTGGAATTTTGCCATTGATTCAGAGAGCTTGTTTGAAAGCTTGATGTATTGTTTGATGGAAAACAATGTTCAGTTAACAAAATATTGGATCAATACCACAAGTGAACAACTCTTGGGAGAACTCTTTTGGAATGTAACATTGTTATTATGTCCAGGGAATGCTCAGTGAGCACTACTACTCTCACATAATGCTTGCTCAAAGTGGCACCTTTGCTGAGCAGGTGAAGTAATGTGAGGCAAGTGATAGGACAGCCAGACGCAGTGATTAGCAAATTCATCTTAATTCTGATTTAGTACTGTATATCAATGGAGCAGAAGATAAACAACCACCAGCATCCCATTTTCTATAAATATGTTTAAAAAAGAAAGAAAGAAAGAAAGAAAGAAAGAAAGAAAGAAAGAGGTAAATCTTTCAAAGTGCAACTTTTGGCAAAATGCAAATATCCTCATTTGTCATACACAGAGGGGACGAAAGTGACAGATGGTCGTCTACTGTACTTTGCCCCAACTGCAAAACAATCAGCACCTTTATTTATTTATTTATTGTCGACCATTGGGATTTTTTTCTCTACGGAAATTACAATGCGTTCATAATTTAGGCACCCTAATGTGCATGAAATATTAATCTTTGTGTTATTAAAAATATGTCGCATGCAGAGTCTTTTGGGGCTCAAGTGTTTATAATGACAAAGCTGTGCTTGGAGAATGTCTCCCGCAGAGAGACTATTTCATGTACCACTGCTTTGGGTCCTCTGTGAATTTGTCATGAGACCGAGCTCCTCCTACGCAAGGGTCACGCTTATCCTTGGGCAGACTTTGTTCTTTTTATGCTAAAACTAAGGGTTTTAAACTAATATGAATAAACTATTTGAATAAACTACTTCACTTGTCTCACCCCTATAATCTGTTTCTTCACACATTTATCAACTTATGCCCCACATAATTCGTCACACAACAAATAACAAATACAGCCAATCTACAAGCTCACAACGTACTGAATCACGATGCAATGCATTATGAGCTTGCAGATCTGCTATTTTGACAATTTCTTTAACATTTTGAAAACATTTTGGGGGAAAAGTGGTTAACAGAACAGTTTTTTGGTCATCTAAGATTTCTGATAATAAGTCTTATAGTGGACCTCACCTCAATACCACAAACAACAGATAATGCACTAGCTCTTTGTTAGTAAGTCTGGCGTGGGCTTTTGGAAGCCCATCAGTGACATGGCTCTGGTTAGGGAAGCATGTGGTGGCTTTGACCTTTGCTAACATTGGCAGGCTCATGCCCAGCCCAACTGTGAGGCAAGCTGTCTGTCTCTCACTGGGCCTTTCCCTCCAAGTGACAAGGCCTAGGAGTGCTGCCAGCAATTCCACATTTGTGAGCGAGCACAAGAGAAACCAATGGACAATACAGTGATTAATTGATCATGATGACACCATCTTTATTATGCCGATTGATTCACACAGCAAAACTTCAGAACATCCCTTATCACATCCCACATACTATATAGACCTGGGATGTTATGTACAAGTATATTGTATATTATATATTCTAGAGAGTATGGGTATTCAACAGGGGGTCTGCGACCCCTGGGAGGTCCTCAGAGTTAAATCTTTGTGTGATAGGAACTTTTTTTTTTTTACATTAACCACTTGAACCCTAGCATCCCTATTCTGGGAGAACATTTGCTGAAAATAGTATAGGCTATCTACATGCTCACAACGCGTCGCCCTGCGATGCGTTGTGATCTTGTAGATCTACTATTTTCAGCAAAGAGTTTGGTGTATTGAGGGAAAAAAGAGCAGACTAATACAGAGCCAACGGTCAAGTTTAAAAGTATTGAGAGTTTAAGTGGTTAAATATCTGAAAATACACATTAACATGAATCCAACATATTAATAGAAAACATTATGAGAAAATAAACAAACAAAAAACTTTAATTTAAACACTGATGATATAGTGCTGCCCAACAAGATGAAGATACAAAATCTATTACCCAAGTTGGTAACACTTTACTTAAAGGTCGGGTCTATAATGCATTATAATCGTGTTTATTATGCATTATAATGCTTATAAGGCATTATAACACTCATTATATGCTTATAATTATGCAACAACTGATAACAACGTTTATAGCGTATTATAAGTGCTGGTCATAATAATGCATTATTATGCTCAATGGAACAGCACATTATAACTACCATAACTTAGCTATTTATAAAGTGTCTTTGTTATAAGTTGTTATGCATAATTATAAACATTTATAACGAGTGTTATGAAGCATTATACGTTTTATTTATTTATTTATTTATATGTTTATTTGACAGGGACAATACAAAAAACAACGAATCAGTTATAAAAACACGAAACCGTTGCAATTGTACAAGGGGTTTATAGCCGAGGCTAATTTGCGACCCCAGTCCCTGGTTGTGCATTGTAAGTGCATTGTAATGCATTATGATGCATTATAATTAATTTGTGAATATAATGCATTATAGACCCGACCTTTAAGTAAAGTGTTACCTGGTAGTTATAATGTGCTGTTCCACTGAGTTTATAATGCATTATGACCAGCACTTATAAATTATATTATTATAAGTTATAATACTTCATAAACCTTGTTATACTGTAAGTTGTCATGCATAATTATAAATATTTATAACACGTGTTATAATGCCTTATACTGTAAGTGCATTATAATGCATTGTAAATGTAGTTATAATGCATTATAGACCCGACCTTTAAGTAAAGTGTTACCAAAAGGGGTTATTACACAATATGTAGGGGGTCCCTGCTTCTTGTCCCTCTCAAATATGGGTCCTTGGCCTGAAAAACGCAGAAAACCCCTGTTCTAAAGGCATAAGCTGTTTATGTTAACTAGATGTCAGGGCCGCTTCGCGGCCCTCACATCTAGGCCCGATCCGAGGTTGGTCCAGACAGAGTCCCAAACTCATCATCGTCCCAAAACATTTCGACTGTCATCTGTTTCCGTGGCATGGCTCTGTAAGAGATATTTATGAACCAGGACGGCGACCTTTGCTGGCCTAGTCACTCTGTACACACGTCATGCGAAGTCCGGCCCCTCTGGCCTCTCCTCTCCTCCCTCCCCGCTTTGCTTTGCGGCCCCAACCTCTAGTCCCAACCTCCCAACCTCCCAACCTCGGTCATGTGATAAAGAGGTCAGACTTCCTGTATCTGGTTGCTATGGCAACCTGCCAGATCAGGCTGAGGGTCTGGTAGGCAAATCAGAGAATCAATCAAGCCGAGAGTCTGATCACTGATCGAGGTGGGGTAAGATGCCTAAATCATAGCCATAGCTCTGATCAACAGTCTGTGGCGGGTCTTGGAGACACGTGGAGTGATACTGTGCTTGCGAATCCTGGACGAACTTTCAGAGCTTTTGTCAATTATAGTGGTAAGATGATGTCACGGCTCCAAGTGATTGCAGTATTGTGCCATTTTATACGGTACAGTATTAGTATATGAAGATCCTTTGTGCGACCCATTTGATGAAGAACAGATGTATGGGGTAGAGATGGAGGCCTTGAAGTGTATATTATCTCTATGCCCCAGCAGTCATCTGAAGAGTTTAGTTGTGAAATGCAACATCCGCCATTTCATAAAGAATTACCTGCGATTTTTTGCATAAATTATAAAAACATTTTGACAGGACATACTTAGGCATGTGAAATATTTGGATGAGAAATAATCACTTTTACTGACTGGATTCTCTATATTTCAAAAATACTTTCCCCCAGAAAGGACACAAAGAGTCTTCTTTATTACAGTATGTTAAATTGTATTGTATGTAAAAATGTACATAGACCGTATACTATTTTTGCTCTATTTTGAGGATCCAAACTTTTTCAGCTCGAGACCCAAAAGAGAAATCTCCCAGTGACCCCAACTTCCAAGAATAAAAATATGCAACAAAAAGTATTGGGGGGAAAAACGGGATATTTACTCACGACCAATTAAAACTGGTTGGTGACACAAAATGGGTTCCGACCCTATGTTTGGGAAACAGAAGTTGGCGACAGGTGGATAGCCAGGTGTCCATGTTGGTCAGCCAAGCTTTCAAGTGTTGCTGAAATGTCAAATCTTTGTAGGGGAATACTCAAAGGATTACAGATCTCCATGCATCTCTTCTTGGTCATAGAGAAAACAGGTTGCCATGTTGACATTGTGAATCAAATGCTAGGCTATATATAAGGATGATCAATCATTGTCAGAGTTATTTGATTTCCGCAACAGAATACATGAATGTTTGTATTTGCGTATTATTTTCCCTCAACAATAGGGAATACAGCTAAACTCTGGAAATAATTTAAGTGGATTTGCTGCTGTGAAATGGCCAAAAATGTGTTAGCATTTTTTCCAGATAGTACCCCACAGCGGTGTCATGTTCAAAAACATATACTGATTAGTAAGGTGAAAAATTCCCCACAGAGACTGGGACAAACTAAGTCGCATGCAAAGCAGAAAGGTGAACCGACTCCTGAAATTGAATGTGTCTCTGGGTGTGCAGGCTTGTGTGTGAGTGCATTTATATTGTATAGGGCGTATATGTGTGTCTAGTGATAGGAGGCAATACACCTGTAAGCTTGCACTCACTGGAGCGAAGCCTATTAGAACAAGCACAAGACATATCCCTCAGACTGTGGACACTCACACGCCTACACATACACTATGGACTTACATGTACACGCATGCACGCACACACACACGAATAACAATTATTTTTACGCAAATAAGTCGCTGCACAGTGTAGGCATGAATTACCATCTTGAGCATAGCCACGGTTGCCAGCTATGTCATGCAAACTTATTGTTCTGTCTTATGCTAAGGTCACCTTCAACAATATCCGCAGGAGAAAACATACTGCACCAGGTATGGTGTTACAAATTATACTGTCTGCAATAGCGATGTTTTTCCAGGAACAAACTTTACCTCCAATCCTCTGTAAATGCTTAGTCATCAATTGACAGCGAAGAGCCCCCTGTAACTGTCAAGAGAACTTATTATTCTTATGCTAAGGTCACTGGCAACAACATGCCCAGCAGGAAGTATACTAGGCGTGTCATTCGAAATGACATTTTATGCAAGTGTGATGCCTCTCCAGCCACAGTTTATTTCTAGTCCTTTCCAAATGCTTAGTCATCCATTGACAGCAAAGAACCCCTGCAACTGTCCAGCATTTAGTATCTCTGGATTTCTTCTTCTTTTTTTTGCGTTGGCCAATATTTGGTGCAGATTAAGTATCGATCTCTCTATATATTTCAGAACACAGTGAAAAATGTTCTTTTGAGGTGGATTATAGGGGGCATGGCTGGAGGCCACTCATCATTTTCCTGATACTTACAGTTTGACATGAGAACTGAGATGATAGCATATACTTTGCACTTGTAAGACCGTTGCTTTTTCAGTTATTTGAGTATTCAGCAAGCTCCTCTCAAGTGACTTGTCCTCAGCAATGATGAAACTCCATCCTAAACTTACTCTCCAATGTACTATAGTCCTTAAAGCAATCAAGGATGACGAGAAAATAGACAATCTCCAAGAGAGTATCTTTGCTGATTTGCTCACGACGCTTATCCAAATAGCCTGGCTCCTTATCAAATTGGATTGGTTTATTTGAATGGGAGTGAAGTCCCCTTTGGTCATTGCAGGTTTAATATTGATTTAATCTGAAATTGTTAAATATGGGACAGATGGTGACAGCTTGTTGGAAGACCTTGAATTTTGAAACAACAAACCATAATTATATACCGTATACAGTATACATACGAGCGCGTATACTGCATGTGTGCGTGTGTGTGTGTGTGTATACTGTACACACACACACACACACACACACACACACACACACACACACACACACACACACACACACACACACACACACACACACACACACACACACACACACACACACACACACACACACACACACACAGTCTCTTTCTTAGTTTCTGTGCATTGACAAAATGTACAACTTGGTCTGTATTTTAAGGCAAATACAAAAAGGTCTTTAGCTCCTCCTGTGTTTGTTGCAACAGCAAAACTTTGAAGATAAACAAAAGTATAAGAATTAAGTTTAAGCTATTACCGCAAGTGACAGCCACTGAAAAATAATGGTTCAAAGTAAAAAATGTATCCCCCAGGGGATAAGTCTGGTAATTTAACATTTGTTTGGAATTCATGTATGAGTAAATAAAATGCTGTTTCTCATTTTACAAGGTGCTGATAACTGGCAAATTAATAAACCACAGCTGCACTCTCTAAAGTCAGTAATATGACGGGTCTATGATTAAAATAGATGTTGCATATAATTAATTCTCTTGGGTGAGTGATGTTACTGATTGTGATAAATGTGAATTGGTTTCAAGTGTATAATAGAGGCTTGTTTTGGCCTATTTGTCTGCATCTTCAATAGAAAGGACTCTCTCTCTCTGTGCAGGGAGTTAATTACATACTGTAGTGTAGGGTACGGTGCAACCTTCTCTGTCAATTGAAATAAATAAAGCCCCGCCTGGGGCAAATGTCAGTCAGTTACACTGCTCTCACCTGGTGTTTTGAAGAACACCACAACAAAGTCGAAAAGGGTTACTTATTTAACATTACAATTATTATTATTATACGCAAATCATGATGAAGTGCACTTCCCAGCTTTTCATGTCAATGCTAGTTAGTAGACTAAAAGCAAGCCCACAAGTGCACTCCTGGGTTGGTGCATTTCCTTTAATGTTGTTGTTTTAAGATCCACCTAACCCCATAGATACAGTACAAGCAGCCTTTGAGCCTCTGCAGATGCTGGCGTGAGCCAGGAAATCAATGCACTCAAACAGGGATGAGAGCAGCTTGGTCTTGGATAACTCAGGAATGTCTTCATGTGCATTATTCATTAGACAGGAGAGACAGTGTCGCTATTGCTGCCGCTGTCGAGGTGTACTGGAGACAAAGAATATGAAAGCTTAACCTTATCTGTCCCCTAAATCTCAGAGCAGTAGTAATGCAATTCCTTGAATTTAGTCCTCTCATGCTCTCTCTCTCTCTTTCTTCACGTATCAGGGCAGTTAAAATACAACATCTGAAGACACTGTACCGTTTGAAATGAAAACGGTATCAGTGTGTGGTCTCCACAGAAGAGAGACGAGTGTATTGTCCACTGCGAGAAAGCAGAGCTGCAGTCTGTATTGTCTGGCTTGATGTAGCTCTGTGAGAGGAGTTAACCCTTTAAGTTACTAGACTTCGGGCTGTTTCAAGGTCCTCACATCTGTCGCTGAGCTCCATATATATATGGAGCTGACTGATTTGTATTGCACTTTATGCCATGAGGACACATTGATGTTAGACAACACACTCCATATTTGGGCGTGGCTACAATGGGAACGCCTTATATGGTTATGGTCGAGTCATATTGACATGAGCGTGACTACGCGGTCCGCCGGCTGGCCGGTCCTCCCATTAGCCTTTAATGTAGGATGTCGTACAACGGTGTCAAGTGGCAAAAATAGCCGATCTACAAGCTGACACAAGTGAGAAGACAGATCTGCGATATTCGAAGAAAAAAAATTGTGAGGCCTACGCGGCCTCACATCTAGAGTTCGAGCCTGATGCCGGCTGAGTCATGGTGACATGAACGTGACATCAGAGGTCCGCCCGCGCACCGGTCCTCCCTTAAAGGAGAATTTCGCCCCAGGCTTTTTCTTACCTTTATTTGAAGTTGTTAACCACTCTAACCCATAAGAGTGGTTTAGGAGTGCAAATTCATAACGAGCGATGTTGTCCATTTTGGCGGACCCCCACCGCAGTTCTGAAACGGGAGGATACAGGCTTTCAAATAAAGGTAAGAAAAAGCTTTTAAGCCAATTGTATTAGGAAATCACCTAACATGCCCCAAAAAATAGGGATGTCAGGTTGAAAGTGGTTAACGTCCATTGATGGCTGTTGCTGTATTTCTATTCATCCTCTTTCCAAGGCCTACGCCAGGATGTACAATAAACAACTGAAGACAAAAGGAAAAAATTATGCTTTTAACCACATCTGAGCAGCTACAGTATGTGGAAGAAGGTTCAGGTTACCATGACATCTGAGGATCTTCTTTCAATGCATGTTCACCTATGGGTGGCGTAAATGTCCATCTTTACCTATTACAAAATGAAACTGGGAGTTCAGTTGGAAACCGAACTGAGCTTTTAAAGCAGGTTTGTGAGCAGAGATGAGAGAGGGAAACATAATTAGAGGTAGCATATGACTGTTGCAAATTAAATACTGATCATCATGACAGGAGCTGAAGAGTGTTATGACATTAATTTTCAAATCACCTAAGCCCATTACGTACAGAATAAATATACATAGTAATCACCCTGTTGCAACACAAAAATTATCTCACAAGTGGGTGTGTTATTGTACATAAGATGAGACAAAATCACATCTCTCACCTACAAAATGTTGATGATGATTAGCAAGTTAGTTAGTTAATTTCAGTCATTTTGTTTACAAAAACGACTGTACATAGAAATCAATAAATAATGTAATTTTTCCAAAAGGTGAAACAGTAAAAAAGAAACATTGCTAAAATGTATGCGTGTGTGTACTGTACAGTGTGTGTGTGTGTGTGCGTGTGTGTGTGTGTGTGTGTGTGTGTGTGTGTGTGTGTGTGTGTGTGTGTGTGTGTGTGTGTGTGTGTGTGTGTGTGTGTGTGTGTGTGTGTGTGTGTGTGTTGCGTAAATGGTAAATGGTGCATCTATATTGTGGCTTTATCCAAAGCGCTTTACAATGTGCATTACATTCACCCATTCATGCACACAATCACACTGATGGTGTGTCACCACATGCAAGGCACCGACCTGCTAATCGGGAGCAGTTAGCAGGGGGGGGCTGGGGGCTTGGACATACTCAGTTCCATTGGGGGAGGGATATCCATTTATATTATATATTTAGCATTTATATTATATATATAAATGGTCTCTGCGTCCTTGGTTAGGGCAATTCAGTGTCTTGCTTAATGACACTTTGACACTAACCCAGGGGTGAGCCGGGTACCGAACCAGGAACCTTCCGTTTATCAAGCACCTGCGGGACCCCGCTGCGGACCCACCACTGTGAATGTGTGTGTGAATATGAAAATAATTTCTTTATGTTCTTTCAAGTACTTTATATTCCCTATATGTTCAGCGGATCATTTCCTATGGTCTATTCCTCCCCCCAACAGTTACATTAAGACTGCTGGGTACATGAGAATAGCTCTGATGGAGAGGGTAGGCTAATAATATGGAGGCGAGGATATCGCAGGCTCCCCCGACAGCGCTGAGCTGCTGCTGCTCTGTTCACAATCGCGGCAGGTGCGTCGTTCATCTCAACCTCACAATTACTGTACAGTACGCTGCTGTTTATGGACCGAATTGCGCAGTTTGGGCTGTTTTCTATGTGTTGTGTTCCACCTCAAATTTAGTTTCCTTTCTTTTCTAAAATTAAGGAAACACAGAGAACCGACAGTTGAGGGCCCGCAGTGACCACCCCGCGTTGGGGCCCACTGTTGGCTTGTTACGTGTGAATATGAAAATAATGTATTTATGTTCTTTCAAGTACTTTATATTACCTGTATGTTCAGTGGATCATTTCCTATGCTCTATTCCCCCCTTTTCAAAACGCCCAACGGTTACATTAAGGCAGCTGGGTACATGAGAAACGGATGTTACTCAACATTTGAAATAGGTTACCTTGAGTGGCAGCAGAATCATTTTGGATCAGGGTATGTTCTGAAATTATATTAGCAATATTATTGCATGGGTAAAGAAAGTCCTCAGTGGGTCAAATGTCACCAAATGTTATGATTTAGTCTTCTTATTATGTGGTTAATTCAAAATCTGTGAATATAATTGCGGCAATATGATGCTAATTGAGATAGCAAAGGTCTCTGAGTGATTCGAAGTCAATGACTTTGTGACATTTGGAATGGCAATAATTGATTAATCCTGAAAGACCCTGGGTTGTAACCTCCTTTTAAGAGGGACAGCTACCTCTATTTCATGGTTCAAGAACTCGGCTTTTTTAAAAGAGAGAAGACAGATTGGCTCAAGGTTAAATGCTTTGGCAAGATGAATCATTAGTGTGCAGCAAGTGAACGCTAGTCTGGTAAGAGGGAGAACCTCTCCTGATTTTCTTCTTTTTTTTTGCATTTCTGCTTCATTTTGATAGCGACAGTGATAGAGAGACACGAAAGGCGGACAGAGAACAGGGGAATGACCTAGACAAAAGTCTGGCTGGTTGGGAGATGAACTGGGGACGTGCTGAAGAAGGCCCATGTGGTATGTGCCCTAACCATTCTGCTAAACTTAAAAATAATAAATAATAAAGATAATTTCACCGACTCTTTTGGTGTAAACGTGTGATGTGACAAACTTAAATTGAGGTTGTAAAGCTGCCAGTGAGCAGGTTTAGTCAGCAAAAAAGTGTGTTAACAAGGGTTAAGGTACAGTAGCACAGGACAAGTGTGAAATGACTTAATTGACAACAAAAAAAGATTAGTGTACTGTACAGTACACGTACTGTACCTACATTTTGTCCATGAAGGGCTGGACCCCCTTGTGTCATAATATGACAGGCCCAGTAACAATCATCCTCCCGGAAGAGCCCCATGGCAAAACTACCCTCGCTGGATGTCTCCTCCACAATCAGTGGGTGGATATCAGACTTCTTGGCAGATAGCAGGTAGTTTCTATGGTTTAGACCTGTCATACTTGTCAGACCCCCTTGCTGTGAGCACATTTGCACCACAGGGATCTCTCTCTCTCTCCCCCCAACTCTACTGAAATAACTGTGCCACTACCTTGATGACTGCCTCTCGTTACACCAACAGTACATACTGCCTGGGCTTGTTCACCAACAATGTCCATGTATAGGAGAGAGGTGGACAGCCTCTTATCAGCCCCATACCAGCATGTGCCACAAGTGAACACACTCATAACTGGGGAGAGTTGGACTGACATCCAAACAAACTCCCCAGCAGCCCATCTCACCCTGGTTCAACTATGGTTCTCAGCCGTGTTGTTGAAGCTGTAAATGGCCACCTGGGGGATGTTGTGCTGCTGACTTTTAAATTGGTTCATATCAGATCAGCTGATCAGTGCAATATTATGAGAGAGACCGTACTTTAAGCAATGCCAAAAAAACATACCTTTATAGGTTAGCTTTATAAATACACACACACACACACACACACACACACACACACACACACACACACACACACACACACACACACACACACACACACACACACACACACACACACAGTAACATATTCAATGGGGGGGGGGGTGCAATGTTGGCTGTGTACACTTTCTCAGGGTCTAGTTGAGTGGTTGGGTTCTTTTGGAGCCCTGACTGAGTCAGGTAAAAACTAGTTTAGGTGATGTGTTAATGTGATGTGTCTCTCACAGAAAAGGTTTGTAGAAGTGACTGTAGCTTGGGTGTGGAGTGTTCTGGCAATTGTCCCTATACCCTTCTTTGTCCTAATGACATGGAGTTAGATCCTGAAGTACAGCCACAGACAACACATCACAACCTGTCCTTAACAGGAAGAAGTGGAGCAAAACCACACTGTGGTGGCATCTTGGATGGGACTGTCTAAACATGGCGTTTCCCTTCTTACTTAAGATCTTTTTATGATACTTTGGAGAACATATGTACATGGTGCATTAGAAAATGATTGATCTAATGTACAATTACACACACGCGCACACACACACACACACACACACACACACACACACACACACACACACACACACACACACACACACACACACACACACACACACACACACACACACACACACACACACACATCCTTTTCAATCAGCACAGAGAGAGCTTCTGTTGTGATTGGCAGTCTACAGTATGATGGAAAAGCACAGATGACACAAATTACTATACATATTTTAGCAGATTTATACATATTATTCCCAGCGATATGTAGATCCTTTTGCCCTTCGTGTGCATATTATACCACAGAAGATTGAACTGATTGGTGGGATGAGTGATGAGAAATGGTTGTTTCTGACATTTTTGACATGTTGCTGATTCTGGCATCATCTTATTTCAGTACATGTTTGTATGTATGCATGGGTGACATTCTCAAAACAACAACAAAAGGATTACTGTGGGATGCCAGAACACAGCATTTGTCTCTGTGGAAAGTTGAGGGAAATGAGTAACCTGTGTGAGATAAAATTCAAAGAACGTGACAGAAACCATCATAACAGATGTATCAAAAGGACAGAAAATTTCCATCCAGCCTTGAACAATAAATTAGTCATGCAATATTCAGATGTGTTTTCAATGGCATAATACATTACTGAGTGTCAGATGCACGCATGCACGCACGCACGCGCACACACACACACACACACACACACACACACACACACACACACACACACACACACACACACACACACACACACACACACACACACACACACACACACACACACACACACACACACACACACACACACACACACACACACACACACACACACACACACACTCACACTTTTATTTTTTGCTTCCCTATTACTCTCTGATGGTTCTGGGGACAGATGACAATGACAGCAATGACGAGGTGTTAAATGTTTATCTGTCTTATACAGGTCTGTCTATTATTGTGTGTTGTGCATAATAACCCCCCAATTTGCCTACCGACAAAACATACCCACAGACAACGCCATAGCCACAAGACTGCACACTGACCTCTCCTCTCACTCTGGCAACTGAAGATGTTTGGTACCACAGAGAGCATCCTGACTGTAGGACTGTACTGACCTCGACCGTAAAGCAATGCAGACGGTCTTGTGGACATCCGAGCGCATAAGGGGATGAGGGCTTCCCTCTATCCAGTACATACAGTATATGACAGACGTTGTGTCAGCTATAAGCTCGGTCCAAATCCCCCTCTCCCCCCACACATACACACACTGCCTGTCTGGGATCAGAATCAGCCTGTGTGCTAAATGATGCAAAGGACACTGTACTGCACAGACAGATGTTTCTAACTTAGAAGCTTGCACACAGCATCTTCAACCACTATAGGACCAACAAACGGTTTTAATACTGCTATTTTTATTATTATTATTACTTTCTTATATTTGAGCCTACTAGTTGTTGTAAATGTTTATTATTATTATTGCTTCTACAATGTATGAGCAACCAGAATGAAATAATTGCAGTCATGTGCACAAATTGTAACAATAACGAAACAGAACCTTGGGGGGAAATAAACAAAAAAATTAAGGCTGGCGTGATCACCCAGTGCCAGACAGTGTAAACCACCTTTGCTTTGATGTCTTATTATAGGCTGCTGCTTAGAATAATAGTAGAATAATTTAATAATTAAACAATAAACTATGAATTTGTTGTTTTTGATTACATTTTTTTTATCAACTCAAGTGATCACCTCAATAGCCCAATCTGATCACCTTGTAGATCAAAAAGATGCGGTAGCTCACCCCTGCTCTTAGCCATAATGAATACTTATGAAGAGATAATTTCCCACAAGCTTGAGTGTTTGAACTTCACACTTGGGCATACAGTGAGATCCCATGGAACCACCACCATCATGATCCATCCCTTCACAAAATCACTACCCTAGAGGGAAGTACCTGCTGGGTATAGTCGCATTTCCCTCAGAGGTAGGCTCATTATCTCCGCCAAGCTGGAAGGCCGGGAGGCAGAGCTTATGTTTTTGTGTATGTGTGTATGTGTGTGTGTGTGTGTGTGTGTGTGCGCGCGCGTGCCCACAGCTAATCTCAGAAACCGCTATCAGTCAGCTTTTTTTCCCGATTGGCTATATTTGCTTTCCAGGTTTTTTTGGGAGGGTCCTATTTTACACAAAATGTCGACCCCAAACACACTGGGGGACCTCTTAAACAATACATACTGTAGCCAAATGTGACAATGAGTATGATATTCCATACTGTTTCCCTGTAATTGGCTACCAAAATTAGTGGGAGTGGCATGTTTCTTAATATGTAACATCCAATCAACCCCAAATTGGCATAGTTGGAACACACCTCCAAAAAGCATTTTTACTTCTGCCTATACAGTAGGCCTCGAAGTGATGAGGCATTGGGGAGAAGATCCCAAAAACACAAGGAATGGATAACACTAGATAGATACCCTCAACAACTCAAGGACAAGAGCAGAAAAGGCCTTGGCACAAAAGGAGTACAACAGGTGCCATAAAGAAGTGCGACAGAACATCAGGACGGACAAGAGAACACAGGTAGAAAGGCTAGCTAAGGAGGCAGAACTTGCAACGGCTCAAAAGAACAATGAAGGAATTGTATAACATCACAAGGAAGCTGTCTGGGATGTATCGACATAGCAACAAACCAATCACATCCGAGAATGGCCAAATGCTTTCAACTCCGTAAGAACAGCTCGAAAGATGGGTAGAGCACTTCAAAGAGGTTCTGAACAGGCCACCACCAGCAGAACAGCCATATATTCCTGCGGCCAGGATACCACTAAAAATCAAGTGGTGACAGACCAAAGAAAACCGGCAAGGCTGCTCGCCCTGACAATATTCCACCTGAAGCCCTTAAAGCGGACATAAACACATCCACAGACATACTATACAGCCTCTTTAGGAGAATTTGGGATGAGGAAAAGACACATAGTGAAACTGCCAAAGAAAGGTACCTAAGGAAATGTAACAACTACCAAGGGATTACCTTACTTTCTGTGCCCAGTAAGATCTTCAATCGGGTCATCCTTAACAGTCTCCAGGAAGCTATAGACCAGCAAGCAGGTTTCAGGAAAGATCGCTCATGCAAAGACCACATAGCAATACTACGCATCACCATTGAACAATCTATTGAATGGAACACGTCCTTGTACATCAACTTCATTGACTTTGAGAAAGCTTTTGACAGTTGAGATAGGGCAACACTATGGCAACTAATGGACCACTATGGCATCCCCACCAAGATCATAAACCTAATTAAGAACTCATACGAAGGAACCTCATGCAAAGTCATGCATGCAGGCCAGCTTTCTTAAGAGCTTTGATGTCAAGACGGGCGTCAAACAGGGATGCCTCCTTTCACCATTCCTGTTCCTCCTGGCAATTGACTGGGTCATGAGGGAAACAACTGAGGAGAAATGGAATTCAGTGCACAATGTGGGAGCAGCTGGATGAGCTTGATTTGGCGGATGGTTCTCCTTTCACATACAGAAAACACAAATGCAAGAGAAGACAGACAGACTCTCACAAACTGCAATAAAACTCGGTCTCACTCCCAATACAGCAAAGACACAGGTGATCAAGATCCACGCCAAAACTATCAACCCTATCCTGATGAACAGCACTGCCCTAGAGGAGGTAGAAGCTTTTACTTACCTAGGCAGTGTTGTGGACACCACCGGAGGGACAGATGCTGACATAAGAAGCAGAATCAACAAGGCTAGAGTGGTGTTTAACATGCTCAGGAAGATGTGGAGCTCAAAGAACATCTCCATCAACACCAAAATGTGCATCTTTAACTTTAACAGTGTGAAACAGGTGATGCTGTATGGATCTAAGACTTGGAGGAAAACACAACACACAGGCTGCAAACATTCATCAACACCTGTCTCAGGAGAATCCTACACATCTAGACAAATTAAGCAATGTGGACCTGTGGAAAAGAACAAGTCAGGATCCCATTGACTTACAAATCCGAAAGAGAAAGTGGAGTTGGATTGGCCACACCCTCAGAAAACCTGCTACAAACATCACCCGACAAGCCCTGAAATGGAACCCCCAAGGGAAAAGGAAACGAGGTCGCCACAGGAACAGCTGGAGAAGAAGTGTCGAGGCAGAAATATCAGAGTGGGCGCAACTGGGGAGATCTCGAAAGAACCGCAAAAAAACGAGTGAAATGGAGGACATTTGTCAACGGCCTATGCACCCTAGAGGAGCAAAGGGCTTAAGTCAAGTAAGTCAAGTCATACAGTAGGAGACGCCAAAAACATTTCCATAATATGGAGAAACTTTTGGAAGGAAATAGCGGGGGATATTATGTCGTCACTATTTCCTCCGCAGCTTCCACAGGGTCCTAATGGCTACAACCCCAAAGGCTTTCACAGCCCTGGCTAGGCAACCCAGCCTGGCGGTGAAATGCGCTCTGCGTGTTATCCTTTTAGCATCATTGTAAAAACGTACCACTGTACTATTTGCAAACTGTAAAAAGTAAAGTAAAGTATTCAATCAATCAATCAATCAATCAATCAAACAAAATCTACACTGACGCAAATGGGCGTGGCCTAAATGGGGAGTTGCGTCATAACCCAAATACTTTGATTCTACGACCTACGGTTCAAAACGTAAAGTGGGCTGTTATAGCGCCACCATGAGGCCGACTGGTGTAATTATTTTTCCTGCGTAGGCCACTGGACTGTTAACCTCTCTCTACCAAGTGTTGTAAGTGTAACTGCAGCCCATACAGTTTCCGAGAGAAAAATAAATACATTTGAATGTGAGTTTTTGCATTTTCCCATTCATGTCAATGGGAAAAATGTATTCACTAATAATTTAATATAAATTAAACTATACAACATATCGCTTAGCAAAATGGAAGCACACGATTCTCGATGAAGCCGGTCAATTTGACATATGATATGGCTCAAGTGTGTGCTGGCAAAACAGTGGGAGGGGTAGCGGGACAAAATCAAGTTTATCTATATTAAAGAAGAAGAATAAAGTCGTACTATAGTGTGTTGCCTTTAGGGCAACCACACTAACTAATTTAACTACTAACTACCTACTAACACCAACTTGGCTCTGTCTGTACATAGTGTATCCACAAGTTTCCTAGGGCGTTGTGGTCATCACTTCCTGTCGATTTGATCAGGTATCAGGGATCAAATCGACAGGGAGTGATGCCCACAACGCCCTAGGAAACTTGTGGATAGGGGTTGAACAGTTGCATACAGTAGAGCAGTGGTTCTCAACCAGTGGTCCTTGAGGGGGTTCCAGGTGGTCCCCAGCTAAATGATGGAGTTGGTAACCAAATGGACCCTTACAGAGTGTAAAATTAAACCAATTTGACCCTTACAGATCCATTTGGTTTCATTTACACTCTCAAGAGTTAAATTGTTAAACATCTGCATTACTTGTTATTCATATTTACAATAAGGCTACACAATTAGAGAATGTAGAAGAATTGTTCTTTTGATCAACGTTTGCCTGTTATCTCTATGGTAGCCTATCGCATCAATACAGCATGAAATTGTGGACAAAATCTTATCCAACGATAACAAAATATTTGTAAGTTTTGGGTCTGAGAGGCTAAATCTCATCAAATGGTGGTCCGTGGCTCAAAAGCCAAATAAATAATGGACCTTAATATGAATAGGGTTGAATTCAGTCACTGTGAACCTGCAGCGTGGGGGGGGGGGGGGGGGGGGGGACACAGCCACTTTAAATGTCCCATGTGCCACTGTCTTGCGCGCCATGCAGCCAGATTCCTCCTCTCCTCGTCATACACAGCACAGTAGCTTGGACGCCCAGCCTGGATGGAGAGACGTTTGGTCGACAGCGACCACTTAACGCGTTCATAAAATGCTAAGAAATCCGCTATGAAAATCAGAAAAGCCACAGACAGGTTAATAAGTATAAGCCACCGCGGATTTGGAGTGGTTTTAGCTGAAGTCCCGCTGTGGTGCGAACAGAACAGCGCAGCTGCTTTGCCCTAAATTGATTTGTCGTGGAGGAGCTGAATAGTATAGAGACGACCCGCTGCTTGCAACAGCTCTGGACAAGTGGGCAAAACGAAAAGAGTAGCCTATTTAGACTATCTTAAGAAGGTTAAGTTATCTACGGACAGTAGCCTGTTTAGACTAATAATCTAAGAAGGTTAAGTTTACGGACAGTAAAGAGATAATGGTGTAGTTTGCTTCTCCGTGGACGACTTCTAGACTTCTTTAAGGAGACACAGACTCAACTATTGTATGTAGATGTTGGATCCTGCTGGTGTGACGAGGAGTGAGAGATGCGCGGAGTAACATGGATAATATCCGAGAAGGGATAATAAACACATACATAAATTACAGAGGATACACTGAGGTAAGTAACACACATTTTACTGTTGTAGACTATATTGGATAATTCTGTAACCCTTTTGCTATAATTCCCCCTAATGTTATTCCTATCATCAGGGTAATCATGGGTTGAAATCTTTAGGTTTAGGTCCTACTTATATTATTATTTGATATTTTTAAAAAATAAAAGGGGGGAAAATCGACCATTGTCTATTTGAGACATTAACTGGGGACGCTGATCGTGACTGTTTCGATGTTTTTCCCCTCCACTCTTGTTTTGGTAAAAAAAAAACATTTTATACACATACACTGAAGGCAAAGTGTCCAGCTGTTCTGAATGCATGAGCATACTGCTGCCTTTGACAGTGCCTTGCATTTAAAGCCATGTGTATTTTCCCCCATTGGGATATGGATGTAGTAAAAAATAAAAAAAATACAAACACACAGGCTTTCCATCCTAGTACTGTATACACAATATTTTCAATTTCCCAACTGATATGTAAAATGCACAACTCTACAGGTTCCCATTTTAATAGCCTTCACTTTGTCCTCCAATTACCCCGGGCATTATTTTGCCATGCCTCTGCTTCTTTACAAAGGGACAGCAATTCACCTATGAGTTGCTTCCCATTTAAACCTCATGTTAAACTCATTTTCCAGCAGTGATCAACAGGGACTGGAATTCATCAAAGAGCTCCTATAGCTTGATTGTGGTTCTGATTGTCTTAAGTGTGAGGGTGTGTGTGTGAGGGTGTGTGTGTGTGTGTGTGTGTGTGTGTGTTGTGTGTTGTGTGTTGTGTGTTGTGTGTGTGTGTGTGTGTGTGTGTGTGTGTGTGTGTGTGTGTGCGTGTGTGTGTGTGTCTTTACCCTCTGGACCTTGTTAGTCCTGTGAAATCAAGTGCCCATATGTTTCAGAGAGTGTACTTGTACCCTGCAAAAGCTACATAGATTGGAAATGTTTCAACATTCTTGCAATTTAATTTATACCCTCCCAGGCTCACAATTCAGCATAGATGTTAAGAATCTCCTGTTGATACTCATTCTGCAAGGCAAGATTGACAATTCTAAGCACTGCCTTTTGATTTATTAAGCCATTATGTTGACAAATTGGTGCCTGTATGTTCCATATAGGCATAAAGGGAATCGTTACTACCCAAAGCAAAGATGAAATTCCCGTTGCTGATTCCTGTGGAATGCCGTCGCTCGGTGTAGCCAAGTGGTTCTAATTGTAATGCTACTACTCTTCCCCTCTGGGAAGTATGCTTATGGCTAAGCACGCCTCTGATGATGTCACAGTTGATCCAGACCATATCAGGCAGAGAAGAGCAGAACAGAACATGCATGAACTTCATTCCACCTCATTGGGCAATGGCACGTGCACACTGGTGCCCTGGGTCTGGTGAAGTCACACCATGGTTTGTAGATGCATGGATATGCATTATTTAAAAAATAATGACTTTGTTGTATGTCGGATGGCGATAATATCCGATCTATAAGCTTCTGTTTGAGTTCTCTTTCCTCAGTTTCCTGATTGGATAAAATTGATATCCCGCATTTTCTTTTTACTAAAGAGCTGGAGAGAGGGGGAGACAGCTGTTGCTGAACAAACACTCTATATAGCAATGATTACTATCAGAATATAAAGTAGAGCTATTTAACACTTATTAAAAAAATAATCACTTGCTGCACCTTTAAGCATGAGCTAACATTTTAAGAAAACCTAACCTACCAGCCTAATCGTGCAGGATGCTATAAGAACAAGCACAGTAATTATCCCTTGCTGTTGATCTTTCCTAATTCCCTTCTATTCCAAAGTAATGAGATAGTGTGTTGAACAGTAATGAATGCCACCTACAGATTTCAAGCCCTTGGTATATATTATGGGGAAAGAGTGACTCACACACTGCTGACTATAACTTTTCAAATAGTTCATCTGAATCTTTAAGATGCACCTGTCACTGCTGCTATAGTAGCCCCATGTGGCCTGCTTTCCATCTTCAACAGCATACTCTCTCTGTTTGTGGTTGGCTTAGAAAACAAGAAACAGACTAGCAGTGTTTGCACTGGTTCTAGGCATGGCTTTATCGACAGAATTGTAATTACACCATCATATACGACTCATCATTTGTGGGGTCTATATACCAGTGAAAGTTTTTTACACGCGGTATCTTTATCATAAGCCTATATGTAGGCAGGGAGTGAGGAAGCTTTCAGCGTATTCAGATGACTTACTCCTGTCACAGGGGACCCGAGGACGAGTGCATTCAAAAAGTGCCCCTGGTGAGGTCTGGAAAAATGAAGAAGCTGGCGTGTGTTATGTCATGCCTGCGGCTTGTGTGCTTAGATCAAAACACCATTAGTCTCTTTGTCTTGTGGCACTATTTGAGGCAGCTTCATGGCATGGGAATATTGTTGGCGCATCCTCTCTCTCCCCGAGTTGTATCATTTGTGAGAAAAGTAAAAAATTAAATATACGGTACTGGCCCACATTCAAAATGAGGATATCTTTCAGCATCTCAGTCGTGGGTATGTGCATGTAGTTTCTTGAAGAGCAAGATTTCTCACCCTAATCTTGATATCTCCATCATTACAACCAGCTAACACCTTACATTTGAGACATGCTGCAACATTGCAGTATTTAGATAAAAAAAGATTTACTGTAGCTTGAGTATATTTTCAGGAATTGATCAAAATAATGATTTCATAATTATGACAAACACACAGGGGCGTAGCCAGAACGCTGGCAGCAGCTGTTCGCACGGGCGCGCGATTTTTGGGGCGGTTTTGTGCGGATTTTGGAGTTTTTGGGGGCGGTTTTGTGCGGATTGGGTGAATATATTAGGGTGAATGTATATATATATTTTTTGGGTGGGCACAACAGCCAGGTGGGTGGGCCCAGGCCTACCTATGCCCACCCGTGGCTACGCCCCTGCAAACACATGTCAAAATAAACTTTTCATGGACACAAAAAAAATTGCAGCCACACAAATGGACTAAAAGACACCAATCCTAGCTACATGAGATGACAATCATCAGCCTGCCTTTGAAAGAACAGCTCTGACCATCAATTAGCAGAATATGTTTTTCCCTTGCTATTTTAGTCCTCTCTGCATTTACATTTGGGTGAAGGACTGGGTCTTTAAATGAGCCTGTACAATTCTATCATCTAATTAGGACCATACTGTCAATTTTGCTCCCACTGTTGCAGAGAGCTGCTTCGTAAATGTTTCATTCATATGCGAGTTCAATCAACGTACACAGGATTCTAGGGAAATTTTACGTCCCGTACCACCACTAGTCTCAACTCAAGCCCCACCAGAAAATGAATTTTAAATGACTGAATGCACTTAGAGGAGGAAGATGAGCTCTACATGCAGGAAAACACTATGATTGAGCTGGTGTCTGCAGATCAAGTGAAGTCAAGGCCTGGGCGATTAAAGATGCAGCATGATTTTTTTCTGGTCTTTTCTTGTTCCTGTGCAGAGTGGGAGTTTGGTCTCATTCATGATTCAGAGCTGGGGGTGGAGTTGGAGGTTGGGATGCTCACACATTTTGTGTGAATTTCATCCCCGCAACAGAAAGGACATGGCATACTATTTCATTAATACTTTTTTTTTTTTATGGCCTGAAAAATTGATGGCGGCTGAGAGATTGGATGGAATGGAGAGGGTCAAATCAACTGCCATCACCTGTCAGCTTCTGTGTCGGACTGAGCTGCCTTCTATGGTTTATCTACTCCAGCTGGTGCACTGTCAGATTAGAGAAGGAAGAGGAGGAGTCTCTTAACAACGCTGTACCTTGGATTCTTTTTTGGGCGGTGCAACCGCCCCTATATGTGAGGTTTGGACATCGACATTCGCTGCACTGTGATTGGCCACCATTGTACCCCCCTAACCCTACACATTCAATGCAAATCACTGGCCACCATTGTACCCCCCTAACCCTGCACCGTGATTGGCCACCATTGTACACCCCTAACCCCTACACATTCAATGCAAATCTATTGGCTGACTCTATTCAGGACTGTGATTGGCTAGTGAAACACATGACACATGTGCATAGCACTGTAGCCCTATAAATAGGACTATGCACTTAATTTTTTTTTTTAAAGTGAATCACCCATTGTGGACCAACCACTGTTTATTTATTGTTTATTGTTAATAAATAGCACCACACACTTCAGAAATATTACTTTTCTTTAAGTGAACTTCCATCACTGTGATGACCACTGTGACCACACCGCCCACTTCACACTGGGTGTGATTGTTTTTACCATTACTCCACCTTATAACTTAACCATTTATGCAAGGATGCCTAATTTCCCTCAAAGGCTGCACCAAGCAGTGCTTAATCTAAGCCAATTTCCCACATTCTTCAAGAGACAAAACCTTCAGTAACAGGAACAACTATAGCGACATGTTAAAGGACTATCTTGTCAGCTAGAGTTTTCAATCAGTCACTAACTAAAGTGCACTAACTACAAGAACCCTAGCGTCCCTATTCTGGGCATGTCATAATAGTCAAACATTCAGCGAATATAGGTAAACGTTAATACAACTGGCAGATCTACAAGATCAACGAGCTTACAGATCAGCTTTTTTCGGCAAAGAGATTTGGTGTACAGGGGAAAAAGGAGGGGACCAAGTATAGACCCCTGCTGGGGGACCCCAGTCCCCGGTAAGTTTCAAGTCTCTTCAAGTTGATATTCATACTTTACAAAATACGTGCTACACATTAATGGAATCCAATGCCTTCCTCAAAAATCGAACAGTATAGTATTCTTTACAAAAAGGTCGGCAGTAATATATACTGTGAGTTGTAGTCAGTGGAGTAAACATGCCAGACAGTTTGGACCTTTAATGCCTGTGCCTACTGTATCTTTTCAATTAATCCAGGATAGGAGTCTGCCTGCATATTCTAATTTACAGTTCAGCACAGTAGGACCAGTGTATCATATAGTGCATGGGCACTATTCAATTTATAGCTATCACTTATAGCCACCATATCTATAGCCATCATATTGCAGACTTAATGAACCTAAAGACATCTTCATCACTAGGAGAAATACTGTACATAAATTTGGGCATGGTTATACCTTTTTTTTGTCAGCAGGCAATATGTTGGAAAACCTTCCTCATGGTTCATAGAGTGACAGAAGACAACTCAGAGACACAGCTGACAGTGTTAGAGCTCGAGTCCAATTAAAAATAACTTGGTCAAAACCTAGTGTATGGCTTGACAACCCATTGGCTTTTTTCTCTGGTGACCAGGCTGTAGCAGTACAAGAAGAAGGCACACAAATCTGAGTATAATCGTACATTGGAAAGAAAAAAGTAAATTATGCATGGTGTCTCCTTTAGGTTGAGCCTTGGGGTTAAAGTCTAGCTGTAGTGGCTTTCTTGCTACCTTTATTGTGAATTGTTTCACAGTTTCTGGTGAAACGGAGGCTGGTTGTGTCTCGGTCAATCCCAGTCTCAGCCGACCGTCCCATCACCTTAGGGCTTAGGCTATGGGATACCACACTGCCTTGCACACCTTTAGGCAGAGAGAGAGAAGCAGTGGCGAAGCATGTTTATGTTACTGCATTGGCTATTTATCTTCCCAAATATCTCATTTAGACATTTTAGTGTACCGTTTAAGCTTAAAACGAGAACTTTTGTAATGCACCATCCGGCCGTTATTTTGAATTAGATTCAGAACAGAGTAGCAGCCCTGTAGTGTCTCCATAATGAGAATCAGCTGTGTGTGGAGGAACGTTGTGCTATGGGAATGTTTATGATGATTTATAAGCATACTTATAATGCCTTATAATCCGCTTATAACACTGTATAATTATAATTATAAGAACTCATAAATACTAGTGCTTTATAACAATAATCATAACACATTATAAAGCATATTATAATGACTTATACGGTTAAGTATTATATACTTCATAATTGCTGGACATTCACTGACTTTTGGGCAAGGATCATAGTGTATTATAATTATCATAGTTGTAATACATTATATTGATTTTAGAATCCTACACTATCTGATATTAAAATTGCCCAGAGGGTGGGTGAGAAATTTTATGTTACTTTAATTAAAGCACCCAATGGCCACTTATAATGACTTATAATCATACTATATTGCATTATAACGGATTACAATGCATTATAAAATAAAAATAAAAATTATAATGTAAGTATGAGAATTGTAATACGATCCTGGCCAAAAGAAAAGTCACTGAGTGACCATTAATTATGAAGTATTTTAATACTTGACCTTATGAGTCATTATAAGAGGCTTTTAATGATTATTGTTATAAAGCATTATGAGTATTTATGAGTTCGTAAAACTATAACTACAGTGATATAAGCAGATTATAATGCATTATAAGTTTGCTTATAACGCATTACATGGGATGCATAGCTAGTGTTACCGTTTAATAAACAACTTTTAAGGTTTCAGCTTTGCTAGCTTGTATACAAAAAGTGAGGACCCAATGTGAGCCAACGAGAACTTGCATCAGGCACAGAACACTCTATGTGATGCAGGACATAAGGCACCTTCCCCGGGTAATAGAAATAAGCCCATTAGAGTACATTAGCTTGCTCCAAGCCACCAGCAACAGCTATTTCATGTCCACAGGTAGCCAGATCAAAAGGACCATCAACAAATACTGAGGGACACAGTTACTGCTGCGCTGTACAGGGGAGTAGGGAGTAGGCACTAACAGACCGATTTTTGCTGTCATCTGAAAATAAAAAAGGGAAAAAAGGATGGCATTTGCATTAGTATTCAGGTCCTACGTAAGGATTTGAGATACCTGACAGGGATAATTCATTCCCCACATGTGGCCAGTACTGGATCATCCAGGGAGAAATAGTAGGTATATATATGAAGATATTTTATATTGTTTCATTGTTAACTTCTTTGGAAACTGTAGATAAGTTTGGAGAGATTGGGGAAGGAAAATATCCCATATTATACTGTCATTTTCAGACGTGATTGTAGTTCATCTTTCATGCATTTCACCCCGTTTCTGAGAGAGAGGAAAGAAGACAGACCTTTAAAGGTAAAAATTCGGAAAGCCTCTCCTATTATGAACTTGCCTCGCTTGCAGCAAACAAATAAGAGGGTCCGTTTCGCATGAAAGTAATTTATAGGTCTTGTCGTCACCACTTGGGTCACAAGGGTAATTAATTTGTACTATAGAGACAGTCGGGCTGTGCCGTGGACACGCCCCAACTCTCAGAGCCATCATCTGAGCACTCGAGCTTCTTTGGATCAAAAGACTGTCTTTTATCCTCCTCACTAACCCCTCTGTCTGATGTCTCATGTCTCTGGGCTTGCTCAGTAATAGAGATCAAGACATCCCTGTTATAGGTCTACTGATACTTGCATTTAAAAATGGGGTCAGCAACTTAACAATTCCCACCTTCTGGTCATCTTCTTTTTATACACTATAGTCATTGGGTAAATGCTAATTATCCCCTCCAGGCCGGAACGGCTGTGGACAGGGGTTATGTTTTCGCCCCTGTCTGTCCGTGTGTCCGTCCATCCGCCACCAGATAATCTCCGGCACTGTTGGACTTGGATCAGCATGAAACTTTGCACGCGCACTTTCAGCAGGCCAAGGAAGAACCTCTGCCCCGCTATAACAGGGCACAACAGGGCACTTCACGTTTTAGCCTGTAACTCTTGAACCGTAGATTGTACAACCCAAAACATTTTTAACCCTGGATTCCTTGGATCATGATTCAACTCTTTAGGTCACGCCCATTTCTGTCCGACAAGATTTTTCGCCATTTCGCATTTCAAAGATTTTGTTCATTCATCTCTGTGGAGACGTAATCAAATCTGTCAGCCTTTTCAGATTCCATTCTGATTGGCTACGATTGGCTTTCAAAGTTTGTGGGAGGGGTCTGTTTTGAACAAAATGCCACAAATCATGATGATGGGTGGGGCTATAACACTTAGCACAATGTGTAAAATGTGAAGCAGACTGTCACTTGTTGGTCTATAGCACTGTTATAGTGCAATGTGTTTCATGTTTTCTTCAAAACACACTTTTAGCTACTACTCCTACAAATGTTGTCCAAAACTCACGCAGATCGAATACATGATCTCTGAAGTCATGTGATCAAGATGTATCAGTCAGATTCTATTCCGATTGGCTATGACTGACTTCCAAAGTTTGCAGGCCCTGGGTAGGCAACCCGGCCTGGTGGGGATCTGCACTCAGAGGATCGCACTTTCTAGTTTTATATGTTTTTGGGTTTCAAATGTTCATACATGAAACGATGCTGACTTACTGGAAACATTTTTGTGCTTTGCCAGTAGTGCTGTGCTCAAAATATTAAATATTGGGATATGTTTTGGCGCCGCCTGTATTGTACAGTATAAATAAGTCCATATTGCAAAATTTTATAGCCTTTTTGTCTGTTTTAATAAAATGTCTGAATTTGTATACTGCATACTGGCAAATCCCTCTGCTATGTAGAGGGAGGGAGAAAGAACGAAAGGAGAGTGGCGAAGGCATGCAAAATGACAGTGAAACTAAACCTCTTAAAGATCTACGTATATCACATATGTAAATATTTGGAAGGTTTTGGGGGCTTTATCTTGTAGCATTTTGATCATGTGCAATTGTGCTCCGTATTGGCAATCATATTGTGACTCCTGTATCGAGAGTTACCTGCCAATACATAGCCCTATGTGCCAGAGTTGCAGAACTGCAAATGTATTCATTGGCACTGGTAAGCTAAAACAAGTTAAACACATTTCACTGCCGTTTGACTCAAGCTTCATCTTCTGTATCCAAACAAGTAATGACGTTTTCAAAGGCACCACTATGACATGATATGAAAAAGGTTACGTAATTTTTTGTTGAATTTTCTCCCCTTTTCCCCATGTTAGAGGCATTATCTGGAGTAATTTATTACGCGCTTTTCTCACAATTGTTCCCGCAAAGGAGGAGCGCTCCAAAAATAGCCCGATGAGAGGAGCATGAGAAAGGAAAGGAAAGTCTTTCTGTTTTGTTATTAAAAGCCAACATTTACTCATGACATTAACATTAATAACTGCAAGATGAGTTAGAACTAAGTTGACACTCTAAACCCAGTCTCCATGAGATTTACTGTGTGTGTGTGTGTGTGTGTGTGTGTGTGTGTGTGTGTGTGTGTGTGTGTGTGTGTGTGTGTGTGTGTGTGTGTGTGTGTGTGTGTGTGTGTGTGTGTGTGTGTGTGTGTGTGTGTTGTTTAGTACATGCTGTGAGGCAGCAGTGCGGGCGAGCATGTCAGGCAATGCACTGATGTATTTAAATAAGCATCAGTATGATCCTTCATGCCTTACAGTGGCACAGAGATAAGAGGCATAACTAAGAAACTGTGAAAATACAACCCTTGTGTTGTGGTTGAACCTTTTTGCCCCTTGCGTCATGAAGGTACTAATTCTTTCTTATTCTCATGTATCTGTGCGTGCTGATTGTGTGCAGTCAAAGGAACTGCTATTCAGGTTGAATGTGCCAGTGACGGGTAGTCAGGCTGACTAAGACTAATTTAACTCATTAAGACCTGAGGCGTATTCTACAAATGCCTTATTGTCAGGGGATATTAAAAATATCTTGGAATAAATTCCTTACCAAGAAATTTCTTCACCAATGTGTTTGTAAAAGTGTGTAGTAACACATCTCATAAAGACTGAAATGCAGTTTCCCTAGGGGAATTTTTGACAGCTGCTGAAAGTTGGGGTACCCACCATAACCTTATGCGGGGAAAAAAAAAATAATTAATTCTGTTTTAAGTAGCATATGAGGGGTCAAACAAGGGTGTTTTTATGATTCTGAATCCATTGCAAGCATTTGTTTTGCACCAAACCCACTCCTTGGGCTAAAAACGGCCATAGCCAACCTTTTCCAGGTAATTTTTTGTGTAAAAAGCCCATTGAGATTGGGGTGTTTTTAGCCGAAGGAGTGGTTTTGGTGCAAAACAAAATGCTTGCAATGGATTCAGAATCATAAAAACACCCTAGTTTGACCCCTCACATGCTACTTAAAACAGAATAAAATGTATATATTTTTTCCCCACATAAGGTTATGGTGGGTACCCCAACTTTCAGCAGCTGTCAAAAATTCCCCTAGGGAAACTGCATTTCAGTCTTTATGAGATGTGTTACTAGACACTTTTACAAACACATTGGTGAAGAAATTTCTTGGTAAGGAATTTATTCCAAGATTTGACATTATTCTGATAATATTCCCTGACTATTATAAATCAGTAGTTCGCACACTTTCAAGATTTTTCAAAAATGCCCAGAAATAGCAGATTTACAAACTGTGAGCTTGTACATCTGCTATTTTTGAATAGCCGATGCAAAAATCTAAAATGGCACAGATGCTTTCCCGGTTTTAACTCCGAATCAAATCACATGCCAGTCTGCACGAACCAGCCTATGATGTAGAAACGTTACTCTGTTGATTTGCCAGAAAAGATCACTTACATCGACATATTGGGTAGGGTGATATAGTATACAAAAACAAATAAATAAATACAGCTGTGTGTTTATCACTGAGAAACAACAGTGTCTCATTATTATCATGTCACAACTTTATTTGAGACTTCAATGGAGTCTAAGCAGGGATGAATTACACTTTAGTCCTTGAGAAAAATCAATTGTGTAAGTCTCCCCCCTGGGGAACGAAAGTGGTTTTCACGCAGCGTACAGTACAGTCAGCTCTTTATGTCAGAAATGCAAAATCCTCCCGGCTCTGAAGAATTTTAGGTGCCAGGACAGAGCTTTATTACATGCTAGGGTAGTGGCTGACAACCAGCCTGCCTTTTGTTTTGTCTCAGCAGGTTTCAGTACAATCCCTTTATGTTTCACTTGCAGGCATGATCCCTATTATGCAATGTTAAGCACACTTAAGCACAACTCTTCTTACAAGTCTTTTGTAAGAGCTTTGCTAGGACAAATCAGCGTCTATGTTTGCACAAGGAGCCAAGGTTTTCGTGCTCCCTCTCTACTGTATGTCTCGTTCATATCAAATATCTGGTATATTAAACAGTACCTGTAAATCTAGATAACATAAACCGCTTTGGGCAGCACAGACACTGTGTAATTAAGAGCCTGCCTAGTACATAGAGAATGTTTTTGCAAAGATTTGTGTAGGGGTGCAACAGTTAATCGAACTAATCAATTTACTCCGTTATAAAAGTATAATCAGTTCAGTTCAAGTGCTATAATGTATTTTGAAAACCAGTGATGTGATTTTATCTGCTCCGAATAATACAAAGTAAGCCAGTCTGTTCAAAAAGACTGTTCTGTAAGAGGAAGAATAAAGCTGTTAATATTGGAGAGAAGTTGTCTTCGTTTCCTTGCCTTGCTGTTCGCCACAATATATAAGACATTAAAACTACACAAAAATAAAACATGCTTCTCAATTATTCTATTTAATATAGTTGCATCCCTACTGTATCAGCGTCAACACATCAATCTTTGTGGGGCGGCAGTGGCTCAGGGGTAGAGTGGCCTGTAGAGTGGCCGGTAGAGTTCCCAGTTCGCCATCGGTGTATGAAAGTGTGTGTGAATGGGTGAATGTAATGCACAATCTATGTAAAGCGCTTTGTATAAAAGCACTATATAAATGCACCATTTACCATTTATTTCCACCGCTTTGGCCAGGGCTGGGCAATTAACCGAAAATATATTGAAACGATATTTACAACCAATAACCGTCTTAAATCTTAAGTAAGTAAGCTCAGGTAGGTTAATCGATTAAACGAGAAGCAGGGTTTTTTATTTTATTTTTTTCTTATATCAATGAATTATCATGAAAACATGCCAATAGATTTTTTATAATCCACTAAATCGATTAAATTAGTCTGATTAAACACTTTACCCTGTATTATACTGTACAGCAATGGCGTAAAATAGCCGATCTAAGCTTACACTCGTGATGCGACATGTTTTGCTGATCTGATATTTTCACTTAAAAAATTAAAATTGTTCATTAATTGTAATTGAGGCAAACGTTTGAAATAATCGTGATATTGGTGTCATATCATCACCCAGCCCTATAGTTTGGCTAATATCATACATAAACAAAGATGATTTTTCCCATGAATGGCTTCATTTTTAGATTTCATGTTTGTTTATATTTTATACCTCAAAACAGTCTCTTCTCCAGGGATGAGTTTTGGTTAGACTTTTCAAATCAAATCCATACTTTAATTATATTTTTTGTCAAGGTTACATTAGTGTTTTAATCCATTTTTAGTGTGTTGGAATACCTGCAGTACAGTGCTGTATCAAGTCTGCAAGTTGATTCAGTACTGACATGAATGGAAACCATGGCTTCCTGGAAAATCAAACAAGCTGTGGTATGGTTTTGAAAGAGGTCAGCATTATACTGTGAGTTGTATGAGCTAAACCATGCCAGACTTAACCCATTAAAACTGGGAAAGCATCGGGAGCACAGTGTTCAATGAAGATTTAAAAAAAAATGTACTTGTGGCTTAAAGACAGAACACATTTTCATCATCCCCTGGACTTTTCTTTTAGGGGGTCAAAAAGTCAACAGTATGGATGATAGGTGCACCGTGCAAATGTAAAGGCCCTAGTGTGTGTAGACTGAGCCCTAGAAGTGGTTGCCTTGGAAACATGGACAATTACTATCCTTGTGATATAAAACACTCCAACTGACTAGACCAGTGACCAATGACCACTGGTTCTGAATGCCTAATGGCCTATCTTTATTTCCCTCTCCATGCCTCTCTCTCTTTCTTCATTTCTATTACACTCACTTACGCTATTTTTCTTTTCCTTTGACAGAAGAACAGAGAAATTGTCAGAAGGGACAAAGCCAAGATTCTGCACTCCGGTGATTGGATGTGAGCTTGTATTGACCTGAGACCATTAAAATGGAGTTGCCAATGAAACTTATACTGCTACTATCATTGGTGGGATGCCTGGCAGGTAAGCCTCCCAAACATTCACATTTCTTGGTTCATCATTTAAATATGTTGTATTAATTTTTATTAATGGAGCATCACATTTTGAACAGGTGGCACTCGTAAGTGCAAAAAAGAGGGATTTTCTTCTAGGGCTGAGGATTTACAGAAGTTTCTAAATCTACAAGTCTCCAAAACCTTGTGTATAAATGGGATACAAATTGTTCATGCTATATTCATTCTATTGGCAACTAGGCACACCAGCAGTCCTTCAAAAGATGAATAGGAACTATTCCCTTCATTACCCTTTTAGTCACTGAATCATGTTTGGGAAGAATAAGTGAGGCTCTCACTCTTAAAGACCCCTTATCTTGTAACATACTATATGAATGTGAAAATCATTCATTTTAAAGTGCACCTCAATTGTTCCCCTAATTGAAGTTCCATTCGTTGCACAGAAATCTTGTCATTGATCTTGCTTTTAATGAAGGGCCTAATTTCCTCCCCTTACAAAATGTTCAGGGTCAAAAGCTCCTAACAATGTCAGTATTTGAAGCTGGGAGCAAGATGAATACAGGACTTCATCATTACACGAGTAAGGCATCTTGCGGAATCAGTAAACTTTCAGAGCCACCCCTCCTCGCAGCTGGGGACCTAAAATAATTGTGCGTGTGTGCACCGTGTGTGTACAGTGTGTGTGTGTGTGTGTGTGTGTGTGTGTGTGTGTTCGCTTGTATGCGTGCGTGTAGATCCTTGTGTATGTGCATGCAGTGTCTCCATTTAAGAGTGCGACTGCACGTGACGTCGGTGCCTAAATTTGCCTACACGGCAATTAGCACCACTTATCACTAGATCCAGTACGCATCAGTGGTTGTCTAATGAGGCTTTCCTCAGGGAACTGTGATTCACTTTGGGATTAGTAATTTCAAGATTAAGTATAGATCACATTTTATGCCCTAGTTAGGCATCCTTTTAAATACACACACACGTCTGACACATCAGTGGCAATCTTAGCATGAGCTTATAAGCACAGATGCCACTGCCTGAGGTCCAAGGACGTGATTTGTGTGAATAATATACTGTACACTAATGCTTAATTTATTCTCTGTTGTATGACGGTGTTGCTTGCCAAAAATAGCCGATCTACAAGTTCACAACACGCAAGCTGGTATTTTAGGCGAGCGACTGCATCGTATATTGAATTATAAATCAGCCGTTAATCCCCTGACCCCTCCATCGCAAGCAGCTATAGTTGTAATTAAGAGGTACGGGTACAACATTTAAAGTTACCCATTCAAAGCACATCAGTATTTGACAGAGGAGCAGGGGGCGAGACATTAAGATGAAGTGTATTGTGTTGCACAGCCCTTGCCTCACTTGTGGGGCTCACCCTCACAGTTGGGAGCTCACGCTAACCAAGCATTAATATTCAGGACGGAGCTACATTACATATGCTCAGTTTCCAAGACAAGCATGGTGCAATAGCATAACGATAGACTTCCAAAGCCCTCTGCGTTCTGAGAAAGACACGATAAGCATTTCAGTATGCAGGCGCATGTGCCATAGCAGGTGGAGGAAGCACAGCGTGAGGATGGGAGATAGATAGGTAATGTTATGTAGGTTATTTATCCCGACTCTGAGATTGTTCTTGTGTGTGTGTGTGTGTGTGTGTGTGTGTGTGTGTGTGTGTGTGTGTGTGTGTGTGTGTGTGTGTGTGTGTGTGTGTGTGTGTGTGTACGTGTGTACGTGTGTACGTGTGTGCGCTTTTACATTGCATGGAGTTGTGTGGGAGTGTGGACGGGCCAAGGGGAGGCATTCCCATTGTGAGTTCATCTGAAGTTAACCAGAGCTCCCCTAGCTCTCCCTCAGGGCTTGGAATGCCCAAGGCAAGGGCGTGTGGGAGTATGTGAGTGTGTGTGTGTGTGTGTGTGTGTGTGTGTGTGTGTGTGTGTGTGTGTGTGTGTGTGTGTGTGTGTGTGTGTGTGTGTGTGTGTGTGTGTGTGTACAGTATATGGTGGAGTAGAGAGAGAGAGAGAGAGAGAGAAATTAGATAAAAAATGCAGGTTATCACCACACAATTATAAAGCTGGCAAATTATGGAAGTAGAAAGCTTCATCCAGAAAGAACATAATTTCTACAACCTACAGCTTTCATATTTGATTACAGGATTAGTATCGGACGTGTAATGTTGTAAAAAACAAAAAAAACAGCACCTGCCATTACATTTTCAGATGTGCATGAGCATGTTCACTTTAGGTACAGTAGTGTTGCCATGATGCAGGCCTGTTTTGTTATTCAATCTAACAAACACTCTTGGATTGTTATCACTATTGATTAATGGATGCTTTGAATGCTGGTAGTAGATCTGTTCTGTACTGCAGAATCCTGAGTATAAATTTAACTCTGAGTCTAAGAATAGAGCCGTAAGTGTCCATGTAACACTCTGTATTTTGCTGTGCGGGATACCTGGACTAATGTGAGTAATGTGGTGAAATGTGCATGGCCAGTCACACAATACTGCTCCTAAATCATACATGTTTACCGACTCCACAATGAAATCGTACGTGTTTACCAACTATCCTATTAAAATAGCAGATCCACAAATCTTGTGATGTCAATGGGAAATTAAGGACATATTTCTGGACTGCACAGTATATCTTTTGCTCACTACCATAGCTGCTAGGTGAATTCTGGGGCACATTGCCTGCATAGTACAGTATGTACAGATTTAACTCATTGATTCATCAAAAAGTGGCAGAGCCTTTATGAGTCCTTATGCAAGGTTTCTCACTGCATCTTTGAAGTTTACTGTATATGAAGATGTACTGCAGAGTATTCTCCAGTGAAGGTTGCTCCCATAATTACGGGGCCAGAGCTCTCAGCTCTGGACCTGTTTTAATGTTCCCCTCTTTTTTCTTCTCCCCCTTAGTGCATACGCTTTTTACGAAACTTGGCCATATGGTAGATGGTCATGAAAAACTATCAAGAAATAATTCTCACAATCTTTCGTCAAAAGGTGGCGCTATAGCACTCAATTGCAAATGGCAACTTTGAACAGGTACAACTCATGCCCTGTTTGACCTACAGCCATGAAACTTCAATATACATATGCGTCTACTCATGATCAACAACTTTCACACTCTGACTTTTGACCTCTGACCTTTAGATCTCCCACCATTTTGAATAATATGAAAAACAGTTAAAACCTATCTCCTCCTGGGATTTTTTAGTAATCTGCACGAAACGTTTTACACATGAACTTTGAACCTATGCCGAAAAACTGATGCAAAAGATTTTCCATAAGCGAAAAAATGAAGCTTTAATGAGCCAATGAATATTGCAGTTTTATGACAATTATTCATCTGCCCCTAACACATACATGCAGACTCACATTTCTTTGAAACTTTGCGGTAATGTTGAGGGTCATTCCAATATCACTGAAACCAATCTTACTCCAATTGGTCAAAGGGGGGCGCTATAGCGATTTTTTTAAATGCAAACTTTAAACAGGCAAAAGTCATGCCTCGTTTGGCCGACAGCCATTAAACCTGCTTACACATGTGCCTTGACTCATGAGGAACACATGTATCACGTTAACCAGTAAGCTCCGCCCTTAGATTGTCTGCAAATTTTGAGCAGTTTGAAAAACACTTAAACCCAGGATTTTTCAGCTATTTGCGTGAAACTGTATCATCTGTGTGATCTCCTTTTTCACAGGTTCTTGTCTGTTGGTCCAATGGCTTCTCCCTTAAGCGAGTGCCTCACGACCGCAAGGTTGCCGGTTCAAGCCTCACTTGATGCAGACTCATTTAAGTTGAATTGCAAAAAACATGACTGTATCAATGAATACATATGCAAAACGGTAAAGATAACATGAAATGCTTATTTGAGAGTATGTTTTTTTCAATGTATGACGTACTTCATTGTGAAAATATCCGATCTACAATCTCACAACTTTTCAGATAGCAACGTTTTGTGAGCTTGTAGATCGGCTGCTTTCACTGGTTTCGGTTTCGAGGAGACATACAATTTCTCTATTGGTAAATGGTTTGTGAACGAGTGATCTTAGTGTTAGTGAAACAGGGGCTTGGTTCATGACAGAAGGCAAAAGTGTATGATCTTCAACAGACAACTTCAGCCTGGATGAAGCTATAGCACTACTTTAGTGTCTCATTCTGTGAGTCCGAAGGTTGAGAGTTTGATTCCTGTCAATGGCAATAGGTTGAGCTGTCTGTTTCTCTCACTCTGTCTGTCTATCTGGCTCTGTCTGTAGGTGGGTCATTCCACTTTTCAATTGCATCGCACAAAACATGACTGCATCAAATAATGCATGTGCAATTTTTTAAGACATTACAATCTAATATTTAATTCAGACACTGTGAAACCACATGTTGCTTTTCACTTGGCAGGATGTAAAATGTCATCTCTTTCTTCTCTCTCCTCGCGCTCTCTCTCTCTCTCTCGTCACTCCTCGCTCTTCTCTCTCTCTCTCTCTCTCTCTCTCTCTCTCTTCTCTCTCTCTCTCTCTCTCTCTCTCTCTCCTCTCCTCTCTCTCTCTCTCTCTCTCTCTCTCTCTCTCTCTCTCTCTCTCTCTCTCTCTCCTCTCTCATTCACCAGGTCAGGTCTGTGGTCCAATGGCTTCTCGCTTAAGTGTGTGCCTTAGAACCTCAAGGTTGCCAGTTCAAGCCCACTTGATGCAGACTTCATTTAAGTTGCATTGCACACAACATGATTGTGTCAATTAATACAGTGCAATTGTTAAAGATAACCTGAATGCTTATTTGAGAGTATGTCTTTTCAATGTATGACATAGTTCATTCTGAAAATAGCCGATCTACAATCTCAAAACTTTTCAGATAGCAACGTGTTTCTGAGCTTGTAGATCGGCTGCTTTCACTGGTTCACTTTTATCTTCAACAGACAACCTCAAGCCTGTACAAAGCTATAGCACTATAGGTAGTGTTGCAGCTTGTCAATCCGAAGGTTCAGGGTTCGATTCCTGTAATGGCAATAGGTTGAGATGTCAATTCCGCTTCCATCCATCTCTCTCAATCTATTATGTTTCCAAGTCTCTCTCTCTCTCTTCAATCTATTCCGTTTCCATGTCTCTCTCGCTCTCTCCCTCTCTCCCTTCAATCTATTCCGTTTCCATGTCTCTCTCTCTCTTCAATCTATTTCCGTCTCTCATCTCTCTCTCTCTCCTCTCTCTCTCTCTCTCTCTCTCCTCTCTCTCTCTCTCTCTCTCTCTCTCTCTCTTCTCTCTCTCTCTCTCTCTCTCTCCTCTCTCTCTCTCTCTCCTCTCTCTCTCTCACCAGGTCAGGTCTGTTGGTCCAATGGCTTCTCGCTTAAGTGTGTGCCTTAGAACCTCAAGGTTGCCAGTTCAAGCCCCACTTGATGCAGACTTCATTTAAGTTGCATTGCACACAACATGATTGTGTCAATTAATGCAAGTGCAATTGTTAAAGATAACCTGAAATGCTTATTTGAGAGTAATGTCTTTTCAATGTATGACATAGTTCATTCTGAAAATAGCCGATCTACAATCTCAAAACTTTTCAGATAGCAACGTGTTTCTGAGCTTGTAGATCGGCTGCTTTCACTGGTTCACTTTTATCTTCAACAGACAACCTCAGCCTGTACAAAGCTATAGCACTATAGGTAGTGTTGCAGCTTGTCAATCCGAAGGTTCAGGGTTCGATTCCTGTTAATGGCAATAGGTTGAGATGTCAATTCCGCTTCCATCTCTCTTCAATCTATTATGTTTCCAAGTCTCTCTCTCTCTCTTCAATCTATTCCGTTTCCATGTCTCTCTCGCTCCTCTCCCTCTCTCCTTCAATCTATTCCGTTTCCATGTCTCTCCTCATCTCTTCAATCTATTCCGTTTCCATGTCTCTCTCTCTCTTCAATCTATTCCGTTTCCATCTCTCTCTCTCTCTCTCTCTCTCTCTCTCTCTCTCTCTCTCTCTCTCTCTCATCTCTCTCTCTCTCCTCTCTCCCTCTCTCCTCTCTCTCTCTCTCTCTCTCTCTCTCTCTCTCTCTCTCTCTCTCTCTCATATTCACCAGGTCAGGTCTGTTGGTCCAATGGCTTCTCGCTTAAGTGTGTGCCTTAGAACCTCAAGGTTGCCAGTTCAAGCCCCACTTGATGCAGACTTCATTTAAGTTGCATT